>NC_050479.2:111717178-112022312 GCF_012460135.2 Molothrus ater
ATGAGGACCAGAGCAACGCACTCTGTCTGCCTGGAGCACTGTTCAGCAGCAGGACAAACCCTCCTAAGCCTTCTCCATATTAACCCAAGCAATGAGCTGGATCCTGTACAGAAGTGACTTTGTTTCTGTCTTTGCTGCCTGCAGATGGATGAGCGGGCACACAAAAGGGAGAAGGAATTCTGAGGCTACAAGGGACAGGAGGGAGACTGGCACAGCTCCCAGGGGCACCTATAGCTCCTGCAAGCTCAAGCAGTTTCTTTGGAAAAATTTCAAGGCATCAGGCTTCCAACAAGTTCAAAAGCTTTTTGTTGCTAAGAAGGCCACTTACCAAATACTTCCAGTGTAAAATTTCTGGCGGTGTTCTGAAAAACAAATCCGTATTTTCCTTCATCGTCTTTCTCCACACTCCTCAGCACCAGGGAGCCATTCTCTAAGTTCAGCCATCTACTAGCAGAAGTGCCACACTTGGCCAACAAGGTATCATTTAGGACAGTTGTAGAGCACTTCTTATCCTCCTTGCTCATGCTGGAGAAGTTCTGCAGGCTTTGGATTTCCAAAGAAAAGACTGCTGAGTTGCCGCTGAGCGCACCAGTCCAGATGGCAGAGCCTGAAAGGAGAGCAAGCTTGCCATGTCCATCCATCCCCTCCTGGCTGCCTCCCAGGAAGGAAAATGCCCAGGTGAGACATAAGAGGGACAGACCCAACCCTAGGGACAAGTTGGATCACCAGTGATTGAAAATCTGAGGATTTCTGTAAGGTCCAACTTCCCCCACCTCAACAGCACAGGAATGGTGTGCACACCATGCACACCAGGGAAGCAAAAGGCTGAACAGCTGGTCTTTTCTCTGTCTAAATTTAAGATAACCATCTACCAGCCCCCATCAGAGATGAGAGACCGTGCAAAGAAAGGTCCTCAGGGCATCAGTGCCATGGACCTTGCACAGAGGGTAGCAGAAACAACAGCTGCAGGTGCCCAGCTGCTTTCACCCAAAGAGTAAGGTCACAGTTTTAACTTGAACAGGTCTCGCAGTACCCTTGCACATGATTAAGTTGTTGTGTGTAAATCAGAGGTGGGTAAATGGCAGCAGCTTGGGGACTAACCCAAGGTCACACCGAGTGCTGGGACCTGGACCACGTCGCTCTCCAGCCAGCACTCTGTGTACAAGGACCTTACATTCCCCACTGAAAAGCTTCTCCAGACACAGGACAGTCAGAAAGTACAATATTGTTAGTTATTGTTACTTTACTGGAAAAATCATCTGTCTTACTTTGGTCTGACTTCCCCTTTCATGCATTTGCAGCTACACTATTTGATGTCGCCCCAAACCTGGTAGCGTCCTTAAAAGATCTTGGAGCAAAATTAGGGTGTCTGCTCATCTAGGCAAACCTGTGCCAACCCCAATAAAGAAAAATCCTACCTACCTTGAGTAACAGTTATTATCACCAGCAAGCAGAGCAGAGTCAAAGGAGAGCTGAAATCCATCTCAAAGAGCTCCTTGCATCATATGCTGAGGAGACGATCTGGCTACAGAGCTCGGTGAATTTAGTGCTCGGGAAATGATGTCAGAAGCAAGAGTGGGGGAAAAAAAAAAAGAAAAGAAACTCCATAGTGGACAGATTGAATGATGTTTCAAAATAGACCTGCAAGGTTTTGGGTGACTGAACTCGGGCTGAGCCAATGCAAGCCACAATGTGCTCTGCAAAGTCCCGCAGCTCAAAGGTAGCTGTGAGTGTGAGAGTGGGGCTGAGAGGTGAGGGGAGACAAAAATATCTCCTGGTCAGCTCACCCCATTTAGGAAGGTGCTAACAGAGCAGGCAAAGGAGTAACACCTATTTCTTTCATCCTTTCCTAGTTTATCAAAGTACAGCATCCCCACCCAGGGAGAAGAAAGTCCAGTCAGATAAAGCACTGCACATGAAAACCAGCTGATTTTCTCAAATACTAAAAATGATCACTCCTTGACATCTCACCAGCAGGAAGGAGGTGTGGGACAAGGCTCTCCCTCTGTTCCCAAAGGCTGTGTTGCCAAAGTGAGCTTTGCCAGACTCTTTTAGTGACTAAGTGGTACCTGCCATGCAGGAAAGGCTCCATACAGGAAAGACTCCATCCCAGGCAGAGTAAAGCTTATGGAAAATTAAGTTGCATTGCAAAACTAAACTGAATATAGCCCAGAAGCCACCCCAGCTCTGTTTGGAGTGCAAATCTCAGAGATGAGACTGAAAAGTCAATCCTGAAGAAGCCCTGTGAACCAGTTATCTGGAGAGCCAGACACTTGGCACTTTTTGAGATGGCTTAAAGCCACAGGTAGGGCCAGACACTTGGCACTTTTTGAGATGGCTTAAAGCACACTGGGCATTACACCGAGTGCCACAATGGGTTACACAAACAACACAGGGACAGCAGGAACTGTCTCACTCACTGGAGGAAGTACACTGGTATAGCCTTAGAGCCAACATCTGGATGCTTTCAGATGCTTAGCAGATGTGCTGGGGAAAAATTACAAGAGCTGGGGTCAGGATGCAGCTGGGAACATTATATTTTTGTTTCTCTGGACACAGATATAGACACAGTCCCCTAAGGAAGCTCCACACAGAGGATTCACAGGTACACACACATTTCTGAGAAGTGGGTAAAACCCTTGCATTGTGGTCTGCACTATTTTTCAAACAATCTGGCTATGCTTGAAAAATTCCACATTTTAGCCACTGGTTTGGCCACTCTGACTTCTTTACCAATGAAGTAAAGAAGCACATCACCTCCTGCTCCCAATGTCCCAGACTTACAAATTTGGTTCAAGCCTATCACAGCAATGTGCTGCCTTTATCATATGTGCATAGGACAGGCCTAAATTGATCTAAGATGAGACAGAAATAGACTTCTCTGAAACAGCAGTGAAGTGAGTCTACAGACACTCACAGCAGCACAGAGGAAGGGAGAGAGAAAAAAGTATTTACAGTAAGAAACACTTTCATTTCCTTCTGTGCTGCTGAAATAACATGAAGAAAATCTCTCTCAAATACCACTGCAAGACTGGGGCTAGCCATCTGCCTCGGATGTGCACATTCATCTTCATTTCACCTTCATGCTTGAAGGGCAAGCTGGTGGAGCTTGGGGTTGCAGTGCTGTGGTGGAGACACGAGACAGAACAGACAGCACGCACAGGGTCACTCCCAAACAGCACCCCAAAATCTCAGAATCTCAGCAAAACAAGGTGCAAAAGGGGACTAATCCAGCAAAAGTTCACCTTCTCTTCCAGCCAATGAGAGCAGAGCCCGTTTGCAGTAAAATGCAATAAAAATATGGCCTTTCTGGTGCGGCTCTGTTGTCACAGAAGTGACTCTGCACGGCTGTGACATTGCAGTGTCCTGCATTTCGTCTCCCTCTCGGTGACTCCAGGGCAAATGAGTACATTTATGAGTTCAATATTCCTGACTGCAAGTGCCCCATACATCACACAGTATATGAAGTCCCATTAGGCTTCTTCTGTCCCTCACATCCTCACTAGCTAAAAAAAACCCCAAAAGGAATCACAGCCGGGATAAAGATGACAGCACACACACAATCTGTGTTGTCATCAATCAGCAGCCTCTTTTAAGAGCAACACTCTCAAATTTCACTCATAATGAAACTGTTAGATGAGATCTGGCATTAATTTCTAGCATTGGCTAATGAGTGATCTCACAGCACCCTTGGCAAGGCAGAGAACTCAGTTCCCCTTTTTATATAGAGACAGGGTTTTGTGTGATTACTGCAGACAAAAAACACCTTGTAAGGCTTAACAGAAATCACAAGTAGAAAAAGGGGGGAGGGAAGGTGGACCAAATAAAAAACCCAAGAATTTGTAGTTAGAAGGTGAACTAAAACCTTTTTTACTTGGTGAGCTGCAAGCTTACAGTGTCATTTTGCCCCTTCACACTGAAGGCTTCATGAAAGGGGAATGGAGATTCATTCCATAGATGGCATAAGGCCTTGATGGAGCATGGAAGATGGGAAAACCTGAGCTAGCAAGTAAAGCAGGAAATAACCCGTGAAATATTATGGAGAAATCTGCCCATATCAACTCTGCACAGGCTGGTAAGCATAGGCAGCACACCTATTTTACTGTCATTAATGTGTGTCAGTGCTTTCTGGGGAAACACACAGGCCCAGATCAACTCAGAGGTAGCCAGCAGAGCTAAATGCAGAAACTCAACACATGCAAACAGAAAATAGGCCTGCAGCTCCAGCAGTGCACAGTTGCAGTGGCCCTTCTGTCCATCCATCCATGCAGGGCAGGAATGGGGCACACACCTGAGAAATGTCTCTGTGTGGGGCAGCAGGACCCCAGAGACTGATAAATATTCATATTCATATCAACTCTTCCTTTGGTACATTAAACTAGCCAGAGAGCTGTGCTTAACCTCAAGATCTTTCTTGATCATAGCAATAGAAATAGCAAGCAAAAACAAAAACAAATGCTAATGTCAGAGTCTCAAGTACAGATGATATCTCCATGACAGGGACTTTTAAAGAAACCCACAAATTAAGAAAAGGGACGTTGCAGAAACGTGCTGAGATCAGAAAGGCTCCAGACCTAATAAGAGACAAGGAGCATGTGGTTTTCTCCATCCTGTGGTACCTCTGGGGAAGGCACAGTCCAGCCCTTGAAAGAGTCAGGGCCAATAGGAATACACTCTCTTCTTCAGAGCACCCATGGTTATTTTCATCCTTCTTGCTAAGAGATGGAAGGAATGTCCAACATCCTACAAACAAATACAGCTCCCCTGACATGGCTCTCCCAGCCTGCCCCACGATGACAAGTGAAAAAGAAGAGCCCAGATACAGAAAAACTGCTGGAAATGACACGATTTATATTTAGCTGTGTGCAGGGTGAAATGCTTTGCCTTGGCTTGAGAAAAAGAAAGAAAAAAACCCAAACCAAATGGTTTATTATTGCAGAGCTATTCAGACATATGGGCTCAATCCTGTCACTACATGAGCAGCGCTCAACTGCAGGAACATGCTCCTCTTCCTCCTTGCTTTGTCTTGCCTCACTTTGAGGGGAAAGCAGACCTTGCTAAACCCCAGCTTGGAAGATGAACTTGGGAACTTTCACTGACATTGCCACCTTCAAACTAATAATGTAAGCATTGTTTACAAAGGCAAAAAAAGACTTCACAGGTTAAAATTCTCTGCAGGATTCACTGAACAGTGTGAGCATTCCATCTGCTGTGGTTAGGAGAAGGTTAATGCCAGGCTCATTTTTAAAAAAATCTTCAAATACAGTGCAGAATGGGGACAAAAGCCACCAGAACAGCTTTACAACCACAAGACTGCAGGTGGTTGTGACAGGGATTCCCTGTCACACTCTAGCACGTGAATAACCTCAAGTGACAGAAGACTTGCAAAAGCAGCAAAAAACACACTTTGTGCTTTCTCCTGAGGCTTTGCTACCACACACAAGAAGCTGCAGCCACTGATACCTGCAGCAAATTAAAGCATTCAAGAGCTTTAAAAAGTTTCCTTTAAGCAGCAGAGAATATTCTTTGATTACAAAAAAACAACCAAACCCCCAGGTCATTTAACTTTGTATTACTTACTAGAAGTGCTCAGAAAATGCAGACATTTGGGATAATGGCTGTCTTGACAGCAAACTGAAATTTGTTGTAAAGGCACCAGAACAGTACTGAAAAAAAAATTAGGAGAGCCACAAACTGAAAGAGGCTGAAAAATAGTGTTTTATAGGATCAAAGCTGGAAACAGCTTCAGCATGCCAAGTAGGACTTAAAGGGCAGATTGAAAAGTCCTTGGTCATGATACTTTAACAAGGTAGTCTGTCTGGGGCCAAAACAGCAAATAATTGAGGCCTTTTAAGACTAGATTTAAATTTTTGCATACCTGATATTGTGAAATGAGTAAGATTTTCTGAAAGTGCAAGCATGGAGGCACTTACCCCATGAAATGAATGTCTGACCATGCTCTGAGAGCACCCCCTGGACCCACAGTTCCAGGTGACACACCTGGTTCTTTCCTCTAGAACCCTTCTGCATAGATATTTCTTTTTATCTCCTTAGAGATAAGGAGATCTGTGTGTATTTATCAAACATTTGGATCTCAGGATCTCTCCAATAATACAAGTCATTAAAAAAAAGGAATGTTTTTGCAGCCAAGATTGTGTTCCTAATATGAATATTCCAGCCACAGAACACTTGTGCTGGGCCAGTCTCAATTTATTTGGCCTTTACACCTCATGTGCATTAAGGAATACATGTGGTCATTTAAGTCTCTGCACAAATCTTTGTTGTCTTTAATGCTTCAATTAATTCTTTCTACTTTCCCTAATGATTGACGGTGGGACAGAGAAGACAACTTTTTTCTATTCCTAAGCGGTAGGCTTAGACATACCTTGGAGAGGTTTTGTTCAGTAATGTGGTACTTCCCTGCCCTCTCCTGATAAAAAACAATCTCCCAAATACCCTCCCTTTTCTTTACAGAATTGTAATTTAGTTGGGGAGATTTGATAGCCTTTAGCTGACAAAGCAACTGGCATTACATGTGTATTCCAATTTTCCCTATTTGCACTTGCCATTAGCACATCATCCACACTCTGAATTAATACAAAGGTATTGGTTAACTCTCCTCTAAATCTGCCTAAGATTTTCAAAAATTAAGTTGACAATCCTGCAAACCCAGTCCACTTTTACTGTTTTCCTTCACAGGTGTAGACAAAATTATACTGGATGCACCATTATGCTGGGCACAAATCAATTATTGCAAAACATTTTGCATTAGCCAGTATCATGTTTATAGTTGTTGAAGTATCAGGAACTAGAGTCCTGGACAAATTTATAAACTGATCTTCCATCTAAGCTTAATTTAAGGTTTTTTAATCAGCAAGACAGGAGTATTACAGGGAGACTCACAAGGGAGAAAATACTCTACTATTGGTCTTATACCTTCCCTTGCTTCCAGAGATAACAGGTACTATTTTAAGGAGGGAGGTTTGCCTCCTGCACTTTGAGCTGTACTGGATTAGCTGACCCTAATAACCCACATGACACCTCTGAGTTCCTGGGGTATTTCTTTCCCCTTCAGTCACATAACCACCACGTTTTGGCACATTATCCACAGAGTCACAATGTGATCACACAAATTTCTTGTGGTGAGCACTGCAACTGTGCCCAAAATTGTGTAACAAATACCTCCCCACCAAGTTTGCTGGTACTGATTCCAACAGCAGAAAAAGAATGATTATCAGACTGTGGATGTATCTGTGCCATCATGCCCTGGGTACAAAGGTAGCTTTACCTGCTATTCATACAACATTTACTTTACCCTTAATTGTTGATCTTTCCTGGGGGGCTCTTAATGTCACAAACTGTGCTGCTATCTATCAGACATGCCTTAAGTTTCATCTCCAATTTTTTAATCTATAATTGGTTCACCAAAGCCCCCCAAGGTGATTATTTTTATATCTCCTTCCACTGCTAGGGCTTGGGGGTCT
Organism: Molothrus ater; assembly: GCF_012460135.2. Classification (NCBI taxonomy): domain Eukaryota; kingdom Metazoa; phylum Chordata; class Aves; order Passeriformes; family Icteridae; genus Molothrus; species Molothrus ater. The sequence goes on from NC_050479.2 coordinate 111,724,663, forward strand.
GCTCTGATCATTGTTCATTGCTTTCATTCAGCTCCCGATTTATTTGATTTTCGCTTTGTTGCTCTCATCGTTCCTGCCTCAGGATCACAGGACATTCTCTTTCCAGTGCCTTGGTTTTATTGCAGTAATCCTTTGGACTTCTCCAATTTAAATTTCCATTCCCCTTATTTCCATTATTACCCCTTTGTCCTCTGAAATTCCTGCCTTGCAGAGCAGCTGCTAACAAGCCAGCCTTCTCTTCCTGCTGTTTTCTCTTCTGCCTTATCTTAAACTCATCCCTTACATTACACACAAATGTTGCAAGAACTAATATCTCCTCCATGAGCTTCCCATGCCAGCCCAGCAAACACTGGTGAAAATGATTAACATCTGGGATCTACAAATAAGGAGACAAGCAAAGACCCTTTCTGCAGGGCTTCTGGGTTCATTCCACCACCGAGTGAATGCCTTGTCAGCATTATTTTCCCTTTGTCTCATTAACCATTTCTTAAATCCTCTCCAGCAAAATCTTAAGGCATCTGATCCTGCCTTGGTCTGCTAATAGGAAATGGCTGGCTCTGCCCACACAGTCCTACATCCAGCAGACAGTTCTTTATTTTCCTGCATAATCAACACTTTCTCTTTATGGGGTAAAAACAGTTTCCCGTAACCATCAAACATCTGAACAAAAAGGGTCACATGCAGTAAAAAGTCCCCCAATCACTGACTGAGCCTTTCACTCCAGACTCCTTCCTGGAGCCTGGGCATTTGCTGCTGCCAAACCACCAAATCTGCCAGACCAAATGGCACCATGGCTTCTGCCCCCGCTGCTGCAGAAGGAATGGGGGCTTGCACAGCTGCTGAAGGGAAAGCAGAAGGTGCAGAAAGAGGAACAGAAGGAGTGATAGAGCAAATGGGAAGCAAAGGAAACAGAGACACATCTGCAGCAGCTGAGTTTGTATGAATAGCAGTGACTAAGGAGATGCCTTGGTTCTGTTCTCATTCTTTACCTTACCTTGTAAGGCCATTAGATCCATCATGCCACCAACTACTCCAAACATGCCAAAAATCAGCCTGAGCTGGGAAATGGTCTTCAATATCAGCATTAAACACATTATGCAGCCACAGATAAAACTGCTCACTGATGGCCCCTTTTGGTCTCTGCTCCCAGATGCAGCCACAGCCAGACAGGTATCTCAACAAATCTAGAACCCTTTTTCTTGACATCCCATGGCTACCCACCAATTTTGCTACAATTACTCGAAATTTCTAATAATGAAGTACCTCTCACTAAGCCTTGTCCCCTTTCCAAACTGAATGAATTATGTAGAATTACAGAAATTCAACTTGTCACCACCTCACCTCTTTCTGGTTGGGTCCCAGCACACTCCCTGTGACAAAAGTAGATGAACTCACTGGTCCCACAGATCAGACACTCCCCACAAGCTGCCACAGCCAAACAGTGGATGAGGGGGTTCCATCTGGGTTTAAAATTCTGCTGCAAAATTGGTTTGAGATGTTTTGTCAGCTGAGGAAGAAAGGGGCACAAGAATAGAACTACGAGGGATTTTTAAGGAATTTATATACAACTAGAAAAGAAAGACTGAGCATGGTCATCTGACAGCACACAGACACACTTTTGCCCTCTTCCCTCATGCTCAGGACCTTCTCAGCATTTTCAGACACACAGTTCTGCACTGCCTTTGCCACCCTGTGGTTAACACAGGCACAGCTCCAGACCTTCCCCTTCGACTGCCCAGCACAAGTTACTCTTTATTAATCCCTCTCTTTAGAGCAACATTCCACGTCATGGCTCTTGCTATTTCAAAATTCAGCAAGGATAGTGTGGTCAGTTTTGAAAATTAAAAGTTAAGAAGTCTCAAAATAACACAGCTTTCAAATCCTCAAATCCTGAAGGGCTGCAGCAACTGGATTCTGCAGGAGAACAGCCATCAAACACCAGCAAGGACAGTTTGTGACCAATACCTGAAGTTTTAAAGCATTTTCACCCAAGCATCATTACAACTCCCCCTGCAAAGCATTCCCTTAAGAGTCTAACTTGCTTTCCTTGGGTCCTCATTGATCAGTCTGGTGTAGGCAGGAAAATAATCAGTGTGGGGACTCACACCATGGTAGGGACTGGCTACAGGACACTCCATAAGTAATTATGGAAATCTGAGCTGAGTAACTTCTTCCATGAGGAAGTATGTTGTTTAAAGCAGAAAGCAAACAAAAAAAATGTCTGTTCACAGCTGAAGCCAAGTTTCTACAGTTACTAGATTTGTCTATTTACTGAAAACTCAGAAAAAAGTGTAAATTGAAAGCTCAGTCTTTGCCATGTCTCTCAAGCAGAACATCTGAATTTCACTTGGCTTTACCCATTACCTCCATCACTTCCTAGAACTAGAAAACCCAGCAGGAAAGGAGCCCAAGAGGACACATTTGCTCCCTGGACAGCCCAGCTCACACATGATGCTCTGGTGTTGCAGTGCTCAGCAGCACTCCCATGCAGGAATCACTCTGCCCACACCTCACACAGCCAGCCCAGGGTGCCTGCAGTGCCTGCTCCCTTTGCTCCCTGCAGATCACATCCTGGTGTTGAAGGGGGAGGCTCTGTCATTTGCCTCTGTAGAGCTCTGCCAGTGTCATGTTCCTGCATCCTGCCTGGTCTGAGATGGTCTAGAACAGCCTCAGAACTCTTCCCATGTCCCTCATGGCACCAAAAGCATAAAGCATTTGTCCAAGTCATTTCTGTGTTTTCATTTTTTTTTTTCCAGACCACCTGAAAGAAGTGTTTCAGCTTTGTCCTTGTTAGATTCAAGAACGTGGATTCACCAATAAGTTCTGTAATTCCTTTAAATGTTTATGCTCCTGAGGGAAGAAATACATATCTGCTCATTATTGGGTTTCATTCCACAGAGAGTGACCACAAGCAGGATTATTCCTTTTATCTCTTGTTAATTGGAAATGTTCTTCCTTTACTATATTTATTTGAAATACTAGCCTGAAACCAATAGAGAGAGATTCACTGTGAGTGCTTTAATACCTAACCTTGTAATAAAATAGCTTTTTTCATTTTAACAGCGTTTCTTCCATCCCACGTGCTTACACAGATTTTCCTCACCACAACAAGATGTGCAGGAGGGATGCACAGGAATCCATATAGATTTGCTTCCTGAAATTTCCTACTACCTTGGAAGCACTGCCACACAGGTTTACAAATTATCAACTGGGAGCCTGCACACAGCCAGGGCTTGCTGTTGAGAAGGCAGCAGGTAACAAATGAGGTCCCTGAACAGTTCCCCCACCATAAGAAGGTCCATTTCCTTGTCAGGCTGAGGAAGCATTTTAGTTGGATTTGATTTAGAAAGAGAGAATCCTACTGGGAGGTCACAAGTCATAGCAAGAGTGTGTTTTGAATCAGTGTCCATCAGATATATTAATGCCTAGGGACACATCTAGAATATTGTCTTTGACACTGCAAAAAACTAAACCAGTCAATTTTAACAGCTTCCCTACAAAACTGGATCCTGACATTTGCAACAGCTGCTATGTCAGAAGCAGAAACAAACACTATCCTTTTGTCATAAGTTGAATTTGGCATGTTTGAGTTATACAATTACTGTAGACTGAATGAAAATAACTCCCATACAAATGATAATTGCTTGCTTCTAAAAATCTAACTGCTTCTGGGCCAAGATTATTTTGTTCTGACTAGCAAAGACTCTGCCCACATGGAAACCACCTGCCATAAGACATTTGAGTCCTTTAGCTATTTCAAAATAAGATAGGACACATTGCAAACAGCCTCCTATTGGCCTGTTCTGTCTTTTCATCCAAAGTAAATGGAAAAAAAATTCCTTAGTTCCCATCTCCAGGAACCAGAGTGAGAAAAGCACTAACTAAAGGGCTCAAAAATCAAGTCACCCCGCACAGCAGCATCTCATCAGAACCCTTTTTCTACTTCATGCTCTTGTATTGCTCTGGCTTGAGTCAGAGATGGCAAATTGAAGCCACTGAAGCACAAAACATGGAATTTCCTTTGACATCCAGGGCTACCAGGAGGGCAGGGCAGCCAGAGTGCCTGGCTGGGTACTGACAGCATCAAGGGAGCAGTGCAAGGAGCAAACTCAGTCCCATCCTCTACTCCAGCTGCAAAATGATGGAACCAGAGGGGAAGGTGACTGGGAAGACAAGGAGTCATTGGGGAGAGAGGCAAGTACTGACTTTTGTGGCTCTCCAACAGCCCTGAAGCCACAACAGAGGGTGTTGAGACAGGGAAGCAGGAAGGCAGAACAAGGCAGAACACTCAGACCTCTGTGCCAGGTAAAAGACAGCAACATCTCACAGGCCAGGATGCTCAGAATAGGGAGGAGAGTCCTAATCAGTATTTTGTAGGTCCCAAAATCTCCACATTATTCCACTGTGGGTCAGACTTCATGAAGGCTAAGGCAGCTTTCAGTAAGCCTTGCTGGCCTGGGTTGATCTTAATATCTATGTTAACACATATTTTAAAAATTTTCTAGCTGGCAAAGTCAAGCACTGTATAGAGACAAAAAAAATACAACAAGATGTGATGTGAAAGAATTTAAAATTAGCACCCAACAATTAAACAAGGAAGCTCAGTAAGAGCTCAGCACATTTAGGAGCTTCAATGGCTGGGTTTAAAAGTCCAACTATAACATCTTGTTTTCAGTCTTGTAGCAAAAGTGTAAATGCTAATTGCAAGGATAACAAACCTTGAATCAAGAATATAACATGCAGGAGTCTCATTTAAATTATCACATGAGCTCAAAATGAACTGACATGAACTTTTGCCAGGGGAGGTTCACATAAAATATTAAAAAAGAAAAAATAACACTGGAAGAGTGGACAGACATTGGAATAAGCTGCCCAGGGAGGTGATGGAGTTGCCATCTCTGCAAGTCTCAGAGGCATCTAGATGTGGCACCTGGGAATATGGTTTAGGAGTGATTATGGTTGGTGCTGGGTTGAGAGTTGGACTGGACGATCTCAAAGGTCTCTTCCAACCTCGATGATTTTTTGAAAAACAGAGGCAGCAGCTGCCAACTTCAACATATAATCTCAACATCATAACACAAACAAGTGTCTGATCCACACAGCCCAACACAGACAGACAAGGACTTTAGAGAGAGAATTTCCACCCATCACACACACCCCCCTGGAGTTCTCTTTGGAAGAGACAAAGCTGTGAGAGCTGTTTCACACATGGCCACGTGCCATCCCCCATCCCCTTTCCCAAGCACACAGAGCCCCCATTAGGGAAGAGAGGAGTGTGCTGGCCAAGCTCAGCGTTCCTGTGCATCCAGCACTGTGGTGAGCACCCAGCTCTTGCTGACAGCTGATCCAAAAATGCTGCTCCAAGGTCAAAAAACAGCAGCCACATGCTCTCCCATCTATCCTGGACACAGCAGTGTGAGTTGAAAACACAGCACAAGGAAAAAAGTCACTAACGAACAGTTCAACACGATTACAGGCATCAGGCTGAAACTCTGGTGATGATGGGGGGTTGAGAACATCATCTGGGAGCTGGGATTTAAAAGTGAGAACTGGGATTCACTTCCAAATCCAGCTACTGCATGGTCTCTAAATAAGCACTAAAGCCTGGCTTGTCCAAGTGCCACGCATTATGCACCGAAGGCTTTGTACCAGTCTTCCTCCTTAGCAGTTCCAAAAAGCTGAAATGAGAAATTTCTTTTAACTCCTGTCAGGATTTTTTTATGAAATAAAGCCACAAAAGGCATAAACTGATTTTAAAAAGTATTACTGACAGCTAATGAACCAGCTATTTCTATTCCCTGTAAACACCAAGACACAACTCTCAACTCATAATTAATAATATCTAATAAGCCAACTCTGTCAAATTATATTTGGTTTATTATTATTATCTTGCTAGAGTTTATTACAGTGCTCCTTCAAACATTAAATCTTTAAGAGGAAGCTGTAAGCTTAATTAATTAATATTCTATTTTTAATTGCTTGCCTTTTTCATATTCCAAATATACTGACGTAATTCCATTAGCCGAGGCCTTTTATTTCCCAGTGGAATACATTTCAAGCAGAAGCTGCTTAACAACAGCAAGTGCAGCATGCCTAAACACTTGAGGAACATCATTTTGTTTCAAACCAGCACTAAAATGTTGTTCTGGTCCTGCAGCTAATAAACCCACAAGCATAATCCATGCCAAACTAGATATTCCAAACCAGATTAGCACAAAAACATGCTGCTACTAGGGAATTACATAAATTTTCTTACCTTCAAAAATAACAAGTGCACACAACACAGCCTGTAATGAATAATATTTAATATTTTTATAATTAATATAAAACATGAATAATTATTAAATCATTTTTAAATAGGTAACACTTCAAAAGTGACCTTTTCTTTGCAATTATGAATACATTTCTTCATGGGTTTGTTCATCAGGTAACCTTCAAATCCCATTAACTTAGATTCAAGTATTCTTGCATGCTAATTATTTCCCTACTATCATCTGAGCAGAGAAATTTTAGGTAGAATAGCTGTTTCATTTAAAAAAAAAAAACCAAACACTTGTAGTTTCATCAACTGCCAGCAGTGTCTGCTATGAACTTGTGGGTGAGTTTCCCTTTTTTCCATGCCACAAGTGTGACACTGGAGATTCACATTGTCAGGCAATTTTTCACAGCCAAAAGAAACCCAAAGGTGTAGCTGCAGGTCAGCCAAGGAAGATGAATTGCTAGAGATGGACTTGCATGTCTGGACTGGCAACTGCTCCTCTGGCCCTCAGCAAAAATCCTCCAACACTGCCAAAGCTCCTGTTTGTGTCTCGTCTTTATCATCAAAAACAGAGATGTCTCAGAAAAAAAACCCTACATTACAGCTACCTGCACTATCAGGGCTTCCCACAAGGAAACAAAATTCATGTAAAATACTGTAACCTCACACAGAAACCCAAAGCAGAGCCATGCATCCTCCTCTGCTTCCAGTTTTGCCTCTGGATGTGACAAGCCATGTGAAGCCACAGCAGACAGTGCAAAGCACTCCTTGATGTGCCAAGAGAGCACATGTGAAGAAGCCAAATTCCTGCAAGTCCCTGGAGAAGCCCATGGTTCCAACACCTCTCTGCCAGCTGAGCAGTCACCTCAGGAAGTAAATTTATTTCTGGAGTTCACAGAATCTGATTTCCCAGCCTGCAGGAGGAAGTTTCCCCTTGCAGTACACGCACTGCACCAAGGCTGCGACTTGAGCAGCAAATTGTTGATTGAACCTGTGTTTGCTGCTTTGTTTTGCACAAATCACTCCCTTCAGCAAGGAACAAGGCAAACTGCACACAGGGCAGGGCTGGCACTCAGGATGAGCCCCAAAACCAGACAGAACTCCTGAGGAGGAGAACAGGCTGTGTCCTTTATCTCCAGCCAGGGTCTGTGTACAAATCACGAACGGGACGGGACTGCTGAGGAACTGCCTTGAGATGTTTGATTTTCCAGCATCAGCCTCATTACATGGCCATGACAATGGGAAGATGCCAGCAGCTCACATCCCAGGCAGCACACAAAGAACTTAGTGTTACAACTTACTTTAAAAGTTTTTTCACCAATCCCACAAAGCAAAAGCACATTGACAGTAGTTCCATCCAACCACTATAAGCACATGTACCTTTGGTTAAACAATGTCTGCTTATTTCAAATACAATACCTACTTGTAAGCCTTAAAGCACAATGCACAGAGCTCCATTATTAAGCTTCAAGCTTCCTAATATCTCGCTAGATAAACCTTTCTGTAGCTTAGAGAGTTATGCTGGACAAGCATTAATACATAGACCATTGTTCTACTTGTCCTTGCTTTTCTACTTTTCAAATACTTTTTCTGCTGACCTATCTCATGGCTGCTGCTTAGCTCTAACCACAGTTCTACTGTCTCTGAGGCCTGCCTCTTGCAGCTTTCCCAAAACCCTCTAATTTTGTGGATTCCCACATCTCCCTGCTTGTCAAGCAATGCCTTGAACCCCAATTCAGCAAGTTCTTGGTCAGAGAAGAGCACATTTCCAAAAGCCTTAAAATGAAACAAATGTCAGCTGCCTCACAGTGACTATCCAAAAAAACTGCTTGCTGTTGTTCACAGACATGCAGAAGTGAGAGACAAATCTCAAAGGCAACCATCTGAAAAATTTCAGCCGGACTAAAAATATGTGTTGCCATCCAATCAAGAAGCCAAGCACTTCTCACATGCTAGCTTCACCAGAGCCTCCATAACTTTCATTGCTACCTCCATGGGATGTGTTTGACCACAGCTTTGTGGGTCTCTTTACTGCCTGATTTCTGCAAACATGGAGACTGCAAAACATGGAAACCACAGCACTTGGAAAACAAACCACCTATGATTACATATTCATAAGAAAAGGGAGGGAAAAACCACAAACCAGCCCCTTTCAATGCAAAAGCAACCAAATTAAATATTAAAACAGCAAGAAACAAGCACAAAAAGCCAGCAAATACAAAAAGTCTAAACCATGTGCAGAGATCTAAACGAACAGGGCAGCTTAATGAAGCCAGATAAAAGCTGGATGCCTGTCAGTGCCTTTGGCAGCAAATGCCATTCAGCTTCCCAAGATCTCTGAAGGAGAGCAGCTACACCAATAATTAACATATTGTGCTGTAACAAGGATGGACAGAGCGCAGCCTCAGAGGCACCTTCCCCACATCAATCTTTGCACAGCAATCTGCACAAAGGCTCGTGGAATGACAGCCACAAGCAGTGCAGAGGCACCAACCCATTCACCCTCCTGCAGATCTGCTGGCCATGGCACAGCTCCTCTGCCTTCCTGCCACACTAAACTGGGGTGTTCCTCATGAGGATAACAAGGCAGCACATTTATTGGGCAGCCAGAAAGTGGCTGAGCCTTTGCACAGCCCAAAACTGTGGCAGTCATAATTTCTGGAAAAATGCCAGAAATTGGCCCAGGATTTTGCACCTGGGAAGCTGAAAAGCACCACAGAAAAAGGAAAACAAATTTTTATCTCGTTTGCTTCTCCTGTGTTTTGCTGCTTTGGAATGTGTTTGGACATTGTTTCCCAACAGGTGGTTGTTTCATTGGTTTCATGTGAATTGTTTTGACTCAATGGCCAATCAGGGTCAAGCTGTGTCAGGGCTCTGGAAAGAGTCACGAGTTTTCATTATTATCTTGTTAGCCTGCTGTAAGTATCCTTTCTGTGTTCTTTAGTATAGTTCAGTATAGTATTCTTTAATATAATATAGATCATAAAATACTATATTATATTAAAGAATGTTATGCTAAACTACAACATTCTTAAAAAAGAAAATATATAAACAATAGATATAAATAATATGATAAATTAGCCTTCTGAGACCACGGAGTCAGATTCATCATTCCTTCCTGCCACAGGGCACCCCACAAATGCAATACAAGCCAGCAGCAAGACCTGCTGAGCAGGGCTAGTTGGGGTTTTAGCTACAGCTTTATACCGGGTTCAAAGTGGAAAGATGCTGCCTTGCAGCACCAGCCTTGCTAAAACCACTGTGCCCTTCATTACCCTCCTGCTCTGAGGAACTGTGTGCCTGTATCTGTGCAGGTGTTTGCAGGTAGCCACGCCTGAGCTTTTTGTTTTAAGCTTTGTCTTGCTGGTTGGATCCTCAGGCAGGCACTGTAATCAGAGAAAGCTCAGGAGAAAACCAGCTGAATAACTCCAGCCTCCCCTGGCAGGCCTGCTGAGCAAAACCTTCCCAGAGCAGCAGCCTCCAGTGGTCTCATAATCACTGTTAATCATTTCTTCTCAGCACCCAGGGAGCACTGGAGCCCAGATAATTTGCATGTGCCATTACCTTTGGGCAGAGAAGGCTGGTGCAGGCATTTTCAGGTGCACAGAATGCACCTGGAGCTTGTCAGCCCATGGGTTCCCAGGGAAATGGAGCTGCAGCAGGGACCCGAGGCCCCTCCCTTTTCACTTTGCATAATGTGATTACCCTGATGAGGCTGGGAAAATAAATATTTAAACAAATAACCACGCTAATGTAGATCAGTCCCTAGATCAGCCATATCCTAAAATGAAGTCATTCAACAACACACTGCCTGAGCAAAAAAGTGAGGAAAGACTGACCCCTTCAGTACAAGAATGTCTTATTCCCCAGACATCATACAGCTTCCTTAGCACACCCCAGGAAGCTTATGTAATTTTAAAAATTAGCAAAGCAGAGTTAAAGTGACTAAAAACAAGTTTCAAGTTCTCTCTAGTGAAAAACAAGTCAAATACACACAACAAGCACCTCATTAATGCTTCTCCTTCCAAGTCTCCCACAATTGTACACAATATTTCCCTTCACCTCTTCTGACTGGCTTCTCAATGCTGGTATCTGCCTGATGTCTTTCCATCCACAGGACACATCAGAACTCCTTTGTTACTTCCCCAAAAACTGCTGGAAAAATGCATGCATGCTGGTCTTCTGCCTAGCTTCTGCTAGCTTCTGCTGCTCAGCATGATCTTTTGGAATGTTTTCTTCTAAATACCTAATCAATGCTCTGACACAAACTCTGCATCCCCAGTGGAACTGATCTCCTAATTCATTTAGCACAAACAGAAAAGAATGAGAGAACTGACTCACAAATCAGCAAGTACAATATTGAAATCTGTCTGGGTATTACAAATACACTGGCAGAAAACAGCAAGCTTCATCAATGCCAGACTCAAGGGACAATTGCAGGCCATGATCTATGATGTTTGCCTTTTACTTGAGGGTGTTTCATCCACATTCCTTAAACAAGCCTTTTTTCCTCCCACAGGCAAGTGTCAGTTAAGTGAGGGAGACCACATTATACTTCAAGCAGTCTGAAATGCCCCAGTGAAAAACAAGAGTGACAACCACAGTGTTTCACTGCAGAACTTGCACATTTTAAGGGCACTTTACCCTTTATATGTTGAGTTCTCCCTCTAGACCTCTAAGATTACATTTTGAGCTTAATTAAAACTAAGAAATCAGTAGGTAGTATTGTTTACAGATATGGAAAGCTCAAGAAAAATACTAGAATATCACGTTCAGATATTTACAAGGAAAACACTATTAAAAACAAACGTACAAAACCGTAATGTAAATAACAACATAAGTTACAACATAAGAGAACCCTGCTACTGCAACCTCATGATCACAAAGGTGGGGGCACAACCTTTGGGCAAAGCAGGGCACAGGTAAGCTGGACTTAGGAGGGTCTCACAAAGGAAGCATCACTCAACAACTTGCCTTTCTTACGGGCAGTCCTTCATCTTCAGAAGAATCTTCAACGTGACTCAGTATGCCAGTCCTTTCAATGCCAGTCTAACCATGCTTTCAGTGAAGAATTCTCTTCTAATATCCAATCTGAGCCTCCCCTGGTGCACCTTGGGGCCCATTTAACCAGCCAACTATTTAAATCTTGTCTGTCTTCTAAAGATGCAACAAAACTGAGCACCAATTGAAAAACTTCTCAATGCACTTTCCCTGGCTGCTTTTCTAGGGTTTCTGCAGCTCTCAGCCCTTAGCTGGTTTTGTAAGGGCATGGCCATAAATCCAGGTAACAGGAAATTAGGCAATTACTGTAATTAGGCAAATTAGGTGAAAACTGTAACTGACAAGCTTTTCTGGGGATACAAACACAGCCTCCACTGACAAGATGCACCAATGTGCTGGCCAGCTGTCCCAGGAGTCTTGGGAGCTGGTGCTGATAAATTCCCACAGGTGTGTTCACTTGGACTTAGTTCTCTTTAACATTTTTTTCCCAGTTACTCAAAGTTGTGAATGCCTCTGCTGCCCCTGGCTGATTCTCCTCCCCTAGCTGTTACACTCCTTTTTGTCTAGAGGGGATTTTTTAACAACTTGAATTTTACTTAGGGGGCCTTAAAAATCACACAATGACAGCTACTCTCTGGGTGAGGGAAGGGTCCCTCTCAGATTCCTTACATTGACCCTCACACATGTCAGCTACAGACTGCTGGTACACAATGTGTACCTAGGAAAACCCCCAGTGATAAATCTCCTCAAGTTCATGGCACTTTCCAAAGTGGTGAGCCTGGTGCACAAATATAGCTTTGATTTTGCATTTCATATGTAATTGGCCAAACACAGAGGTCAATTTCTTCATAAAGGGAGCTCACGTCATCATTTGTAAACAAAACAGGGCATTAAAAACAGCAGGTCCAGCATGTGCACACATTTCCATTATTTTTTATTTGGAAAATTTGCAATTTATCCAATCTGGGTAAGCTTGAATCAAACCTAGCAAGAAGTTTGTGGCACCCCTTTGCTGCCCTCAGCATGTGTCTGTAATCACTCTGATGGCCATCTCAGTCTGTCACAGGTGCCCTTGAGTGTCCTGACAGAAAGCTCTTCTTTCTGCACCCATTTTTAAGGCTGCTGGTAGATTCACCTCAATTTAAGAAGCTCAAAGCAGCAGTTCTTAATCAAACAAAATATTAATACCTTAAGATGGAATCCTCTCACAGCACTGGCACCTGCTGTGGTGTAAAGAATGTGCGTCTCCTCAAAAAACAGGGAAGGTGCCCTGAACTACAAAAAAATGAAAGGTGACGTGGTGATGCTGCCAAGCTTTTGGTGGTTTGCTTCTTCACTTGTTTTTTCCACAAGGACATGCCTAGGTTAGGGCAATTGTGTTTTAGCACTGATACATCAACTGTTTGCTTTCCAGTTTTTCAATCAGTCTGGTGTCAGTTTGCTTCCTGCCTTTTTTTTCCCACCTTGTTTTTTTTCCCTAAATGCCATGGAGATGTGGAGATGCTCAGACCCTGACTGGTCATGGCTTTCAGCAGCCTGCTCTGGCTGACCCTGCCTCACCAGGGAGTTGGACTAGGTGGTGTCCAGGGCTGCCTCCCAGCCTGGGAGTCTGTAACTCCAACATCAGAAACTGCTGGGAGAGGGGGAAGATGTAATACTTCACATCCAAACCAAGGGCTGCCATTATCTGCTTGGAAAGCTCTTCACTTAACTTTCTGCAGTGTTAACAGGCAATCTTCTCCAGGCTACAAAAACTCCATGTATTGATGGAGTTGAAATGCTTGGAGTAGAGTTTCCTGTCAAATGGGCTTGAAGAAGAGTAAGGCAGCAAACTGTTCTCCTTGTTTATTTCTCTTTTAGCAGCTCTTCAGAGTGTTGGTGCTCTCTGCATATAAGTGATTGATGTATCACTCCATTCCAAAAGTTTTTCCAGTGCAGGTGAAAATGGTTGATCAATACCTAAGTTTAAGAAACAATCTTCAGTGGGCAGCCACAATTCTTCAAATGTCTTTATTAAACTTACTTCTTTCTATTTAGATGGCAGTTTTGCTCAGTGTAAATGAATTTCTAAAAAAGTGTGTGTAAATTCATTTCTAAAATGAATTTCTATAAAAGCTGCTGGCTATGTACAGTGTTCCTTTCAGCACTGCAATACCAAGAGAAATGCAAAGGCCAAGACTAGCTAGAGCTTGCTGCAAAATGGAAAAACAGCTCAGTAGTTCTCCTTACTCTGTCATTCCCATCAGAGTTTTTTCATTGCTCTTCTCCAACATGGGAGTTTGGTCATTTCAATTATTTAAGCATCGTAGACTTTTTAAAGACAAAATACTTTTAACAATAAAAGCATAGAGACTTCTAAAACTGATATATTGGTCTTGTCAAAACAAAGGCAAAAATAAAGGAAAGGTGATTGTTAAATCACTAGCCAGCTGAAGTTCAAAGTAATCAAAGACTGAAATTGCTCTGATGTTGTAAAAAAATGGAGCCAGGGCTTGATATGGTGGTGTTTATTAACTATTAAAGATATTTTGAAATGCAAGATTTTTTTTATACCTTCTGTCTAGATTCAGGCAGTTTTATTTTAATAGTGATGTAGTAAATGCTGGCTTGTCATTTATATCAACCTGCAGTTACTTTGTTTCTTTCCCTTTTCCTTGAAATACAGTCACATTACCCATTTTGTACATTTCATCGCTTTACACATTTTCAAGACAGACAAATCTTTTTCTGAAGATTTCTCCCCAGTTACCGACTTTTAATTACTGAACTGTCTGCAGGATGGAGACTGTATGGCATAAAAAGAGTTCTCAGATTTCAAAAATCTGTAATAATTCAGAAAGTGCTGAAATAATACACAGAATGCTGATTGGAAGAAGCCTCTGGAATCCAAACTCCTGCTCAAAGCAGGACTGTCAGCAGCACCAGATCAGGTTAGGCAGGGCCATATCACTGTCATATTTTCTAGAAAAATCCCTTCACCCAGGATTTTGCTCCTGGGAAGCTGAGAAGCATCACAGAAAAAGGAAAACAAATTCTTATCTCGTTTGCTTCTTCTGTGTTGTGCTCACATGTAGAATGTGTTTGGAGTTTGTTTCCAACAGGTGGTTGTTCATTGGTTTCATGTGAATTGTTTTGACTCAATGGCCAATCAGGGTCAAGCTGTGTCAGGGCTCTGGAAAGAGCCACGAGTTTTTCATTATTATCTTGTTAGCCTTCTGTAAGTATCCTTTCTGTATTCTTTAGTATAGTTTAGTATAGCATTCTTTAATATAATGAGTATCAAAAAATAATAAATTAGCCTTCTGAACATGGAGGCAGATTCATCATTCCTTCCTGCCACAGGGCACCCCGCAAATACAACAGGGCCACACTCGGAAATCCTCCAGTGATGGAGATCCTGCAACCAGTCAGGTTCCCCTTTTGTCTTTTTGCATACATTCCTACTTTGCCTGTGAGCACAGTGATCTCCAGCCCTCCACACTTCTAAGCAATTGTGCTGCATGGCACAAGCACGAGGAGGATACAGCAATGTGCCTGTCAGCTGCAGTGTTTTGTAAATTGATGGGGTTATGTTTTCCCTTTCATTCTATTTCAGTATTCCCATCTTATTTTGTTGATGACTGTTTCTCCATCTGTACACAGCCACGGAGCCTAATGAGCCTGTATCAGTCATCACTTCTCCAACAGAAAAGGTCTTTAATGCAAATTGGTATTTTAACTTTAACAAACAAAGCCTCAGCAGGACAACACTGAACCTGTTCATCTGTCTCTTCCTGCAATTCCCATACACTTCGGGGTACACAGTGACTAAGGTTGCTGACTAATTCACGTTGTTTCTGCCCTGCTAACAATAGCTTGAAGTGAAAAGGGAATCTGGAGGCTTTTAGACTATTTTTCTCTTCGTTACCATGAAAGATTTTCACATTCCTGAAAAAACACCCCTTTCTTTGTCATCCTGTGGGTCCTCACTCATGGCCAGCTTGTTTTGTACCACTGCTAAGAACAAACTAGGCACTTGGGTGTTTTAGCTCCTAGAAAGGCTGGGTAATTTTCTGTATTATAACCTGAGAGCAAAACCATCACCCATAAATTCAGGGTATTCATCATTCGGGATACCAGGGCCGAGGTGAAAAACAACGCGTTTTTTTACAGCTTCAGGAAACTCATCTGCTGTCTCATGCCTGTGGCCACAGGGTGGCTTCCTCTGTCTGCAAACCTGCTCACGGTCCTCGGGTAAGGTGGCAGGGAAACCCGAGTGCTACATGTCTGAGCAAACCCCTTCCCACCGCTCCCCCTGTGTAGGGAGAACTTTTCCAGCATCAGCATAGGAAGAACTCAAGCAAACACACCCAAGCTCTCACATCTTCCCCCACATTTCATGGAAACACACAGAGCCAAATTATTTCTTCCCTCCAGGTATGTGTTAGCTGGAGAAATTAAGAAGAGCAGGCAGCACAGTGTAAAAACATGTGTGCATTTCCTTCCACTGGGGAAGCTCCACATAAGGCAAATCATTCCAGAACAGTGACTTCCCATTTCTTCTCCCATCTTGCACAGCACGGTGTCCTCACAAGGAACTCCTGTGTGCCCTGTTTTCCACCACTGATTAAGTGCTATACCCCCCCCAGATCAGCTGCTTTCCTTTCTGCCCTGGAGTTAAGCCTGGCAGTGAGATGTCACAGCTCCTGCTTGCTCCATGCTGTAAGCCCAGTTGGAAATTAAGCACAGCCTCTTGTTCCACCCCTCTCTATCCTCTTCAGCCTGGTAGAGTGGGGAGGAGAATCAAAAGTAAAACTTTTAGGTTGAGATAAGAACAGTTTCATGACTGAAAACGAAGTAAAATGTAATAATAATTGTAAATAATAATCATAATATAAAGAGAAAGGGGGGAAAAAACAACAACAAAAAGAAAAAGAGTGAGCACAACGCAATTGTTCACCACCCCCTTCCTGAACCCAGATTTGTCCCACTTCCAAGTAACCCCCCAGTTTATACACTGGGTATGAGTTCTGTGGTCTGGAATATCCCTGCAGCCAGTTCCAGTCACCCATCCTGGCTATGCTCCCTCCCAGTTTTCCTTTGTGCAGCTCCTCACTGGCACAGCATCACACACACACACACACATATTATCATCTTATCACATATTTTCAGTATTATCTTTTTAGTATTCTGTAAGTATCCTTTCTGTATTCTTTAGTTAGTTAGTATAGTATTCTTTAATATAATATAGTATCATAAAATAATAAATTAGCCTTCTGAGAACACTGAGTCAGATTCATCATTCCTTCCTTCGTCAGGGATCCTGGCAAATAAAATCAGTGTGGAGCTCTGCACTGGGATGAGTGCCATAACCTCCACACCTCACTCCAGCCATGGCAGGAATACAGGGCTGAGTGGTCGCAAGAGAAATTGAGTAGCCAAGGTAAAGAGCATCCATTGTAGGACCCAGGTGCAAAAATAGGCTATGACAACAATAAAGCCAAAGCCCTGGGAACAATAGGATGTGTTTGCAAAGCCCTCAGTGGAGGTCCAGACTGGGTACCCTTCATGCCTTGTCCTAGTAAAGCTGTGGGCATTGCCTACAGGAACCTCACACACACAGATGATCTCCCTGTTTTGGTTTTCATGTTCAAGCACTAACTCAATACACCCAAGGCTATGCTTCTGCTAGTAACAGATGAAATCCCTGCAGGAGTGTCCCCTCTGTTGATGCAGTTTGTGCCCTCCTTTCACGGAGACACGGCTGTGATCCTGGCAAAGGAGGAAGCTCTTTCTTCCTCCTGAGTACCCTGTTGTATAGAAGTTACCTGCCTCCTGCCACAGCAGATCTGAGCATAGCAGCAGTGTGTCAGTGGCAGCCTGAACTAGGAATTTTTGCAGGCTCAGAAGGGAACTCCTCCTTCTACCCTGTCTCTCTGCTGAGATGCTCCCCAGAGCAATGGTTGTTGGGTATTTGTCAGGTGCTGGTACCACCTCTGAAACGCTGATGGATTTGCTCCTCCAAAGTTCCTGTTTGTTGACAGCTTTCAGAGCAAAACCCTTCTGTTTGTGGTGAGTTGCCCAGGGGGAAATATCTGTGTGTGGACACGGTTCTGACTGCAGCTCTGGAGTGGGGGCTGCCCATCTGGTGCACCTTGCAGCATGCAAATAGCTTGGAGTGGCAAAATCCAGAGAGCTGCAGGGCTGCAGAAAGCAACCTCCCTTTATATATCAGCTTGGAACTGCTGGAAACAATCCATCTGCACAGGTGGCACACTTCAGCATTCAGCAACTATTTGAAGTAGGGACTCAGATTAAGGTGGTTTTTTTTATTTTTGCTAAAGCTTCCATTTTGCTCATCTGTTTATGTTTTCTTTCATGATTCTGCAGCTCACAGTTACAGCCTTTCTCTTTTGCTTGCTCACTTTCCTTCTGTCCAGCTTTGCCACAGAGAATAAAAGATTTCAAGACTTTGCAATCCCTGGCATCTGAGGTACAAAACTGTCCTGTTCACCTGAGCTGTCTCCTTGGTTCTGACACTATCCAATCCCTTATTCCCATAGTTAAATAGCTGGTGGTGGATGGAGTGGTCTGGGCACCCATCAGTTTGCAGTGTTTTGCCCATCTGTCCAGTAAGTCAGTTCCATCTGGAGCTTGAGCAGCATCTTTGAAGTGATGAAAACAAGTAACTCTAAAGATTAAAAGCAGTAATGTCTTAAAACCTTTAAAAATATTCCCACGAGTGATCTCAGCTTTAGCTGTGGTACACATTGCTCCCTGTTCCTAGATTTATCCCCCCAGTACCCCTTTCCAGCTATCTTTGATTCTTACCTTTTAAAATAAGATGGGATCTTCTTACCATTTATATTTTCCCCATTCTTCTGCTTTTTTTTCTGCAGCAGCTGCTAATGCCAGCCCTCTTTAACTGCTGTTGCTTACTGTTTGGCTGGTTTTGGCCTCAAAATAGTAAATACTGACAGAAAAATTCTTGTCTTGGGTGTTGATGGCATTTGCAAGGGCAGCCTGCATAACAGTTGCATTCATGGTGGTTGTTGGAGCTCAGCAGGGATGCCAGGCTGGGAAGTGACAGAATCCAGCTAGAGTAGGCAAGACATCAAACTGGGGGGGTTTTGGGGCTTTTCTGCCTCAGCCTGAGAGTATTGGAGGAGAAAGAAGAGATAGCAAATACAAAAATCAGGTTCTGGTGTCTAAGAAGTAATCTTCTACTTAAAATACTTTAAGGAAAGTAATTAGACTTTTGGCTGTCATTATTGAAGAAATAAGTGTAAGTGTGGCTGGGTTTTGCTCTTTTCTGACACCTGCATCTGTGATTACTTTCCCCAGTTCTGAGCCCAGCACATCTGGTGCCATGCCCTGACATGCACCACTTGTCAGAAGAGGGGCAACCTTGAGTCTCCTTCAAGAAAAATATCTGACACCAAATGCCTCAGTAGTACACAAGATGTCCCTAAATGTTTGTTGCTTGGTTGACTCCATTCCTTTAAGTAACCATTCTGTTTGTTCCCAATATTCAGCAGGGGCAGTAGATTTTAAGACCTCTTGCTGAATATTCAACTAAGATTGCTTTTGTTTGCTCCTGCAGGAAGGGTTCCTGGTTGCTGAACCTGATGGAACTGCACAGATGGACCAAGGAGGAGAGCAAGAATACAAAGCCTTGGAGGAGACACACATGGGTGAGGAACAAGTGATGTAAGTTTTCCAACACAGAACAAGCAAAATGCTCTCTGGGCTGCCTCAGTGCTATTTGAGCCACTCTGTTTTATGCAGGTCACATTGAGACTTTGCTCTTTCCCCCTCAGGGAAGGCAGCCTGCTTGCCTTTGTCAGCTTGCAGGTAAGGGTGTGCAGGAAAAGGGAATATTAGGAATGTGGGAAGGTTTTTTGGGGATAAGGAGACACCTGTAGCATTGCCCTTGGCTCTGCTCTTCATGGTGCCTTCAAGACAGAGAGAACCTAGAGATGTTCTGAGGATCAGTGTCTTTTTCTGTTATTTCTAGAAAGGAGTGATTTTTATCCCAGTAAAAACCAGCTAAGATTTGTACCTGTTTCCTGTACCAGCTGTCTGTGTTTTCCCTCACAGTAAGGTCACAGACTGGGATGATTGCTTCCCACAGAATCCATGTCTCCTACGTGCCAGTATGTGGTATTTTTGGGGTTTCTAGGATGAAGGAGGAATTGAGAATTTTATTCTATGTTTTTAGAAGGTTAATTTATTATTTTATGTACTTATATTAAAGAAATGTTCTACTAAAACTATATTAAAGAATATAGAAAGGATACTTACAGAAGGCTTAACATGACATTAATTAAAAACTCATGGCCTCTTCCAGAGTCCTGACACATCTTGATTGTGATTGGTCATTAAGTTAAAACAATTCACGTGTTGGATAAACAATTTCTAAACTACATTCCAAAGCAGCAAAACACAGGAGAAGCAATCAGATAATTATTGTTTTTATTTTTCTCTGAGGCATCTCAGCTTTCTAGGAGAAGAAATCTTGGCGAAGGAATTTTTCCAGAAAATATGATAATGACACCAGTAGTCTTGGTTTTAGATGGTGTTGGCATCTATTTATTTAAAACCCCCACAGCACTGTGCTGGGTGCCTCTGTGTGCATATTGTGGGCCCAGCTGATGCTGTTCTGGGGCCATGTCTGTGGAACAGTGTGTTTGCTGGGTTGTATCATTGTTAAATTGGCAATTCCACAAATCACGCTGCTGTCTGGCAGCTTGGTCCTCAGCAGCAGTTAACTAAACTAAAATCCTAATAGGTGTTTCTCTGAGTTTTGTTTAGGTGCTTTTGGGGGTAGCACTTTATGACTGTTTTTATAAGTCTTTAAAAAGTATTTAGGATAACTTTTTCAACTGTGGTCTTTTAATTGTCTGATGAACTGAAAATGAACAGGAAAATGATGAACAGAAGAATGATGGCACTTGAAAAATAAGCCGTGTCAAACTGATTTTCTATTAAATGCTCAACATTTTTTCTTGGATAAAAAGAATATTTTGAATTCAAATACCATGGTTTTGCATTGTTAATGATTACAAAGAGGTAATTACAATTTCTTGACTGATTCCGAGAATTTCTGTGATGTTTCTGTGAGTGGTTTTGACAGTTTTAATAATTACTTTCTAAGGAACATGAGGGATGCAGGATTCTGAGAAAGCAGAAGGATCTGACCTCTGAAGGGATTTTCTTCACTTTGAGGAGGAGAATATTACTACTGGAAGTGTGTCCTTAATAGGAATTCTAGCTCAGGCAACCGCTTGGTACGGGGGAGGAGGAGGGAACTGGCAGTAATAACAAAGATGTTAATATCTCTAGCATGGAAGAACTCCCTGTAATGAGTGTGGCAGTATAGACTGAAATGCCTGTTCCACCCACGAAGACAAACAGGGGAAGAAATCACAGTGTGCTTCAGGCAAGAAAACGAAGCCATCGAATCTGTTGTGCTGCAGAATTTTTATTTTCAGCACCACACACAGGCCTGGCGCAAACAGTGAGCTTTCACACAGGGGTGAGCTCCCAAACAGGGGAGATCACTTAGGGCAGAGAATGCCCAGCATGAGGAGCACAGGATCCCTAGGAAACAAGCAGGCTGTGACCAGAATATGACTGGAATAACAGTCTGAGTAATGTGGATGCATCCATGCCTCCCTCAGCCACCAACTGCTGCCACAAAGGGCACAGCTTCTGGCTCCACTGGCAGCAGATCTGGTTTAAGGCATTTGGTCCCTACTCCCACCTTCTCCCTGAGAGCCTGAGTAATACAGTTGTGCTGAGTAAGTGTTCACATGGCTGTGCTCTTAAGATCCATGAGATGATCCCTGCTTTTGAAATGACAGACTTCCCAGAGTTCATTCCAAACTCAATTAGTCCAATCTAGACCACAGGACTCACGAGGAGCAGGGTATGTACTGCTGAGAGGCTTGGAGTCAGAGAAAAGACAGGCCAAAAAAAAAAGGAAATAAATAATATGGCCAGTATTGCTGTTAGTTCCCAAAAATTACTTAATTTAAGAGGTTTGTTGCTTTTCTTCCTCTTTTTTTTTAAATGTTTCCAAGAAGGGCTAGACCTGAAAAAGCCTGACACATTGCCTTTGTTGCTTCTGCATTCTCAGCCCCATCAGAAAGTCCATTGCCACCAGAGGATGGAAACTACAATTCATTTTGGTGCTGTCCTTGCTGCACATGCTGTTACCAAAACATTTATTTATTCTGATTGGTAATTCTGCCCCCATAAAACAGCTGAAAAAATGTCTCTTGCCTCAGAGCTGGAGTTGCAGCTGGTTGTGTACATTTGTGGAATGGACAAAGCAAGGCCAGGGGGGTCACACTTACAGAGTAAAAGGTGCCAGGGGCACAGAAGCCAAGCAGTATTAACCCAGTGAACTCTTCTGCTCTAATACAGTTTCTGTTTGTTTTTCAAACGACCCCACAGCATCCAAGTCAGATTTATTGCATGGTTAATTCAGGTTCCCTTAGCTGGGAGCCAGGCAGAGTGGGAGAACTATGAACATCTGAGGACATTTTCTGTGCCACACTTTTCATATTCTCTCTTAGTCATTCACTGAGGCACAGGAAGAATGGGCAGCAGGCCATTTTGGGATCAGCCTCTTTCTAGAGATGGCAAACAAAACTGCAGTGAGGACTTGCCTGACTGCATGACTTCTCAGAGAGATGGCTGTCACTGTTCTAAAAATGCCAGGTTGCCACCTAACTAATGTGACCTGGACAACATGTTGGTTTTGGTGCACCTTGTGCCCCCATGGGCAGCCTTGTTCATCTGGCAGTGAGAGTGGCTGCATGTGGGCTGTGGCAAACAATTTTACTCCAGAATATACTATATAGAGAGAATATAGTACACTAGTACCTCATGCAGAGCAGATGGGCAGGGACAGCACCCAGGTTCACTCCCTGGGGCTGCATTACACAGGGTGAAACAACATAAGAGTCCTGATCAGCTGAGTGAGATGATCAATGCTCATGCAGCCCCTTTGTGTTGCCACTTGATGTGCTGAAGCACACCAGCGTGTTACCCTTCCCTTTGCTTGAATTTAGTGCTCATCTGCAGGCAGCTGTTTTCCTTTTCCAGACTCTCCCTACTGGCTGCTTCACAAACACCAGTGTTCTCCCTCACTCCCCTAAACAGTTTGTCCTGTATTTTGACCATGACTTTTTTTGTTTTCCCATTAATCTGAATGAGATTAATCATGAAATCAAGTGTAATTGAGATGCTCAAACAGGAAATCAGTTAAGCTTAGCTGGAAGGGCAGCTTTTTAATTGATTTTCTTGCAAGTGAGGTTGAGCTTTTCACAGAAGTGTGTGGATCTCAGATGCTCCCAGCAATACTTGGGATGCTATCCACACTCCGCCTTTCAAAGATCTTTGAAACTAGGCTTCTGCTCTTCAAAAACATTTTGAAATGTGTTCTCTACATGCTGCACATGCTCGAGTGTTGAACTTTTAGACTTATAACTCTCAAAATCCTCTAAAGCCCCTTGTTGTTGGGAGCTCTGTAACTCCAGGCTCATTGATATGATGAGGGAAGTTGGGATGCAGGAATGTTTCATCTACAATGCAGCATCTTCTCTTAATTAAGAAGTGTCTCTCATCAGGATGACAGTCTGTCCATGGAGACCTCTTGATTACAGAGCTCTGCTACAGCAGCTTTCCTTTTACAGCTATTCACAAGAACCAGCCTGGGTTGCATTTTACTGAAACTGGGGAGAGAGATTTTTCATTCAGGCACATTACTGGCCTGAACAGAAGGCAGCCTCAGATCTCTCTTCTGAGGAGCGAAGACAAAAGAATTTATATAGATAAATATGTATTTCTATTTGAAGAGGAAAAAAAAGGGAAAAAAAGAGAAAAATAAAAAAAACCACAAACACGTTTCATCATTTTCCTCCCCCAGTACTAATTAAAACATACCTTAGGCTCAGAGGCTGCTACCCACACAAGTTCTGCCACTCTGCCCATGGGGTGAAGGCCTTTCAGTGCATGGGACCAAGTGCTCTCCAAGCCTTGGCAGCTCAGCTCCACAAAGATGCAGTTCCAAGTTGCATCAGTTGGTTGCACATTGCTCTCCGTAAATTGGCTGCACTGGGGTGTTGTGTGCACTGTGGTTTTACCAAATTGACCAGGTTTACTCTCTCAGAAATCCTGAGCACTTGACTGTGCTGAAAGCTCAGCTCAAGAAGCTGGGACTCCAAGTTATAAAGAAAAGCATTCCAGGCACCAGGTCCACACACCCTTTCTGTATGCACTCAGTAATTGTGGCCAAGTTCACGAAAAGAGAAAGAGAAATCCAGGAGGAGTTTACATAGCTAAGATAGCCTTCATTTTAGTGACCTGACCCTCCTTGCAGAATCAGTGATGTGAAGATGAGAGAGGGGTTGCAAGCCCCTTGTGAGGGATGTTGTCAGCAGCAGGGCTGTTCCCTGAGGGCAGCCCAGAGTCAGCAGCAGTAAATCCTGCTGGGCTATGGCTATGTCCTTCCCAACAGGACACAGTCCCAGGGGCCAGAGGCCTCTGGGCATTCTCACTTGGCTGACTTGCTTAACCCATATTTCCCCCTACATCCTCCTGTAGGGGTCCATTTGCAAGGACCATGGGTGTCTTTTCTGTCACTGCACATAAATTTAGTAAAGACTAATAGACAGCCTGGTCTTTAAGAAGGACACAGCAGTGGGCACTGTATCTTTACACTTTTTACACACTTTACACATCTTACACACTTCACACAAGGTAAAGCTTTTAGCTTTTTGTGCTGCTGCTTTAGCTGATCTCACCCTACTGGATGCTAAAACTCCTTGCCAATACTTGTAATTCTACAGACCTGAGGCCTGTAGAAACACACATTCTGGTTTTGCCAGGAAGCAGAGAACTTTCAGAGAGTAAATTAATTAATGATTTAGCAGGCTCTTGACTGTAAAATGCAACCAGTTGGAGCTCTGTCTCTCACTACCCTGGAGTACCTATTCAGAGACAAGTGCACTGAGTGAGTTGTTGCTCCAAGAGAAGATCTGATAACTGGGACAGGAAAATCACTCCCACCTGCTCTGGAGAGGCTGATGGAAACCAACATGACATGTAAGCAGAAAGGATTTCTGTCACACAGCAAGGACTAAATGAAAACACTACACATGCTGTAATAAGTGGTCCTGTGCCATTTGAGGCAATTTCTTCAGACTCCTTTCTCTAATTCATTCAGAAATGCCCCTGAATCACGAACCTGTACCTACAGCCAGGTGCTCACAGTGCAAGTTGTAACCAGGAATTGCAGTGGGAGCTGCAGGGCACCTCTCCTTGGCTGGCACAGACACTTTCCAACCCAGAAGTGACGTCCTGCAGAGCTCTGAGCTGGGTGACCTCTCAGTGTTTCTCTTGTCAGGTCTCCTCACCCTCATTAGTCTTTTAAGGTATGGATGGACACCTTTCCTGCTCCATGTTGGCTTGGAGACTTCTGCAGAGAGAGAGCATTGAGGGATGGAGAGAGGAGTGATAAAGAAGCCCAAAGAAAAACTGAGCACTTTCAGAGGTGGTAAAACAGAGGATGAGTGACAATTGTCAGAGCCAAGGGATGCTCTGCCTTGCACAGGGAAATACAGGGCAGAGCTGAGAGCTGCTTCTCCTGCACCTGACTGCTGATAACACCTATCAGACACGATCTAAACATGTAAATGCTCTTTAGGTTACACCTACAAACGATGTGAGCCTTAATCCATTATTTACAACACTGAGACAGGATCTGAATTAAGGTGATTGTTTGTGACACAAAAATAATCAGTCCAGAGTACTGCAGACCTAAGGACAAAGAGACCACAAGAAAAGAATATGTCTGTACTAAAAAGATGAAAGTTTTCTGAATAAAAAAAAAGTTTTACATGTGCAAGAGCAGGGGAGAGTTTATCCTTTCTCTGAAGGAGTGTGACTCCATAGGGTACCTTCATGGATTTTTTATATAAAAATACTGGGCAGAATGGTTTTTGTATGTTATCCTGTGAATGGTATGAGATTTATAGAGGGTCTGCTGCTCCACTGGAAAATATTTGGTTTATTGCCCAGTAATCAAAAAAATGGGTTGAAAACTACCCATGTAAACTGCTCATATCTTAGCAAAAATTGGGCAAATTATTTGCCTGCAGGATAATAAAAAGGCAGATTGGTGGGAGCTTTCCCTGCTTTTATTCTCCATGGTGACAACTCAAAGGCAATGACTTCGATGCTGTAAGCATGGCAAATGTATAATGCTTGGTAATTGGGGATGTGGATGTCTCCCAAAAAGCTATAAAAGTGTTACATTTTCATTATGGAGTATTGTTACGTCCTTCTCCCCCTCATATTGAAAAAGTTCATTACAGGGGAGGACAATCTAAGTAAAATGACAGCAGCAAAGAAAGCCACTCACTCACTGTGTAATGGCTGGGAAATGGCTGTGGTAGGCAGCAACAGAGGCAGGAAAAAAGCCCAGCCCATTTGTAAACAGCAAGAGAATTGTACCCCTGGGCCAGGGCTCAAGTTTCCCTGGACTGAATTTTGCTTTTAAGCCAAGCCTGTCAACTTCTAGTTCACACTTCTAACTCACCTGCAAGTAACAGCACCTTGGAACTCCATTTGCTTTCTGAGTCATTAAATGCTGCTCCTCTCTGCCGCTGCTCTCACCAAGGACAATGAAACCTGAATGCATTTGCTCCTGCTCTTTGCACTCCACACCTCTGACTGCAGCTGCCCTGGGGATGGAAACAACACTGACCCGTTTTGAAATTATGTTCAGCTTTCATTTTTAAAATGCTTCCAGTAACACCACTGCTTAGGCTTGAGAGAATATCTGGAGGGCTTGGGGTTTTGTTGTGGGCATTCTGTAATTTTTGTTTTTATAGGGGGTAAAAGTGCCTTTTTACAAAATGCCACTCATTCTACATCCAAACATCTCCATTGGAACCCCTAGGCACCACACTGAAGGCTGACTGGAAATAGCCAAAGGAAAGCAGAGGGGCCAGAGAGGCATGACGAGCATGACAAAAAATGACAGGCAAAAGGGAGAGGAGGTGATGGCCTCCCCTGGCAAAGCCCCAGTGCAGGCAGGGGTGAACGTCAGAAAGAATTACAAAGGCCACAAGAGAATTCATATGGGAATCACGGCAGGTTCCTTCCTTTAGTATTAGCTAACTTTATTCTTTAGATTTCTGTTTCTAATGCTGGTAAATCCAGCTGGCATTTCTGAGATCACATCAAACTAATAGCTGTTCCTTCACATTATGCAGTAGATACCTTCTCTGATCTTGCAGGAAATGAGAAAGGGACTTTGTGAGCCCCAGGTGACATGAGGGTGGTTTCAGCATCACAGCTGTCATAGAAAGCACGTACAGCCAGCAAAGCCTCATGGAGATACTACACCACAGGGGTTTCTGCAATTAGAGGGGCAAATCTGCACCTGGTAGATGCCAAGGCATCTTTGCTCTGGATTCTACTTTGCTCCAATAAAAAATGGGCTAAAGCCCCTTTAGCTTTTATTTCCACGTGCCAAACCTTGAACTTGGTGACCAAGAACAGATCCTCATGCACATCTTGTGTGAAAGCTACCTGGAGAAAAAGACAGCTCCATGCAGTTTCTCAACAATCTCCACATCATTATTTTCAGAATAGCCCAGGCATGATAAACACGGTTGTGCTGCATTTATGTACCTGGAATAGTTTGTGGCAAGGTTTGACTTCTGCAATATTTTGTGACTGCTCCTTCTCAGGGATCTCTCCCAGCAGCTGTCCTTCACCTGTCAGAGATGCAGCTCTGGGGTGCACTGCTGATGGCCACCCCTGACCCAGCTCCAGTAACAAAGGTGGGGATGTCACAGCTCCAGTCCCCTGTACCATATGCCAGCACAAAGACCTGAGCAATTCTGGCTGCCTGTTACAGCTCATAAATGTTGGGAGTTTCTCAAAAATGTAAAGTATTGAGAGTGCTAATTTTGTTAATTGTCCATTTCAGTGGAAATGGGAGTGTTCTGAGGATCTTCACACTGAGGCCACCCATTGGAACTTTTACAATGTACTTTGAAGGAATAATGGAATTGATGAAAAGTCATTGTCATTGATATTTATTTTCCCATTCCATTATATAAAAACCTTTTTTTTTTTCCTCCAGTAGCCAAGATCACTTTTTCTGACAGTACAGCCAAATCTACTGCTAAAGCTTGATCCTGCTTTTGCTTTAGGGGCTCTTTTAAATTTTTACAGGATTCTCTCATTATCTGTTTTCTTAGCAAATCACTGTTGTGATGCTGTCATTTTAAGACCACAAAACTCTCCATGTCCTTGACATGACCCAGGCATCCGTATCCAGTAAGAAAAGGATTTTAATTTTATGCCAGCAATAAAAATTCATCACTGGAAAACTTATCATTTAAGACCCCATATTAACCAGGCTCATTATTTCCCAGCACCAGCATTCTGCAGGTGTTCTGAAAGATGGCACAGACACAAACCATTACTCCTCTCCTGAAACATGAGCTGTCTGTCAGTCTCTGGCCCCCTGCTGCAGGAGTCACAGGTCATTAGGGTTGTGTAGCTGTGCAGATACTCTAGTCACCCCTCACTTCTTGATTTGGTCCATTTGCTGCTGCTGCTGCTGCAGACACATTTCTAATGGGAAAAATAAAGGTAGCCTGAGGACAGATGTGATCAGTAACTGAAAATTCCTGTAGATTTGTACAGAGAGATACGAAATCCAATAGCAGGGTTGCTGCTGCTCAGATCTGACTTCAGGAAATTAAGACCTCCTTTTTTTTTTCTGCAGCTGAAACTTTTATCATCTGGTAAAACTCACAAAATCACTAGTCATAAAATCTTCAGTACTTTTCCAGGTACTTGGATTCAAGAGATATTACCAAATTCTCACAAACAGTTGTTTGTACAATTAAAACAGTTTTCTTAAAAGAATTGGCTTGCAACTACTTATTTATAAGCTAGATACACAAATGGCAACTTCTTACACACAGTGTACAGATGCCCTAAAGTACCAGCACTGAACAAACAAAACTGACTCAAATAAATGAAGACTTGTACTTTTAATACACACAGCTCATTCCTGAGGGTTTGATCAAATAAACTACAGTGACTGAGATAAGGGACAGAACACAACTGAAATGAGGAGATTGTAATGCTCAGGCTTTCAGTATGATTTAAAATATAGAGGTATTCAGAGACTGTAAAACCACTGGTTTGGCCCCTTTTTGGGATAGTCAGATGCATTTTCAAATTTCTGTGTCAACTGTTTCCTGGGTCTGATGGAAACGATAGCAGGCTAAGCTGCCTTGAAATTCATGGCACAGGGGTTGCCAAGGTCTTCATGCTAACAAAACATCAACTTACCAGAACCCTCATAGTCAGGAATGAAATGTTTGACTTAAAACAGGATGTAGTGTAGCTCTGTAGGCTTCCCAAGGCCTGAGAGAACTCAGATGGCAGGCACCTGCCCACCTCTTGCTAACTGTGCTGTGATTTTCCTAAAAACACACAATTAATGGTAAAAAAAAGATGAAAATACTTAAAATGATAGTCTCTCCAGGAATAATACAGGTAGATGGTAAATGCAGTTGCTAAGTTGCTCTACCTGTTTGAAAAGTCAGGACATCCAGGCAGTCAGATCGCCAGTGCTGGTAAAAGGGAAACATCAGACTCATTTTAAAGGGATAAAAGAACAGGGCCCTGGGAATACTTGACCAATCAGCCTCACCTCTGTGCCCTGAAAGATCCTCCTGGAAGCCATCTCAAGGCATATGGATGGGAGAGAAGTTATTAAAGACAGCTGGTATGGCTTCACCAAGGATAAATCACACCTGCTTACTTGGAGACCTTCTATGACAGAATGACTGCATTGATGGATAAGGAAAATCCATTTGATGCCATGCACCTTGACTTCTGGCCCTTGACACGGTCCCACACAACATTTAGTTTCTAAACTGGAGAGAGATGGGTTTGATGGATGCACTGCCTGATGGACAAGGAATTGGCTGGATGGCCACATCCAGAGGATCAGTCAATGGCTCAGTGTCCAGAAGGACATCAGTAACAAGTGGCGTCCCTCAGGGCCCTGCACCGAGGCTGACACTGTTCAACCTTCATTAATGGCACAGACTGAGCGCCCTCTCAGCACCAAGCTGGATGATGGATGCCATCCAGAGTGACCCTGGGACAGGCCTGGGGAGCAGGCCCACAAGAACCTCATGAAGTTCAACACAGCCAAGTGTGGGGTGCTACACCTGAGTCAGGGCACCCCCTGCTATTGATGCACACTGGGGAAGAATGGAATGGGAGCCCTGAGAAGGACTTGGGGAATTAGATGATCTTTAAGGTCTCTTCCAAACCATCCAACAAATCTGTGATTTTATGGTGCTGGATGAAGACTGGACACGAGCCAGCCACGTGCTCTCACAGCCCAGAAAGCCAGCCATATCCCGGGCTGCATCAGGTGAGTGACCAGCAGGCCAAGGAGTGGCATTTCCCTCTGCTCCATTCTCCTGAGACCCCACAAAGAGTACTGTGTTCAACTCTGGGGCCACCCACACAAAGACATGGACCTGTTAGAGCAGGTCCAGAGGAGGGAAACAAAAATGGTCAAAGGGGCTGGAATACCCCTTCTATAAAGACAGGCTGAGAGAGTTGAGGCTGTTAAAC
This sequence comes from Molothrus ater, assembly GCF_012460135.2. Classification (NCBI taxonomy): domain Eukaryota; kingdom Metazoa; phylum Chordata; class Aves; order Passeriformes; family Icteridae; genus Molothrus; species Molothrus ater. Next base: position 111,754,601 of record NC_050479.2, read on the forward strand.
CTGGAGAAGAGAAGACTCTGAGGAGACCATAGAGACTTCCAGTGCCTAAAGGGACCTACAAGAAAGCTGGAGATGGACTTTTTACCACGGCATTGCTTTTCAAGTAAAAAAGGGTAATTTTAGATTGAATACATGGCAGAAATTCATTACTCTGAGGATGGTGAGACACTGGAACAGGTTGCCCATAGAAGCTGTGAACGTCCCATCCCTGAAAGCGTTGAAGGTCCAGTTGGACAGGGCTTTGAGCAACCTCATATGTGGAAGACATCCCTTCCCATGGCAGAGGATCAAAACTTTAAACCTTGAGATCTTGAAAGGCTACCTCCTGCACAAACAATTCTGCAGTTCCACAATTGTATGTTCCTGCTGGCTAACCTCTCTCTGGCCAGGAAGACCCAGGACTGGGATTTCCAAAACTACAGCCATCACTAGAGGAGTGTGGGGGAAGAACATCATCCTTTCATCAACTCACCTTCTCACATGAAAACTGTCATCAAATCTATGGAGATTATTCTTCCTCTCCCCTGACCATTCCTGGTGGGTAAACTATCTGGCAAAGGAGTAACACAGAAATTAATCTATCATTTTTATGGAGAACTGCAGTTAATGTACCTTGTGTTCCAATCAGTACTGCCAGTATGAGCATCTGAGGCCAGACAGCTTCTCAAATTCCCAGAGGAACAACAAAGATGTCACTTCAGAGGGTGATAATGTCCATAACACAACAGGGCACTATGTTGTTTCTAGGTGTTATAAGGATCAAGATAATGGACCTTGAAATGTTCCCATCATCTTCCCTCACATGGTGATTTTAGCAGCTAAATAAATGACTGCATAATACCCTATGAAAACCAGAATGTCAGGCTTCCAAATGGTGTGAAGCACTCACTTCTAAATAAAGCTATTCCTGAGACAACAGCCACTAAAACCACATCCCAACCAAAGTGAATGGAATGGTTTTAAGTGAAAAGGGTGACTTTCACAGCTTGTAGCCATCCACAGTGCTTGCTCTTTTCCTGCTGCTGTTACTGCTCTCTTCAGTAGTAGCTTCTTCTGGGAAACTATTCCCAGAAAGGAGTGATACCAGTGGCACAGGATGAAGGTCTGCAGCTGCCCTCTCACTGAGACTGTGCCTTTTTTGCTTCCTTGGAACGAAAAGGCCACTCACTAGAGTGGCAGAAGTGTCTAGTGGTGCTGGAAGCAGAGCACTAGGAAGGCCAGAGCACTGCTTTTAAAACAGTGGAGCAGGTACTCCAGCTTGAAGCTCTACAGGCTCACAGTTGAGCTGCAAGGAAATGCAACAGCATGAAAACAAAACACAGCTGGGGGGCAGGGGGGAAACAAATCATGCTCTCATCACAATAAAAGCTACTTTGACCCACTTTCAGAACAATACATCAATCTCACCTGCAACTCTCATCACACAACGAACAGAACTAAATATATTGAACAAACCAGCTCATAATTGTCTCTTTCCCCATTCAGCCCTTATCAAGGTAACATCTCATCAGTCATTTTCTTACAGTGTCTGAAAGGATGTGGATTTTCTTTCGTGATTTAGGGCCTGATCAGCTGGAGGCAGTCTGCAGTTGTAAGAACAAGGCCTCCTCCCAGCACAGGGGTGATACAGAAAAGGCTTTAAGTATGGAGACAATTTTGATCCAAACAGAGAACTGAGGAGACAGAGAGAGCAAGAGGTGCACAGGCTTCTCTCTGCACATGGGACAGGGCAAGAGGCACAAAGGCAGCCTCACTTGTAGTTCAGGGCTGCAGGGAGGGCTGCAGAGGCAGTAGGGATGTGGCTGCCATCCAGAGCAGAATGGAGGGCACTGGAAAACAGGGTGCCAAAGAGAGCCCTAGTCTCATTTTCCTGGCAGACTCCCAGAGCCTCTGAGAGCGAGTGCTGTCCATGGGAGTCTGTCTCTTAGAAAAGCCTCAGCTCCCCTGGATGAAACAAAAAGTTGAAACAGTCCACGGCTGATGGCTGCAAAGGTTCACAGAGGCATGTCTTGCTTGTTGCTCTGCATCTTCTCCACTGCAGTCACCTCATGATATCCAGCCCATCAACATGACAAGTCCACAACAACTTCAAACCACAAGGGACATCCTTGTTGGGAAATCATTCTGAGAGGAAAGAGAGAAGATTAAATGTCAACAGGGAATCTCTCATTGGAACAGACAAAGGGACAGACAAAACTTTGACAGAGACACAACTAAACAGCAACAGCTTTGCCCACTCACAATCCAGTCCTCTCTCCCACAGCCAAGTTACCCTAATGATAAGGTCTCTCTCGTGGTGCAGATTTCCCCAGCTGGGTTAGATGGGGAAGATCCCCTTCCCCAGCAACCATGAACTTATCAGTCCTCAGCAGCTTGGGCTGTGGCAGGATGTTCTGCACTTGCTGGTATCCTGTGTGAGGAATGCCTTTGGCATGAATGGCCCCCACAGGACCCCATGGGCCCATGCACCCACAGGAGTCTGTGATCTCGCCCCTTTCAGAAAGATGTCCTTACATCATCCCCTGCTACCAGCCCTGTCCCAGTCCAGAAGAACAAGAGCCTTTCAACCCTTCCTTAACAAGGATCAAGGCCAAAGCAAAGCCCTGTAATTTCTGTAAGGCCTGGGTAACTTCCCTACCACAATCCTCCTGAACTCTAGATAAACTCCCTCCGCCTTGGATTACCAGGCCACAGATGCCAAAGACATCCCTTACCTCCCCAATTCCAGGCACATCTGGCTTTCCCCTCCATCATGGACTTCTGTTGTAGGAGCTATTACCCTTTCTGGCTTCTTATCCCCTCATTTCCTTCCCCCCTTCCCACAGGGAGTGATACCCAGATGTCGCAGACATCTTTTATGAAAAATCCTTGCCTTAGGATTTTTCCTCCTGAGAAGCTGAGAGGCCTCAGGAACAAATGTAAACATTGATTATCTGCTGCTGTGGAATGCAACAGCTGGATCTGTGATTGGCCCATGTTGGTTGTTTCTAATTAATGGCCAGTCACAGCCCAGCTGGCTCGGACAGAGTCCGAGACAGAGCCTTTGTTATCATTCCTTCTTATTCTGTTCTTAGCTAGCTTTCTGATGAAATCCTTTCTTCTATTCTTTTAGTATACTTTTAATGTAATATATATCATAAAATAATAAATCAAGCCTTCTGAAACATGGAGTCAGAGCCTCGTCTCTTCCCTCAGCCTGAGACCCCTGTGAGGACAGTTACACCCAGACTCCAGGCGTCACCCTCCTGTAAAACCCCCTTGCCCACCAACTCTGGTTAGTAACCCCTGCCTGGTGGCTCTCCGCTCAGCCTATTTGGACCAGGACCACCAGACATGGCCTCACTGTTTTCTTGGGGTCCTTTTTCCTCTTCTTGTCAGAGGCATTGAGGTAGGCCTGTTCCCTGGCCCTGTAGGAAGGGCCTCGGCTCAGCTCCCTCTCGCTGTAGGGAGGCAGGCTGTCCTCCTCCTCCTCGTCCTGCTCGGGGGACGACGACTGCGGCGGTGGCGGCTGCGACTTCTCGGCTTTGTAGGTGGAGGGCGGTGACCAGGCGTAGTAGGTGCTGCCTCCTCTCTGGCTGGGCTGCGAGCTCAGCTTCGAGGGGGTGGCACAGTGGTCACCGCTCTCGTCGTAGCTCCGGGATTTCCTCTCCAGGACGCTGCTGAGGTAGGAGTGATCGTATTTCTGGCTCCCTCCGGGCGTGCGGCTCACCAGCCTGGGAAGGTGCTTCTCCTCGTGGGCGCGTCTGCGGGGCGGGCTGTAGGACCAGCCCCGCTCCGAGTCCGTCAGCGGCTCCCGGCTGGCCCTGCAGCGCTTGCTGTAGTATTCCTCCATGGAGCTGTCCTGGCGGGACAGGGCCCCGCCGCGCCCGCCGTGCGACTCGGAGCGCTCGAAGCGCCGCAGCTCCTGGCTGTCCGCCCGCCGCGGCCGCTGCTGCCCGTAGGACTCGGCAAAGGCCGCCAGCTCGTCCATGGACACGGCCGGCACTCCCACCGAGAAGCTCTTACGGGACAGCATCTCCGACTTGGATCTCTGCTGGCTGGGAGAGGAAGGAGAAGTAGAGTTAGATCCAGCTGCACTCATCCCCTCGGCTGCCTGCGCAGACAATGGAGGGAAACACGCCCTCCTAGGGGCATGAATCATCTGAGCTGTTTTCATCGTCTTCCATAGGAAGAGAATCTATCACATCCTTGAAACCCTGGGTTCTCTCTGCTGAGTGTAAAGGCAGCTTAGTGCAGATAGCTCAGGTTCTTCGTGTCTAATGTTACCTGAGGTTATCCCCAGGGTGCACCTGCCCTGTCCTCCAATATGCAGGGCTCGATCTGCTTCTCCTTCATCCTAGAGCTTGTAGGTGTATATCCTGCTGGAAAAACCCAAGAGCCCAGCCACAGAAGCTCACAGCAGGGCAATTTTGAAGCAGGTTTAAAAACAGTGAGCTGGTACAATAGCCCAGTACTGAAGGAAGGAAATCCCTACCATTGCTTTTGGAATACTGGGCTGCTTGAGGAAAGGTTGGGCTATCTCTCTTTAGGCACCAGAGTGCAAGTCCTTCAGGCCTGGAGCACCGGTCTAGCTGCACCAAAGCACGAGGCTGTGACTCATATATAATAAAGCACAGGTACAAAACTCAAGAGAGAGATTTGCACTTTCCCACTATGGGAAGGGTGGCTTGGTTCCCTATTATCTCACTTTGACATACCACTAGGACTGGAGCTTGTACCTAGCTTTACCCAGCTAGGGAAGCTTCAGCAGGTTCATTGCTCCTTAACAGATGTGGCTTTGCAATACTCAGAAGGGGCAGAAATAAGAATAAATATCTACTTCAGGAAGAAAAAAGTATTACAACTCTTAAATATCAACGGAAATATATGATTTTTACAGATCTGCTTGCCAGAGCACAACTGCAGCTCTTGTTACACGTTAGAGTTACAATCAGCTTCATTCTGACCTCATCTAATATCCCGTCCAGATTTCCTACTTCTCTCTAGCCCCTCTCTCCCGCTAAGCAGAGCAAAGGCAGCAGGAAACAGGGGAGAGCTACCAGTCCATCTGTCCCTTCTGCTTTCTTTAGCCCTTTGCCAGACAGAGCTGCCCCCTGCAGTGGTGTCCCTCACCTGTGCCAGTAGCTGTCCCGCTCGTCCCTGTAGTCAGACACAGCCTGGGAGCGGGAGGTGCTGCCCACCATTCCCGCCCAGTACTCGGCGTCGCCGTCCGCGTCCCCCGCGGGGGGCAGAGGCTTCCTCCGCGCCTGCCGGTAGGGCTGGCGGAAGTTCAGGTCCTCCTCGTGCAGGGAGCTCAGCTCAGACACGGTGTTGTTATCTGCAGGGGAGGGTGCAGGGAAGAAATGAGATGGGCATGGCCTGATGGCAGCCAGGCGGGGATTCTGAGGGTATCACAAGCAGCGGGAGATGCCTGTGTTCCACATTACTGACTTCAGCCTTCGGGAAGAGCTTTCTACCTGTCAGCTCCCTGCCCTTGCAGGGTGGTCACCGAGCTTGGTGGGACACCACTACAGCACAGAAGTTGTGCCCCCTCCCCTTTTCCTGGTGTGAGACAGGCTGGCTCTGGATTTGGCCTGACTTGCCCAGCTAAAACAAAAGCAACCCCCTCAAAAAAAGAAGATTAAGGAAAAAGTAAAAGTCTGTCTGAATCACTGTCAGTCTCTACCCCATCAAGCACACTGACATCTGTAGGCCTGACATACCAATCTGCAGAGGTCTTTTTATAGTAAATCTTGTGGGTGGAGAAGACAGTGTGCTCAGCAATGACTGTTTTAGAAGTATATATAATTTGTTCGTTATGCCTAATCTGAACAGAGCTTTGATGTAGTGTCATTCCTTAAAGCCCTTCAATGATTTTCAGGATCCCACACGTCTGTTTTAAGTGAGCCTCTAGCAGTGCCTAACATGGGTTATCTCTGTGTGCTGCCCACAGGAACTGAGCCCCCAGCCTGCCACTGTCCTCTGCACACAGCAGCCACAGGACAAGGAGCAGCACTGCAAGCCCTCCCCACATACCCTGTTCCATTCTGCACCTCTGCCTCCTAATGTGGAAAGATCCTCCCTTGGGGGTTTGTATTCTGACACACATTAAGTGCAGCCTCAGCCTTTATTTAATGAAATAAAGTGTTCAAGAGGCTATGGGAAGACAGTGAGAAGCTCAGTTCTGAGTTTGCACCATACCCCTATTCACCACCCTGTTGCTTCTGCAGGGCAACAGCCACTCCAAACAATCTTCCTGCTTCCTTCAAGCCACACTCTGGTCACTGAGCCCACAAAAGACACTTTCAATAAAATCATTCCTCTCCTATTTTGCCATGCTGGGAATTTACAGACACCACATTCTTAAGAAATTGTGAAAACAATATCCCAGCTATTATCACACCACAGGCTGTAGAAGGTATGAATAGGGACTTGGCTTTTCAGATGCTGATGATCCCAAAGTTTAGTTATATGAGTGGACAATTTTCATGAGCTTTTCAGTATCCTTCATTTTGCTGTAAGAATGATTAGGTAAGCACCAGACTTTTAAAATCAGAACATACCTGTAGATCCCTACGACCTAGACTTTATCTGTCCCAATTAGCTTATCCTGGATATCATATCCTAGGAGCTGACCCTGAGACAAACCAAGTGAACTTGCTTAGGTCAGTGGGAAAAAAAAAAATCAAACCATGCTTGTTTCTCACATCGTTCTCGCATCCTCCTAGCCGGGTCAAACTGAGCCAATTCTTTCTCCACATAGTACAGCACCTTCATGGAGTCCCTGTCCTTGTCAGCCTGGATCCTGTACCCTTTGCGCACTGCTAGGGAGAGAAAAGGAAAACATTAGAGGAAAACCCATGTAAGAACAAGGAGCCTTTCCCACAACACTGCTAATTCTATAGCTGAGCTCACGTCTGCAGGCAGGTAGGCTGCGTCAAAACACACTGAGTCAGTCGCTGCTTCACAAGAAATTCGTCTACAGTGTGGGATGTGAAGTTGTAAGAACTTGCATCATTTTCAAAGTTTGCAGGAACAGCAAAAACGGTTTGGAAATGCCCAATTTGTACAACCCAGTGCATCCAGTGATGGACACTGAGCATGGTGGGACATCCTCACAGCACCTCACCCTCCCTCCTGTGAGACAGGCTCGCTCTGGAGTTGGTCTGCTTCTCCCAGCTAAAACAAAAGCAACCCCTCATTGCCACAGAGTGATTCCAACTTCCAACTCCCACAGATGATGGCAGAGAGAAAAGCAGAACTCATTTCTCCTTCCTCAGCACTACTGAAAGGATTTGTCATGGTATGGGAGAAGCAGTCCCAGAAGATCAGGCTTCCTCTAAGCTCTGAGTCTGCAGGAGAAGCAGGTGGCTGAGCATTTGGGAGCTGTCACTGTGCAAGACCACTCCACCCTCCCACCCCCATGAATTTCTCCTCACACAGGTTGAAGAGCATGTGGCAGAAGCTCCAGGGAATATAGAAGGAAACACAAAGTCCCACAAAGCACACCACACTGCTTTGAGATTTATACTGACTCCAGGGATGAGGCCAGCCAGGTCACTGGTAGCTGTGAAACTGTCTGCTCTGGGATTTTTTACAAGCTTTACTTTACAGAAAAGGTATATATCTTAGACATACATTAAATCTTTGACTTCTGGAAGTCTGGACAGTTTTTTGACTTGTCCATGTACCTGTGTGTAAAAAAGAAGGCCCTACACACCTGGAGCCAAAGCAGATTTAACTCTGGCAGGTTAGCTCCATGCACACTTTACCTACTAACAATAGCTACAAACAGCCTGACTACCTTAAGGCAGGTCTGTGATCAGCAAGCAGAGAACTCCACCTTTCCACTCTTTCTTTGAAGAAAATAAGGGGTTTACAGCAGATTATTTAAGAAAGGTGTCAGCCTGGAGCTATTTCAGGATTGACAGAAATTCAGGTCTAGGTACAAGAGAGGACTACAACCCTCAAATCCAGCCTTATTAGAGAACCATCATAAGGACAATTCACTGAGCACTACAAAATGGAACCTGCCTGCCTTGCATGGGGTTAACATGTTCCCTTGTGGGAATACTGCAGTGTTGCATGAATGCTCCTGCTGGGGAACAATTTAAACACTTGGACAGTGGTTCTGAGCCAACCTGTTCCTTCTGTTTTATCCCTCAGCACCGCAACACATCGAGCTATTACCATATGGGTTCGGTAGTACGTCGCATAGTCTGTGCTGTGTGGGCTGAGCAAGGACTTGGCAGAGGTATTCTTAGGCACCTCCTGCCCTAAACTGCTGTGCATGTGTCTCTGTGCACTAGGAAATAATCATGCTGTGCTTCAGAAATGGCTATGCCTTCAGAAGCAAAGTGCTTTACTGTGGGTTTGGACTGTGTAAGGTAAGTGATTACATCTTGAGATATTACCTTGTGTGTCTGCACTTGGGAATGGTACAGGATGTAAAAATATAGTGGAGGTCTATCAGGGTCCTTCTTTTAACGTGCCTTCAGACAGCTCAGCTGACAGCAGTGTGTGCTTTATTATCCCTGTGAGTGAATGAGTGAGTGCACAGCGGCTGGAAATGCAGACAGTGGTTTGCAGAACACAAGGAATCCTGCCTCTGCCTCCCAAAGTGGAAGCACAGCAGGTCTCCTCAAGTGAGGCTGCACTGACTGGCCTCAGAAGTGACAGCTGTGGCTGCACTGCATGAGCAGCAAGAGCAGTTCTCCACCTCACCATTGTGGCTGGTACCCCACTTCTGTCTGGTACTGTGCCAGGAGAGGCCTCTCTCTATTCTTTCTTCTAATGTGTGGACTAGGAGCTCAGCTAAGCTGTCACCTCATTTATACACAGGCCAGCAAACCACTCTGACCTGCTCATAACCTCTGGGGAACTTGAACAGGCAGCTCCCAGACTCTGTCTCCCAGAGCCACTGCTCACACCAAGGCTGTGCCAAATACTATTTGGGCAACCTCTATAGCTCCTGGAACTGATGGAGAATTAGCCAGACTTCATGCTAGCCTCATACTAAGCTTGCTACTGCAGCTGTGTATCAAAAGGCAAATGAATTTCTTGGTTAATTCTGCAAGCATCTAGAAATTAATTTTGGATTTAAATCTGCAAAGATGACTGTGAACAGCTCACAAAAAGTATCTTCCACTACAGAGGAAGCAGTTTTGTCTCTATGTTTGTTTATCAAATACTTCTCATAATGATACTAAATGTTCAACTTATTACATCTCTTCATTATTCCTTCAGCTGGGAACCAAAGATATTATTGTTTCTTCCTCACACTCTTCATCTCTAAATTGCCATAATCCTTTAATAAGGTCTGAATAATTTTAAGCTCATTTTAATTATAAAGAAATAAAGATGCAGAGGTGTTGACCACATGTCCAGAACCACTTGCTGAAGTCAAAGGGAAAGGAACATTCTTCCCATATTTTCTTCTCTTGAACAGTTAATAAATTTCTAATGTTTAATTTGTATTTAACTGGACACTATTTTTATTCTTCTGTGGGTGGAACCAACTCAGCCAAAACTGTAAGCTGTCTCCCTCCCCAGAAAGGGCAGCACTGCTATTTTTTTTTTTCAGACAAGTATGTTTAGGAAGTAAATGATGTCTCATCCTTTCACCCTTTTCATGTTAAAGATCTAGGCCCAAAAGCTTCCCTGTGTGCAGAGTTTAAAGGATCTATGCAAGAGCCTCTAGGTAACCACTGCATTTAAAACAGGGCATAAATCCTAACTTTTATGTTGTCAACACTCTTCTAAATAAGAGAGCTAAATGTTTTGGGAGTTTTTTTTTCTCCATTCATCCCTAAGTTTAGAATAGAGTTCCTAGGCTTAATCTGAGCTTTGCTACATGGCTTTTATGTAACCCCAGACAAATTTTCTAAATATCCTCAGGCCTGAGTTAGCTCGCTAGATCCCCTCACAGGGGTCATTGATAAGCACAGAATCTATCAAGGGCAAAATGTAAGCCAGAATTACAGAATCTTCCAGTCTCTGTCCCCCAGCACTTCTGATCCCATTCTTATAATGGACTTGACAGAAAGGTGGAAGTCCCAAAGATACACAGCTTCAGATCAGACCTACACCAGCTGTGTGGAGGACACAGAGGCTTTTTATTCTCCTTCTGAGAAAGGCTTTTATTATAAACTCAACCATTACCTGTTTTGTTTAGCTTGCTGCCTGGCCAACAAGCAAATAAGCAGCTTGGAAAAGCCACACAATGTTTTCTCTTCTACAGCCTGTCATTAGGAGATATTCTGGCATTGTGGAGGACCTTAAAAGAACAGAGTACAGGCTCTAACTCTTCCTTAGCTTCATAGTTCAAGCACCTTGAACAACAGATCCATGATCCAGACTAAGGGTTTGTCCACATTATTGCAAAAAATATCAACAAATTTTTTAAAAAGCTTAAGAATCTCTGTTGTCTTGCCAGAAAGGTTAAAGCTCTGTGATAATGTTTTTATTTGCCATATATACTATTTCCTGTCAAGTCCTGAATGAGGGATTGAGTCCAGACACCTGATTTGGCTGCATTATCTATTAGATGCATCCTTCTGTGTAAGGATCATGGGATCCTAAGAGCCATTCCACTTGGCTACCAAACATATCCACTGTTTTTTATTCTGAACTTGTGCTCTGCTAGCAGAGACAAGACTGGGAGCTGTGATCTGACTCTTAAAAAATCCCTGGAGTTCCCACAACCCACACCACACTCTATGTGCAGTGACATTTTTCACAGGAGAAAAAGAATGGAAGCACTGGGGTGTCATTCATCATTTTCTGACAAAGGTTTTTGAATTGGATACGTCCTGCGTTGGATCAGTGATTGATTTATTTCCTATTTCAAATTAGGAAATTTCTCCATTCCAGAGCTCTGTTTTGATTTCAGTGACCAAAAAAAAAAGTATGATTGTTGAAAGAAAATACTTTTTGTAATTCCAGAAAGGTTAATATACTGACTGGGGCAGCAGAAACGCATAGGGTTGTTCCACAAGCTTAATTAAATTATGCTACTTAATCTTGTATTTTCAGATGTGTTTTATCAACACACTGTCGTGAGTTAATTTAACAACTAATACTTAATGTGGAGCTTTGAAATCAGACACTTAGCTGGGTCAGTGATGACTCTACATTGGTGAGAGTCATTTCTGCTGCAGAATGTTTGAATTTAGACAGCCACTCTGATCCTGAAGTGCATGTGGCTAAATAGCTGCCCTCTTTTCTCCTTGATGGCAGCTTCCTTTGCAGCAGCAGAAATGACCCTCCTCGAGACAAGAGGCATCACACTGAGATTCTAGGTCTGCTACTGCTCCACAATTCCTTTCTAGTCAGAAGCCTTTCATCACTCACATTTCAGAAATGCAAAGGCTGAACAAAAAAAAGCGACCTACTGACTTCTGTAAAGTAGAGGACAGGGTCCAGCCCCAAAAGATCTTGGGCAGAAATACCAAGGGAATAGGTTACTTTGCCCAAAATGCCTTGGGGACAGTAAAACACGCTGCAGCAAAAACTGCTGCCAGAGTCCAAGCAGTGCCCTACAGAGGGTTGGAAGGACAGTTTACAAAGAGAAAGCAGCTTGCAAGGCATTAGCTCTAAGGGGAAAATGGCTCCTGCCTCTGCTCTCCTGAAATCATCTTCATCCTTTTGTCCTCTGCAAGCGAACATCTGCAGCAGTAATGAGAGGGGTCCTGTACAGGAGCTTGGCCTCCCATTCCCTGCTGACCTAATTAGGCACCCACAAACTGACCCTGTGTTGATGGCCCTAGAAAAGTTAGGCCACATGGCCCTAGTGCAAATGTCATTGTCAGAGACAGGATTAAAATGCAGTTTCCCTGTGTTTCTTCTCTTCACGCCACTCAATCAGTGACAACCATTCCTCCCCTTCCCAGTCCTACTCCCAGTAAAAGGACTGAATGTTGTGCCTGGTACTGCAAATTACCATTTTGGCTTCCTGCACTGGCCTCACTTGGGGCTAAGGGAGGGGGGTGTGACTTGTCCATCAGCACAGCAGGAGATGGGACACCAGCTACAGGAACACTGGGGATGTAGTATGGACCTGGCATGGCAGAGACTGCAGGAGGGTACCCAGCTTTTGCTGCTTTGCCTGCTACATACACTGAAAAAGAAAAGAACAAGAGTCAGCATCACACACCAGCCCCCCGCAGACACACTGGACACATGGACAAAACGTGCACCACCAACCCCACTGGAGACAATCAGACAAATGAATTAACAGGAACCAACCTGAATTTCTCTAAGCCTCAAAGGGTACTGAGGTGAGTTTAAAATATGTGCTGCATATAATAATAGTGCATATAATAATGATGGCACTGAGAGATGCCCAGAAAGACACTCAGGGTGTTACAGCCAGCATTACCACTGCCATGATTTAGTGGCAGTTCAGCTTTAAAAATAACTGATGACTCAAGCAGCAGGATGAGGCTCATGGAACTTGACAGATCTGACTGAGCCTGACCAGGAACCTTGCTGGGTTGCAAGGATTTTGCACTGTTGTAGAGGACAGCTGATTTGCATTGCCAGGAAGAAACCTCCCAGGATGCTCTTAGCTCTGACCCACAACATTCACTGACACAACAACAACTTTGGAATGGGAGCATGACACTTTGGAAAAGCAGGCACAGCTGCCAAGGCAGGGAAGGCTTGGGGAATTACATTTGTAATTAACTTTGAGCATTCAACCATTGAGTAATAGGTCAGATGCTTCACTCCCTAAGAACCAGTTCTTTAGCCAAGCGAAGTGCTCAGGGCAAAGGAAGCAAATATTAGCAGATTCTCCTCCTGTTCGGCCAGGGAGCAGAAGTAGTAGGGCAGATTTGCAGCAGGGTCACTCACGTGCCCGGGGACAGCAGCAGGACTCAGGACAGCAGGGGCAGCGGACGTAACAGCAGCAGCTGTGTGGGCAGCACTGGCACCAGCAGATCCCCACCAGGAGGAAGAACAGGAACGCCCCCAGGATCACCAGGCCCACAAAGACCCACTCTGGAAAACAAGGGGAGAAAGGGAGATACTTACAGGACTGCACATTGCTGTGGAAGAGAACGTCAGCAACATCCTCCCAGCGGAGAGCATGGGGACAAAACACACAGGTGAATAACAGAAGTGGAACGACTCCCTGTGGGTCTAGGACTGGGTCTACTCTTCCTCTTGTGTCAGACCAGAAATGGCACATGACAGTGAGAAATGAGCTACCAAAATGTGGTCCCTTCCAGCAGCACAGAGGCAGCAGCCCTGGCGCCCCGGCCAGAAACCCTTCACCCCACAGCAGACCTGCGCCAATGCCACAGGACGTGCTCCATTAGCGTTTGGCCCTCATCAAAGACTCATTCTTCTTGGCCATGTTCGTGCCCTGCTTATGTGTTTGTTCCCAAGCCACATTCTGGTTTTAATGGGACAAGCCGTGGTGAAAAGCAGGCTATAAATAGCCCAGTAAACGAGCCAGGCCTGCCCCTTCGCAGCGAGGCCTACACGCGCAATTATTCTTTTGAATGTGCCGAGCGAGCATCCTATTCAGGCGCCACCGCCAGCCAGCAAACCTAACAACCACTTTTTTTCTTCCCCCATTGAAGCCTCAGATGATGTGTGCCAGGCCCCAAAAGGGAGCAGCTGAAAAACACCCTACAAGTGAAAGCACGCAAGAGCTGGCCCACAAAAACCAGGATGGGGCTTAAAGGGGAAGCGGAGGGAGAAAATGTTTCTCAAACTTTGCTGCTGGAAAATGTGGTGGGAGCAGGGCTCAGCCTGTGCCAGGGCAGCATCTACTCCCACACAGGAGATCCACAGACTAAAGGAATGATCAGTGAGCACATCTGGATCAAGAAATTACAAGACTCTGAACATAGAGGAGGCCTGGAGTTGGTTTTAAGTCAGAGAAATGCACCAACCTATCTCAAAGCAAGAGATAGGAGATAGCAAGATATTTTCCCCACTGCTGGTGGGGAAAAGACTTCAGGTATGTACCCAGGTGGTTATTCAGCCACCTAGGAAACATAGCAAAAAGCAAATAAAGACAGGGTGGGGCTGCAGTGGGAAAGGGTTTATCCCCACTTCAGAGGAAAAAAAAGCAGCAGACCACTATTTCCAAGCAGAAGTCCAGCATTCACTAAAGAATCTCCTGGTACAGTATTATTTGAGATGAAGAAGTATTGACACAAGGATTGCAATGCGCATGAAGAATCACACTGGAAAAACAGTGCACCCCTCACCTGTGTTGCTAAGCTAAAAAGTCAAGGAAAAATGTTTCATTTTGACCATTCAAAATAGAATTTTTCCTAGTTCTTAATACAATGCAAAAATAAGAAGTGTCATTTTTGATCCATCCACAGCGTTCTGTTTGAACAAAAGTATGATTCTTTACTTTACTGGAGTTTTCCTTAACTCTTTTACAAACAATTCCCCTTTTTAAAAAAATGCCATTTTAAATCTAGAATTTAAAATTTCCTTTGAAAAATGTCAGTCAAAGATCTGGCATCTACAATTCAACACTTCAGAAGTGTGAAGTGAATTTTTTTATCCTTTATTTCTTTTTTGGCTGACACACATTTAAATTTGCATTTAATTTTGGTTCCTGTGGAATAATATGTTAGGGTTGAACTTACTATATGCTGAGAAAAAATTCCGCTAACAAGTAAGGAAAGGGCAGAAGGGAAGCATTCATGAATGGGAAAGCAAGAGCTACTGACCCAGTCCCTCATGTTCTGCTTCTAGCAGCTGTTTTGCTTAATATTTTCATAAATTACCTTGACACAGGAAATAAGAATGTGCTAAAATATCATGACAGTAAGCAGTAGGGATGCATTGTCACTGAAGGCTGGGACATGTTATACAAAGAGCCTGTTTTCCTTGGGTCTAAAATAGGAAATGTGAAATGCAGTATTATCCTGAATTTCAAAGTATGCAGCAATACTTCCAGTGTCACAGGTTCAAAGACAAGAACAATTTCTATTCCGAACAGGACTTCATTGGTTGAGAAAAACTGAACAAGAGAAATGATCCAGTATACATAGCACTATTGTCACCACTCATGCAATACAGTCACAAAAAATGGCAAATGTAATCCTAGGCCAAATAAGGGAAGAATTTCCAGCAGTATTAAGAAAATATCTATGCCATCACACAAGGCCTCCTCTGCACTTAACTTCATCTGAAGTTACTGATGTTATACAGCTCTGGTCATCTTTGCAGCAGAAAAGATGAATTTAGGCCAAAGCCAATGGAAAGCAGGGATTTATTTGAGGGATGAAGGGACTCTGGAGCCTGCCTGGCAGCAGGGGAGCTGAAGCCTGCTGAGTTACTCTATTAAACAGAAGGCTGAGGGAAGATGTAGCTCCTGCCTGTAAATATGGTAGGAGGATAAATGCAGCAGGAAAAGCAGGTATTATAGTTAAAGATCTTACATAAATGGACAGAAATAGATGAACAGTGATGTAGAGAGAAGCTAAAAGAAGCCCATCAAAGAAAGTGGGCCAATAGGAAAGAGAAGGCCAAATCTTAGGCCACTCCTAAGCTTGCTGATCTTACAGAAAGATGAAAATACATGGTGCTGGGGAGAGAATGCAAGATAGGGAGCCAGACTATCCTTTCCAGTCCTGTACTTCCTAATCTATGCCAATCTAAGCAACATCTTAGTGGCTTTTTCTTTGTTCTGCTCTCATCTTGTTTTCTGCAACCATCATGGACACAGAGAAAGAGGTGAAATGGTACTGCTTGACACAAGTGGCCAGCCACAGCTATCCAGTGAAACTCAGATGTCAGATCTCTGGAGCTATTAGTGAACAGTTCACAACCACTTCATAAAAGATAAAAGCCTGGTAGAGGAAAAAACAGACAGCAAGTCTATTAGAAGTGTATCTGTGGTCCCCCTGAAAACATTCCAGGAGTACAAAAGGGGGTCAGATTAGTGTGTACATTCCACATTGCAGGATACTCACTCAGCATATAAAGTGGATGTTTGAAGTCAGTGTCCCAGCTACAGGGACCCATGAGTCAGGATTTTACTTCACAGGAAGTTAGACCATTTCCTTTTCTGATGAGGTTAAGATAACAGCAAAAAGAGCCTGCTGGCTCTTCCTTTAAAACAAAACAAAACTGGGATTCAACCAGTTCCCAATACTGGGATTCCCAGTTCCCAACTGTGTAATGCTGAGATTCAAATGACTACCAAGCTGACATGCTCTGTGCCCTTGCTGTCTGGAAACCACTGG
Organism: Molothrus ater; assembly: GCF_012460135.2. Taxonomy (NCBI): domain Eukaryota; kingdom Metazoa; phylum Chordata; class Aves; order Passeriformes; family Icteridae; genus Molothrus; species Molothrus ater. The sequence goes on from NC_050479.2 coordinate 111,770,803, forward strand.
TTTGTGCTCACACAAGTATCTGCTCTTCTTTATCAGGCAACGCCAACAGCTGAAATGTGGTTTGCTCCTACATCTTACACTTTCTTGTTGTCTACCCATGCAGTGAGAGTACCAGAAAGATATCTGGCCTACACACCATAATTTTATACCCATTCAGTAAAATTCTAAATAACGGGGGGAAACGTGTTAGGCAATAGAGAATCAACTGTTATCTATCTGTGCTGAAAAGACCAATCCCTCTCCTGCCATGCAGGAATTCTAGGGAGCTTTGGGTTACACTGGAGGTGGGTGAGTGTCTGCCTTCTCTCTGTTTGCATCTCTGGGACAGGCTCGAAAATAGCTTCACACATTTATGTGGAGTTGCATTTTTGCACAAACGTGTGAAAGAAATGCTCCTCAGGCACCACCAGGGAATGATCAGATGACTCGAGGGCTAAATATTCTCACAGCTTTTGCCTTTCAAGAACAATCTGTTGCACAGCCTCTGTCTCCTGTGCAAGGAGTGCCAGAACTGGTGGCTCTCACTAGTTTTGGCTAGCAAGTGATTTATCGCGGGCACAGAGCTCTCACGTCGGGCCCAGCCACCTGGTGTCACCAAGAACATGGCCTGGCCATGCAGCACAAGAGGGGCTGTGCCACTGATGGAGTGCTAGCCAATGCTCTATTCCCAGCACCTGCTGTGCTACCATCTGTGGTGATGGTGGAGCAGAGCACAGGCCAGGCCTGGGGAGCTGAGTGACTGCACAGCTGACACAGAGCCACAGAGCAGGGCTGAGGCGTCTCCCAGGCTGAAGCACACTTTCCTCTGTGCTAGCAGGGGGAGAGCAGAGAGCTTGATAGAAAATGTCCCCAGAACAGCTCTGGCATTTCTGCTCTCACACTGATCCTGGCATGACATCACCCATCTCTGTATGCTGGCTCCCAGCATGGCCCAGCATCAGCTCTCTGGGACCCAGCACTTTCCCAGTAACTGACAGGCTTTTCTCTTTAAATCCCCAGGTAAAACACACACACACACATAGTGAAACATACACCACATAAAGATGCTGCAGAAGGATAAACAGACAAGATGACAGAGGAATGGATGATTAAGGGTGAAATGACTGAATACCTGGCATAATCTCCACAGCAAAACTGGGCAAGAGATCAGCAAGCAGCCCTGTCCTGCCTAGAAAAGACAGAAGGAGGAGAAGAAGGAGAGAGGTTACTGCAAGAAAAACACACTCCCCAGCCCCTGCCTTAGCCTCCAGTTCCCTTCCTCATCAGCCCACTTGCACTCTGTGTTATGTGAATTCCTATCAACCACAGATGTCATCCTGCTCGATGCCTGGTGTCTGCCTCTGCACTTCTGCCATTTCTGTATCCTTGCATTTTATCAGCAGAGCTGGGGGGAAAGAATCTGGAACAGAGCTTCTCCAATCTAGGCACAAAATTACAAGAAAAAGGAGTCCCTTTAGCACGGTTACATGGTAACATCTTCCTGGAGTTATGCTCTACACATGCAAAAGCTCCTGGAAATGCACAACAGCCCTTAAACAAAAGGACACAGTTTATTTTTGAAACGTACTGATGTCATTTCTACAGATATGAAACATCTTTAACTTAACCCAAGGCTACTGATAAATCAGCCACGTGCTTCCAAAACCCGTGGATGCTGCTCTCCATGTGGGGCTCTGTGAGTGCACTGACAACTCCAGGAAAGGAGCCTTGAAGGAATGCTGTGCAAATGCAATAATTATTTGGAGATGCACGAGCACCTTGGTGAGACTGTGTGACAAAGGCCAACACCCAATGGAAGCAAACCAGCCAGGGAAGGATTCGTGTAGAAATTTTGGGATCACTTTACAAAAGAAAAAGGAAACAAACAAAAAACAAACAAACAAAAAAGGCAAGTCAGCTTCAAATTTATAATTTACAGCCAAATACAAACAAACAAACTCCAAGCCCCAAGGCAGCTTGGTGCTTGTTTGTTTTGGCACAGAATGCCTGGGGTATTTCCAGTACACAGCAAACATCCTGCACAGTGCTCAGCTGTAATTTACACACACCTGTGCATTGGCAGAACAGCCCAAAGTGCAGCTGTGCTGTGAACTCTCCCATAGAGCCCCAGGATCATGCTGGGATTTTAAAAGACATGCATATGGTAGGAGAGCTGCACTCTGAAGAGAGACACACATTGTGGGCATTACAACAGGAGCAGCTAAGAGTAAGCCAATGCAAAAGTGGTAGAAAGCTACCTTTAGCCTCCCCACATGCCCTCCAGGTCCTGCACTAGGCAGCACTCAGACACAGTGATGAACTGGATCCCAAGTTCCTCGGCCTCTAGTCTGTCCTTGAAGGTTTTTACAATCAAATTCCCACCAGCCGTTTTTTCTCAGTGCTTCAGCAGAGACTCTGTAGAGATCAAAAATCCACAAGGAAGCCTGCTGGAGCCATAATGAGTGTACCATGGCTACAGGCAGTGCTTTGCAACTCATCAGAGCTGACTAGTACTCACAGGAACGCCAGTCCTGATGAAGTGGTCCAGAATCCTTAGTAAAAGTTAGCATGGTGATGCTTCACATAACTGCTCCCCATTTACCACTTTGAGGGAGGACTCTTGCCACCAGTCTGCTGCAACATTTTCATCTACATTTACAAAGAGTTTCATGACATTCTTTGCAGTCCATTTCCTGGAAGGATCAAGTGTCCAAGCCGCTCACAACTAGAGTGTTATGTTCCACGTGCATATTAGTTATATTCCTTATTTTGACAAAACAATATGCAATTCTTTTGCAGGCCTTCTGTACATATGTGAACAGCACCCACATGAACCACATGCATGCAGAATATGGGCAGACATGAGCGTGTAGCTCACCTCCCAAGTGTTATTACCTCTGCACAAGCTCACATGCAGCCCTGGTGTGACAGCAGATGCCACTGGACAAATTGCTGGAGGTACATAGCTAATTTAGGGTGCCTATTTGTGGTAAAAAAGGCAAGGAAATGACACCTTTAAACAGCAGAAACTCCTTCCCAAACAGTCATTAATAAATGGGTGCCTGCTTTATTTTGAACCTACCTGGAGAGCCTCGAACCCTGCTAGTGCTGGGTACCTTCTGATCTCCAAAAGGAATCACATGCCCAACAGGGAAAAAGCATCTCTTAATACAACAGTGCCTGAGAACTTGGTAAAAACAAACACAACCAAAGCAGCTCCTCTGTGCTACCCACAAGCAGCCAGTACTCCCTGCTTGTGCAGCCTCACTTGGCTTGTCAGAGTACGTGCCTGGGGAATTTGCATCCCTGCCTTGCCAACAGGACTCACACAGCCCTGGGGGCCCCAGAACCCCCAGCAGGGATGCACAAAGCCTGCACAAATCCCACCACAGCTCAGCCTGAACTCTGCCTGCCTCGCCCAGCCCAGCTGGCAGCCAGCGAGCACAATGCCCACCCCTGGACTGCCTGCCCCCAGCAGCTTCCCACAGCTCAGCCCCCTCCCTGCCCCAGGCTGGATAAATCCCCTGATTAACCCTTCCCCACACCATTCCTCCAGGGGAGCCAGCAGGCTGAGGCTGCCTGCGGTTGCCCCAGCAACAGGAGGCTCCCTCCACTGTCCCTCATCGAAGGCGACTTTTCTCCCTCTGCTGCTGCTGCTGCCAGCAACAAGTGGAGCAAAAATCCCCCTGTCCTGCCAGCCAGTGGGCACAGGGACACAGACAGGGTGGCTCAGGTGGGGCAGCACTGCCACCGGCTCTCACCTCTGTAAGCCTGGCTCACACAGGCACAGCCCAGAGCCAAGTGGTGGCCACAAAGAGGATCCCAGGGCAGCATCCTGGTGGGTCACACACTGCCCAAAACAGAGATTGGGGCGTCCTTTTGGGCCCATGGCTCTAAGAGCAGGCAGGAGGCAGTCAGAGCACCCATGGCTAGTATCCACCCATCTCTCCATGCCTAGGATGCTCCTTCCAAGGGCTTTAAGCTCACCTCCTTGTCTCTCCTTTCTTTCAAGGAAGTTTTAAAGTGAATGCTGGGGCTAGGTAGCAGTTAGTGGGGAAGAAACAATTCAGAACAACATCCTGCCAAGAGACGATCTGGCCACACCACCTCTGCACAGCAGCTCTGCCCACCTGAGAAAGGGCTGCAGGCACTCCAAGCCATGCCTGGGCACCCCTGCTGAGTCACAGATCTGTGCCCCCACCCAACACAAGCTTTGTGCCCTCTGTGCAAGCCCCCACCACCGAGGGGATAGAGGGAACAGACAATGGCCCCATTTTTCAGGGTTGTCCCGGGTGACTGTGTCAGAGCTAGGAGCTTGTCCTCATTCTGCAAGGATCTGGGACATGTGCCATCTCTATTCCCACCGTGCTGCTGAAGGGTTTTACCTGCCCATAGTGGCCTCTCACCAGGCACCCCACACGCCCCAGGCCCCTGCCAGCCTTGAAATGCAACGGAGCTTGCAAGCACCCCATCTGCACTGGCAGAGCACAGGAGGAGGGATGGGAGAGGAAAAGCTGAGGGGATGCAGAGCAGCTCCAAGAGGTGCAGACACACAGCAGAGGCCAGCGAGGACAGGAGTTAATACACAGCAGGCAGGCAGGCGACAGAGCAGTGAGCAAATAGCAGCAGAGCAGGGAAGACCTGGAGTCAAGCACACAATTAGCAGAGAGTCTGCAGAGAAGAGACACAAAAATAATTAGGGTAAGTGGTGCAGCTGAAAAGAAATGATGGCATGAATAAAGTAGGCGCAGGTGCAGTCAGAAACATGGCAATTGGGTAAATATGGGAACATGGCAAATACTGGCAGTCACATAAATGTGATAAATATTGGGTAACTATGGCAGTAAATGCTGAACTGTCTTCCTGTTTGAAGGCTGCTTCCACAGCCCAACCTGCTGCAGTGAGATCACAGGACGAAGCAACTACAGAGGGAATTATTTCCTTCTCAGTGGTGGGAAACTTTGCCAAGCCATGTCACAGCAAGAGGCCCCTGGCAAGGGACACTGGCCTGAGGAGAGGCTGGAAAGCACAGGAGAGGAAGTGTGGCCCTTGTAAATCAGCCACTTTTCCAAGGCAGCTGCTGTGAGATTTACTGGGGAGCATGGCTCTGCAAAGTGTCCCTCTGTGCTCCCTCTGCTTGGAGTAAACTTCATCCTTTCTTCCCATCCTTCCCTTCAATTGGACGGAGAAACAGCAGCAGCCCCTTTTGGAGATCAAAGTTTTAGCAGGCAACAAAGACCTCCAAGGAGGCTGTTGCCATGGCTGCCTTAGTAACCGCGGTCTTTTAATCACACCGGTCTGCTTTGTGAGCAGCAGCCTGTGGCTGTCGCTGGCAAATAAGGAGGAAAACAGGGGTAAAAAACCTTGGCAACAAGTAGCACTTCTAATGGGTGTGAAATAAATAACCAGGAGTAGGCCGGGCTAGGATGAGGGGGACTGGAAGCAGGTTACAAAGGCGGCGGCACAGTGGTCTGAGGCAGTGCATCCACACTTTTCCAGGATTTTTAAGAGGAAGTGTGCCAATCACTTCCTTCGCCTGCTGGCACTACCCACCTCTGGTCACAGCTCAAGGCTGGTGAGCCCTCTCCATGGAGCTGCTCGCAGACATTTTCCCAGCTGAGATGTGGGCCAACACATCCCCAACACAAGGCCACCAGCACAACTCTGCCAACTCCTGTGACCGAGCACTGGCTCGGATGCTACTGGCAGCCTTTCAGCAAATCAGAGCAAAATCCTAAACCCAACATCATGTAAGGGAAAATTCTGCCAAGAACTTTTCAATCTCCGAAATCATGTCAAATTTTATTATACAGTCTCTCCTGGCATAGAGGAGACTCCAAACCTGGCTATATTTATACCAGCTATTGAGTCACTTTGCTGAGTAAGAACTGCCTTATTAGCATTGCACACCATACACACGTGTCCCAGTGGAGATTTATCCTCACTGGAAGTCAACACATGTCTCTATTAGCACATTAATTACTATACAATCTGCTGTGTGGATATGTATCTACATTTTTTACTTTACATTCTTTACTACTATGGGTGTGAGACTTTTTAAATTTTGGGTTTAGACCTATAGGGATACTGGCTGGTGATATAAACTCAGAAGATGTCAGTTTACCAATGTTAGTTGCCAGCTGTCTCCAGAAATGAATACAAACCTCAAGTGCTAATTGTTGTTATTTAAAACAACAATGGGAGAAGCTTCAGCTTCTTACTTGGGGAATTTCAAGTCTGTCAGACTGACCTTGGTGCTTGGGAAGGTTATGGAATAAATGACCTTGAGTGCAATCACACAGCACATACAGGACAGCCAGAGGATCAGAAGGATCCAGCACGGGTTTAGGAAAGGCAAGTCCTCCTTGACCAAGCCGATCTCCTTTTATGACCAAGTGACCCACCCAGAAGATGAGAGAAAGACTGTGGATGTGTCTTCCTGGACTTAATAAAGCCTTTGGGAGTGTCTCCCACAGCATTTTCCAGCCACAAGCTGGGGAAGAGTGGCTGGAAAACTGTGCAATGAAAGAGGACCTGGGGTGCTGGTCAACAGCAGCTGAATGTCAGCCAGAGTGTGCCCAGGTGAGCAAGGAGGCCAATGGCATCCGGGTTTGGATCAGGAACAGTGTGGCCAGCAGGAGCAGGGCAGGGATTGTTCTGTGCTCAGCACTGGTGAGGCCCATCAAGTCCTGTGTTTATGTTTGGGCCCCTCGCTCTGAGAAAGGCATTGAGGGGCTGGAGTGAGTCCAGAGAAGGGAACGGAGCTGGGGAAGGGTCTGGAGCACAAGCCTGATGGAGTGGCTGAGGGCGTTTAACCTGGAGAAAAGGAGGCTCAGGAGGGACCTTACCACTCTCTACAACTGCCTGAAAGGAGGGTGTGGAATGATGGGTCAACCTCCACTCCCAGGGAAAGTGACAGAATGAGAGGAAATGGCCTCAAGCTGTGCCAGGATAGCTTCAGGTTGGACATCAGGAAGAATTTTGTCACTGAAAGGGTGGTTAAGCACTGGAATGGGCTGCCCAGGGAAGTGGTGGAGTCATCATCCCTGGAAGTGTTCAAGAAACAACTGGATGTGGCACTTAGTGCTATGTTTCAGTTGAGATGGTGGTCTTCAATCAAAGGTTGAACTCAGTGATCTTGAAGGTCTTCTCCAACCTTAATGATTCTATGATTAACCAGAAAATAATATTTCACTCATACACAGTTTATGTAATATTAGCTGCTGAATCGGATGGAAAAGAAAGCTGGCAATATCTGTCTAGCAAAGTGCACAGATCACTAACAAAGCATCAAACCAACAACTGGAATTAGTGGAGTACTTTCTGACCTCTTCCAGAACTCCCAGGGAATGGAGCCACTGTTTTGTGAAGCATGTCTAAGCTATGTAAAATCTCAGAATGCAAACATCACCGAGCTTGCACAGACCTATGGGTTCCAGGGTACCCAGCTGTGCTGAGCTGTATGTACAGGCACTGCTCTTTACCTGTTCCAGCTTGGGAAGGGAGCAGTGTAGCAGCTTCCATAGGTCCCTGCACCTGGTTAGTAAATTCTGGCTCTTGGGAAGGCTTATTGGGTTGTATGCAAGGCCATGCAATGAAACTGGACTGCCTCCTGATGTGAGCTGGTGACAAGGAGCCAGGATGACACTGACACTGCACTGTGGCTCTGGTTTGAAGGTTACTCCAGGCACGCTGCATCCCTGCACTGGTACACGTGCAGTTCCCTTCAGAAAGGCTGCAATGAATCACTTCATTGAAGCCCACTGACATTCTCATATAAAAAAGCAATACACAGGGGCTACAAATAACAATATGATTAATAGCACTGTCTATGTTTCAAGAAGCAGGACATTAGCTGCCAGCTACTACGACAGAAATGTAGACTTTCTTCAATTTAGGATTCAGCCTTTTAGATTCAATCACATTAAAAAGTTTAAAAATTAAAATGTATAAAGTTTCAAAGGGATTCATTAGCGCAGCTGTAATGTCAGCAAAGGTTCTCCTTTTCTAATAAAACACATGAGCGCAGGGAGATTCACTCGACTCCTGATGTGGAATTGCTAAGTTCTGGACTAGTCTGCAGAAGCAGAGTTCATACAGTTTCCAGCACACTACATCCTGTTTGGAGATTCCAAATGCCATCAAAATGCACATTTATCAGAGAATCACAGAGTCTTGTAGGTTGGAAAAGACCTCTGAGGTCTTTGAGCCCAACCTGTGACCAAACACCACCAGACCATGGAACTGAGTGCCACATCCAGTCTTTCCTTAAATACCTCAGACACAGTGACTTCAACACCTCCCTGGACAGCCCATTCCAGTGTTTAACCAACCTTTTATGTGATAAAATTCCTTCTGATGTCCAACCTGAACCCCCTCCCAACACAGCTTGAGGATAAGTCCCCACCTTGCTACAAGCTCCTTTCAGACAGTTGCAAAGAATAGTAAGGTCTCAAGTATATTTTTAAAATATAATAAATATGTAATTGTATTTTTTAATTTGCATTCTCTCCTTACTCCAGAGGAGGTTCACCACCCCGATCTCCTGTGTTTCTGAGACAGAGGTTGTAACTCCTCTTCCCTCACCTGCACTGATTCCCTTTGAGAGGGTGAAAGTCCTTGACTAAGCAGAAGATACTGAATGGTCTTTTCAGCAAAGTACAAACAAGCACGTGCCTAACATTAGGTATGCTTTACAAATCCTATCAGCTTTGCTGAGCACAAATGGATATAAACAAATGCTGGTATGCTATTCTGAAATACGTGTGACATGAGGACAGCACATGGGATTCTCTGCTGCTAGCCAGAGCTGACCAGCAGCTCTGAGTGTCAACATGACCCGTCCAGGTAACAAAACCCAACATGCAATCCCATCAAGACCCAGGCTCCCTGGCTACTTAAGAGGTCACTGAAGGTCTCTGTGATCGCTTTCCTAAGAAAAAAAGGAAATACTGTAATTTGCCCAGGTTTTAGATTTTGCTCTAAGTCGTGATAAAGTGCCTTTTGATCAATTTTTCATGGTATGATTCACTGTATAAAAGCAGGAGCCTGCATTTTTAGCTAAACAAACTTCCATTAATTTATTGATGCTATTGGTATGATATCTATCACTTTTGCTTCTCAGTCTTTTCATGGTTTCAACATGATATTAAACTGCCCTTTCATCCTGGCATTAATAAGAAACCACTAGAAGGGATATTTTCCTATTTCCTTTTCCATTCTGATTTTTCTGTCACCCCAAGGATAACGTGAGTGGATAGAACCTCTGCTCTATTCAAAATTCTAATTTATGCTGAATTTCATGCAGCAACCCCAAAATAAGCAATGTAAATTGTATCTGAGAGACCACTGTCAGCAGGAGCAAACAGCAATGTGCTCTGGGAATCGTAGCATCTCTCACACACTATCCCTCTGCTGCTCCAAACTCTCTAACAGGGAATCTGGGTTCCACCCAAAGAGCAGTACAGCAAACAAAACCCTTTTATCACATGTCCTCTAGGACTGTAAAATTGCTGCAACCTACATCTCTATTCAGTGTCTCCCTCCAAGCAATGGGAATAAAAAATATCCCAGAATATGCAGAATATTAAGAAACAGGTATTTTCATCACTAGCTGTTTCATCCTTTAGCCATCAATAGGGAGAGATAAAGGAAAACAAAGAAAAAAGTAACAGCAAAGGCAGAAGGAAAATAAAAAGGTGAGAAGGGGAAGAGAGGGAAGGAGGAAAACAGGTAGGTAATCCTGAATTGCACCAAAAGCTGGAATGTTGCCTCTACCCAGGAAAAGCAATATACAGAAGCTGCCTAACAGCATGAGGCAGAAGGAAGCCCACGACAAGTCTGCTCTCATGCTGCTGCCAAACTTGGCAGAGAGCTGCATCAAGTGCAAGGTCAGGCCCAGAGGTGGAACAGAAAAGCAGATGTGGTCATGGATGATGCAGCCTAAGCTACATGTGTCCCCCAATGCACCCACAATGAACTGAGGGCAGAGACATCAAGCCAGCTCCAGAGGAGGGATTTCTGTGTTTTCTCCCCACAGCCTTCTGTACACACTGAAAAACCAATTTTTCCTGTTACCATGGTACTGTTTCATCACTGGTGTCTGAGCACAGTTGTAGATATACAACAGGAAGACACCAAATCCTAGACAGGAAGGTGAAAAAGGGACAAAAATTCAGCAGCTCATCACTGCAGAGACACAGGATCTCAGGAGAGGATTTTAACAGCTACCACTGCCACCTGGCAGAGATAACCTCACCTGAACTCACACAGGCTGGTCCTGGGCCTGTCACTAAGTGGCAGATGATACACAGATGTCACACTGTGGATTTACACAGGCGTGTGACACTGTTTTCTGGAGTGACCAGACTGACCTTCCACTCTCTGACCTTCCACTCCAACTGTCCATTATTTGGCTGACATTAAAGGGGTGAGGAGAGGCAGTGGCACTGTGACAGCCACTCACTCATTCAGTCTGGTTTACTTGGTGATGATAACTATGGCTCCAAATATAAAGACCAATTAAACTCTGACCTCTGGTAGGAGATCAAGGGAATGCTTGACAGATGTGTTCTATTGTACACCTCCACAGATCACCTACACACTATCAACCCAAGCTTTTCAATATTTCCATCACGGATGCACAGATCTGTACACACAAGAGGCACGGTGAGGTCTTAAGGTAAGTTGGGAAAAACTCAGCTTGCTCTCCTGGGGCATCTAGGGTTGAAGCACTACAGCTGGCTCCAGGCATGTCAACAAAAGTCCCTGAAAGGCCCATTCCACTCTGCTTTTCTCCTCTAGCTGGAATGGCTGCTTTTCTGACCTTGACAGTGAGCTGAATCATGGAAGCCACCACTGAAAGCAAACCCTGAAAATAGGGAAGAAACTGATCTTGCTCAGCACACTGCTCAAGGGAACTTAAGAGAAGCAGAGCGAAGCACACACACCACAGAGAAGGTAGGTCCTGTTAGTGGCAGCACCAGGTCAGACCTGATTAGGATGACTGTGAAACTGCACCTCTAACTGGACAAGTGTTATTGGGCACACAAAAAAATCTCCTAAACTGATACGTTCAACACAGTGCTTCTTGACAGCCTCACAGGTCAGAAGAGTGGGATGAGGACTGCAAAAATCACAGGATCTGATGTCTTCTGGGTGTCTGCTGTTAAAAGACTCTGTCTCAAGTGTTCATTTTGCTGCAAGTTTTTTGTTTTATCCCTTAAAAACAAGGGTTCTGCCTTTCCATAGCCCCGCACTCTCTGCAGTCATTTACGCCTGTGTAACGTGTGAGCAGTGTGGGTGTAAACATTACTATTCTGGTTTGGTAGCATTTGCCACCCACTTTGCCTAGGTGTGAATGACTGCACAAGGTGCAAGGCAATGGTGACAGCACTGCAGGGACTGTTTTACATAGCTCTTACACCCATAGTAATACAGCGCATGGGAATGAAGAGACAGCAAGAGAGCAGGAGGAAAGATGCATCAGGTATCTGCTGAAAAAGCAGCCCGACAAGAGGCCTCACCAAGCACAAGCAGCTCCACTGATTCTTCATTCTTGCCCTCCACATCATCTGGTGTGATAATAAGGCAGTAATAGAGGCCACTGTCTCCCCACATCAACTTCCCTATTTGCAGGTCTGCATCTGGAAGGCAAAAAAGAAAAGTCAGGTTTTCCCTCCAACACTTGCAGGAAGAATGCACTGGATCCATCTCTGTGTCCCAAATCCATTTCATTTCCTTTCCAAGAAGAAGATTTAACCTCATCCAGAATTTATCACAGTATTCAGGAAAAAAACAACAGGTCAGGACTTCTGGCTGTAGGTGGGAAATCAGATAATGCTGCAGAGGCAGCTCACCCTGCAAGAGCACAAGGGGTCACTAATGTCTTTCTGTCCTTCCTGTCACCTAGGGCATGGGTCCCAACACTATTCCTGTCATGAAAGAAGGGCTTAGACACAGTGTCTCCTCACAGCACCTCAGTCATTTGTGAAGAGGCTACACAGAGACAAAGGAAAACGCTCCTCTTGTGAGGCTGATCACATGCTCTTCACACCAAAGAGTCTCCACTTCTGGCTAGGTGGTCTCCCCGGTCAATCAGACACTTTGTACTTTTGAGGGACAAGGTCTCTCACACAGCCTTCCAGACAAAAATGTTTAAGGACCCTGCCATCCCTTATCTCCACCCAACCTGATTTCACCCCACAGAAATCTCTTCCTTTCACTCTGCCCAAAGCTGTGTCAGTTTAGGTTCATGACAGGGTAAGTCTGTGGCTGAGCAAACATGAGGTCTGGGATAAGCTTGGTATTTCAGAACTAAGAAAACAGCAGTGGCATTTGCAAGGAAGAAAAAACTATCCTGCAGAGACTGAATTTGTATCTCTTGCTGCCACCCCTTTGCTAAGGAAAACCTATATACACAGCAATATGCAGAAGTCAGGAATAAAAAGCTTCCACTTCATGGAAGGGAAAAAAGAATACTGTATTTGAGGACCTAGAGTTAATTGAAGGGAAGTGCCAAAGGAAATTACCTTTGGGTCTAGGATTGGTTGGCTGAATCCTAAATGTCTGACATACAGACATCCCTTCCCACAGCCTTTTCTGAGGGATTCAAGTGAACAATTACTGTCAGACTCCAGTGTCCCAAATTGCTGAGGGTCCATTGCAGCCCCCACCAAGCATCCCTGGGGTAGGAGAGTTACCATGGACAATGCTGACGTCTCTTTCCTTGTAGAAGTCTCCTATGGTGATGGCAGATCCCTGCTTGGAGGCCACGACACGGACTGTCCTCCTGCTGTCCACACAGTCCAGGTAGGGATCCCAGTCCAGGTTCCTCTTGCTCATTGTTTGCAAACCAGAAGTCACCATTCCCAGAGCTTCTCCCATCCTGTCCTGGCAGTAGGATTTGTACCTCCACTGTACCACAGCTGGTTGGGTGGAAGAAGTAGAGAAATGGCAGCGAAGCAGAGCAGGCTGGAATAACATGGCCACCTTCTTCTTCTCAGGCACGGTGACCTGCAACCCTTCCACCTCAGCTAGAAGACAAAAACATGAGTATCATATGTCTTGGCACTGCTTGAAGAGGGAGCTACTGCATTTTGTCACAGCATTATTCTCCTCACATACATAAAATTGTCCATCTGTTTCAGGTGCTAGGGAGCAACACTCCTCAATGTATGTAAGCACGGATGTTGGCAGCAGAAATAAGTTTGCTTTTTCATAGCTTACAGTCACAAGGAAAAACACAGCATGATAGGGCTGAAGGCTCAAACGTACCATCCTTGTGCTATAGAAGCCCTAACACAATGGTGTGATGATTCACAGCTTCTGGGGCAGGTTCAGACATAAGGAAGAGGTATTTTAGGGATGGCCATGCTCCACTTGTGCAGCAGGTCAGCCAAGGGGCCAGATCCATGGCAATCCCACTGCAGAATAAGTCACGTCCATCCCCGTTTCAGTGGCACCACACCTCCTCTTTACAAGTCAGGCAACACACAGTGCCTGGACCAGCACATTCTGCACTGGTGCCCAGTTAGTGCTGCCTGCTCTGCCAAACTCCAGAGATGCACAAAGGAGCGGATCCAAATCACACAGCTCTTCCCAGGGCTGGCAAGTAGCACTGAGACAAACTGCTCCACGTGGGAGGTGTGGAGAAAAAGGGCCCAAACCCTCAAGTTTTTCACATTCTCAGGGAGGAGAGGAATCTCAACGTGTAATGTTTATCTAGCAGCTGACAGGGGAGCTGCAGCCTGGACCTGATGCATCAAGGCCCCAGAGAAGATGCAGGGGACTGCTATTACACCCTTGTGTAGCTGAGGGACAGTCAGTGAGCAATGTCAGCCTTCTAGAGAGTGAGGCCCTCCATCCACCCACAGGGATTTGGCCAAAACTCCCCCAGATGCCCTTCATTGCTTCCCTCCTTGTGCTGCAGGCAGCAATGTCTGAGAGCACTCACACAACACCAGAAAAAGGGAATCGGGCTCAGTATGGAAAATGTTGGTGTTACCACACCCCTCACCCAGAGCAGGAAGGAAACAGGGAATACACAGGGAAACAGGGAAAAAGAGGAAACACAAGGAAACGTTCAAGACAACAAAGCAGAAGAGAAAGTCTACACAACATCTGCAGAAAGGACTGGTGGACTTGGGGAAGCTTAGTGAGGAATGAAAAGACTGAGGACAAAGAAAGACTTCCTGATATCAATAAGCAGTAGAAGAGAAGTGAAAATGCAAGAAAGAAGAAAAAAGAGTAAAGATAAAGTATCAGAGCAAATATAAGAAGCAGGATGATGAGCAAGATGACAATCAGGAAGCTCTCATTCAGTTGGAAGAAGCTGGAGAAGGTGTCTCAGCCCAGGTCAAAGTAAGTACAAAGGGCTGCAGTCAAGGTTGCAGGAGATTCAGAAATGATGCAGAGAAGAGAGGAAATGGAGTCAGCAAAAAATAACCCACCCACTCCAGAAAGCAGAGATGAAAAGGAGATGGAAATTGGCAAAAGAAAGTGAAATGACAGGAGATATCTTTAGAATGGGGACGGGGGGGGAAGGCACAGACTAAAGCACTGGAGCTTGAAGCAGACAGAGAGCAATAACTGCATCAACTGTATACCAGCAGGCATGAAGAGACAAGGTCAAGCTGGAGACAGCTGCAGACCTGAGAAGCCAGAGCGAGCAGAGATTGCATGATCAGGATTCAGAACCAAAGGAAAGTGAAGAGGCTGATAAAACAGTGAATATTAAATTCAACAAGTTATCACTGTCTGCAGTGATACACTGTCTGCAGTGAACTGTAGAGCACAACGAAGTCTATAAATCCCAGTTGGAAATGGAAAACACAGCATGGACAGAACCTAGGGGAAAGCTAATTTCAGAGAGGCAAGGTGGTCACTGCTACTAACAGTTACTAATCTAAACAGGATTTCACCTTGAGGACTACTATGTGAAGGCTTGAGGAACACAAGGGTGCTCTGGCACTTGCACAGAAATGCTGTGTTATGCATATAATGAATGCACATTGTGCTTGTGCCATGTGGAAGCTGCACAGGAGGTTTTCAGTTTTGCCAGAAGTGCCTGGACCCAAATCCAAACACTGAAGTGTGGCTGCTCTCCAGAGTACCACCAAGCACAGCTGAGGTCTCCCACAGGACAGGCAGGGAATGAGGGAGCTCCTGCACTTTCCTGAGACACAGGCAGAGAGATTATTCAGGAAGTGGCAGGTGGGACATTCCTGCCAGGCTTCCTTTACCCAGGGACCATGTGGCACTAAGGGAACGCCACCACTTGCTTCTCAAGGTGAACCAAATGTGATGTCTAACCTCACCTCTCCAGAGATTCACACTTTCTGGGTTGCATCTGAGTGCAAGAAACATGAAGAACACCTTGAAAACCCAATGGGTCCATGTCAGACCAGTGTCTGGCAGCTCCACGACCCCTCAGAGTGTGAGGCCAAGGCCAGCATGTGGCATGAGCTGATCAAGTGACTCATCACGTTACCTCAGCTTCAGGGATAAAACAGTGACACACTGAATATTTAAATCTTTCCCTTGTGAACCAAGGGTACGCTGCTTAGAAAACACAGTGCTCTCAGCTAACCATGCACCACAGCCCTCCTTCCCCGTTAATGAGATTAATGAGTTTGGCAAGCCAGGGACTGCTTTAATAAATGATTAGCTGAGCTTTAGCAAATTCTCATCTGACTAACTTTCCCCACCCTACCCCCATGTGAATGTCTATATGAAGAAAAGAAATGCAACTTTTGGGAAAATACAGGAATTCTTTTTCTACCAAAAAGCATTTTGGAGATGTGCAGAAAATTATCTGGCACGTTCTATATCCTTTCCCAAGCTCTTTATTAACTTCTTAAGTATTATTTTCGGATTCCTTCCAGGAATAGCATTTAAGAGCAACAGAGTGCTTCAGATTGGGAGACTGGAGCAGAGGAAACTTTAGATCTATTTAAGTCAAATTATATATAATTATATATGGCTGAATTGGGAAATTATACACCTGTTACTTCCTCTGCCAAAAAAGAATTACTGGAATTGATTCATGCAGTATGTCACTGCTGTAAGAGTGTCCACCAAAAAGGCCAGCAGGATGTTTGACTGCCTGAAGACAAGATGGTGGCTTTACACTGATCAGTTATGTCCAGGCATAGGAATTATAGGACTTCCTCCCCTCCAAGAAGAAACTGCTGACCTGAAAATGTAGTGTAGCCAAGACAAGAAAAGCTTCAGATGTATCAGAGGGCAGAACTCTGAGTTGTTAATAGAGCAGAGAAAAAGAAGAGTGAGATATGTGAAAATTATGAGAAGCTTAGTGACAGCATCATGGTAGCTCTTTGTCTAGTTTAATATAAATAGGACTAAAAAGAAACTGAATTGTGTTGTGCTATGTTTTGACTGATGCAGACAGAGTAAAATTAGCCTTTACTTCAAACTCATGACGGAAATGCAATTCCTGCACTCTAGAGAAGGAACCTGTTCATTGTGAATTTCACAATGTTTCAAGTTCAACAAGAATAAAATCTAGCTCCTGGGAATCTCCTGACTACATGACTGTTCTGCTTTCCTCCCTTCTTGCTCTCCTAAACCCAAAGAAAAAGGTCTGAAAATATTAATCAATTGCATCTTATAAAGACAGTTATCCTTTCTCTTAGAAAATAAAAAGAATCCATGATTTTTTCTGTCTGTACAAATATATACACACACACAGACTCCCGGAGAAAGAGCTTAAAAATAATCACACTTCCGAAATATAATTGTATGGGGTTTGTCTCTTTCAATTGGCAATGTGCATTTGTCTCCTTGCTCTGATTCCTTTCCTGAACTATCCTCAGATTATGCATTCAAACTATGCAATCAACACTACACACAAGCTACCACTAATACATTTCACTGGTGATTAAAGAAAATTCCAGGAAGCGATTACAGAGGGGATATTTGTAAGGGCGGGTTTGAGCCTGGTGTGCCTGATCTTCCTAAGCCCCTTCCCTGAGCAAGAGAGAAGGCAACTGAGAGGTGATAACTGAGGCTTTTGCTTTGCCACTGACCTCCAGAGAAGCCTATGCCTCCCTGAGATGAAATGAAGATTTAACTTCACTATACAGCCTCTAGGAATAGAATCACAGAATGGTTTGGGTTGGAGGAGACCATAAATATCATGTAGTTAGAATAAAATTGATCTGAAGCACCAAACCCTGGAAGTAATGGCAAGGCCAAATTCTGTAGCTCAATGGAACATGTCTCAGGCTGCATCCCTCTGGAGCACACAAGACTCAAGTCCAAGTGAAGGAAGGCAGCACACATTGTTCTTCAGGTCAGATGAGTCTCCCTATCTGTTCATGCATCTCATCTCTTTCTTCGCAATTATTTGGCTCATGCTACTGCTTGCCTGAGGTAGTACAGCTGATTCTACGAAACTACAAAAATTGCATCCCCCATTTTCATGTTCCTTTATTGACAGGAGTGGCAGTTGTGCACACAGCATAATGGAAATCACTGGGTCCTGAACCAGGCACCTCAGGAAAGCTACTCCTAGACTTACCTCAGGGCTTTGCCAGAAAAGCATCCGTTCCCTGGTAAGAGACAGTGCCCTCAGGGTAGCTTATACCCCTTCCAAATAAAATTAACTATTGGGCAAAGGTATTGTTGGTTTTGGTACCTTGGGTACTATGCAACATTTCAAAGTGCTCTCTCCCCCACTGCTGAATTCTGGCACACCATTTATACTTTCATATATGGATCAAGCTTGAATCAGGAAGGGCAAGATCTGGGCTTTGAGACCAGAAAGTCAAGAAATTATAAAGAGATGTGTAAACAGATGAATGGAGAGCCAGTGAATAACTGAGATTATATTGTTCAGGTTCTTGCCTACTCATGTTGGACTAAATCCAATCCATGCAATTTATCAGCAAAAGCCATCACCATCAGACTGTGTCCAGTGCTTACGGGAAATTAATTGGATGTCTTGGTCTGGTTCCTATCAGACTTGTGTTCGTCAACTTTTTTTGGAAGCAAGAAACCAATGCCTGAACAAGTCAGCTGCAGCTGAGGTGAAAGCATGGTTCTGTTTTCAACAGCTCCACAGCAAAACCAAGAATTTCAGCTCTCCAGCTACTTAACCTGGAAAGGGGAAAACCCAAAGCAGCTGCAGAAGAGCGTGGCCTTGAGCGCCCAGCACTCATAGCACAGAGCCTCAATACAAAAACACTCCATGTAGGACAGCCCAGGCTGTGCAAAATGACAGCAGTAGGCATTGCTCTTCCCCATTCTCTGTGGTGCTCTCCCCAGGCACCCCCTGCCCCTCACTTCATTCTCTTCATCAGCTTCCCTGTGCTTGTTACACTCCCTTACCACAGCCCCTTTCACACATTCACAAAAGTCACCCTGCGTGCTCTCAGGTGAATTATCTCAGCTCTGGACACCAGATCAAACCCACCCTGTCTTACTGCTGTCTGAAACCCGTTACAGTTGTCAGATGCCTCCTGATCTAGACTTGGTTCAGCATCCCAGAAACCATTCCCAGAAATATCACTCATCAGAAGCCCGAGAGCAAAGCAAAGCAATGTGAAGAATCCCTCCAAGCCTTGTAACACCAAGGCATAATACCTGTCCTTGGGATGGCATTGGGATTTCCACTGCTGCCAGTCTCACTCAAGGTGACCTCACAGGAACACAAAGTAAGAAAAACATGAGATTTCTTCCCAGTTATGCTACACTTGCTATGCTCTGTGAAGCCAGGCAAGGGAAGTCAGATGAACACTTTAAATCAAGACCAGTAAAAGAGTGCAACCATTTCCCTGCCTTCCCAAGAAGTGTGGTCAGCTGGTCACAGAAACAGCAAAGACACAGCTGTGCTCCAGCATGCCCCCTCTGCCTGCCCTCCTGAACTGTGGCTGGGAAAGAACAGGTACAGCAACAGTATACAGGGACTGAGTGCTAAATTACTGGTGGAAAAGCACTTATCAGAGAGAAAAGATCTCATTTTAACACGGACAGTCTTCTAATTGTGATTTTTCCAAGCTTGGTCCAAGTTGTGAGGCAGGAAAAATTTGATCTGCTTGTTCTGTACTAAAACTGAAGTTCAGTAGCCAGCACAGCACTATGTTCTTGTTTCAAATGCATTAGAAATTACAGCATTAATAAGAAAATGGTAAACACAAGGGGAGGATTCATTCCAGAATCAAGCTGCACTTGGTAATTTACAAGAACAGGCTTTACACAGGGACTGAGGATACTTGGCAAATTGTGTCTTCTTTTTATAGAATGAGAGCACAGCTCCACACATATTTTAACCCGTGTGACCTCACAGGAAGGAATAAAGAACGACCTGCTCTTCATCCATTTGCTGTTGTTATTAAAACACTCGCTTCAGGCACGTGGGAGAGCAGGACAGGAGGGGGAGAAGCCAAACCAAATCCATTGTGCCTCACACAGGATTTTTTGAAATTGCCCTAAGAACTCACAATGTGCAAAACCAAACAAAAGATAAATGCAAGAGCCAAAAATTAAAGACAAACAAAGGACAGAGAGGAATTACTGCTGGGAGGAAAGGGACTGAAAGTGCTGATTAGAATTTTCTCAGCCCACCTCGAGGGGGGAGGAGGGGAGGGAAGGGAACCAGAGCTGGTCCCTTTTGTCTCCCTGCTTCTTCCCCATCCTGCACTCTGTCCCCTGGCCCCTCCACCTCCCAACCCCCACTCCTCTTCCCCAGAGTGGAGTGTACCACTCTGGCTGAATCAGGGCTCCTTACCTTGATGCAGACCTTTCATTCCTTCGCACAGCCACTGGGGAGAGGAAAATCTCGAATCCATGTTTGCTAGCTAGCCCCCTCCTCCTTTTCTGTGCACACACACACACAACACACACCTTGGCTTATTTGCTTTCTGATTTATGGCTGGGCAGCAGCGGCAGGAGGCTGGAGGGGAGCAGGGGAGCACGGAGTGCCTCCATCCCTCAGCACACAGCTATGGATAACCTGTTGCCTGCCGGAAGCCTGTGCCTGCCAGCTCTCCACAGCACCAGCTGCACGCAGCCCTGTCTCGAAACCACAGGGCTGGAGGAAACTGGAAGGTCTTCCCACTGCAGCGGTACCTCTCTCTCTCCCTCTCTCTGCATTGACCCTGCGTGCTCCAAACACTGCTCGCTGCCAGGAATCGTGAACTGCCCTCAGTGGAAGGAGAAAAGTGTCAACAGCCCGGTCTTTTAGCTTGATAAAAAAGTCCTGATTAGCCTGACATGTCCAGATAAAGAAGCTCTTTAGAAAGAGGGAGGAATGTAATGTCATGCTCAGCTACACCCCGCACCCCTTTGCGGGTCCTTGGATGCTATTTATCAGCACACCATTGGGGCTAGTAGGAAAGGAGGGGCAGCTGTGGGTGCGCTGGCACTCCGGACCAACTCACTGAAGCGAGATACATTTGGAAGCAACCAAATGGCAGGGAAGGAGGAAGGGAGAGAAGGGAGGGAGAATGAGCTGGAAGCTGCTGAAGCCCCAGATGAGGCCGTGAAACCCTGGAAGGGAGCAGTAGGCAGGCACCGGTGTTGAGGATGACTCAGAGTGAAAATGCAAGGAAAGGGGTGGGTGTGTGGTGGGAGAGAGGTGTTATGACTAAAAGCCGAATTTACTGCTTGTGAATCCTAAATCTGAATAGGAAGAGGGAAGAGGCTGAGGTCTTTTTTGCGGGATACATAGGTGACACTGGGAAATATATGCCACTTAACCCAAGTATGTCTGTTTTTCTTCTTTCAGCCTGCCTGGCTAAGTCATCCTACTGCAGCTTTTCCTATAGCCTGCTGCTCCTGCCTGTGCTTGGCTGCTGCACAGGCTCACCGGAGGCAGATCTTGCTCCTGACCTGACACGGCTTTCTCTTTCTCCCCGGCTGCCCCGCCGCTCTCACCCTGCTCTAATCCCTTCCCTCTTCTCGCTGCCCAGCTCTCGGACCCATCCCCTTGTCAGCTTGTCCCCCCTGCCCTCTCCCCATCACTGAGCCCTCTCTGCTCGCCTCTCCGGCTCCCTCCCCCTGCCCTAGGGGGGACTTGCCCGACCTTTTGGGGAGGCGAGAGGTGGGCGGCGGGCTGGCCTGGGGGACAACCCCGTCCTGCGCTCACAAAGGCCTGGCCGCGACTGCACCGTCACGGGGAAGGCCCCCCTGGAACTCTGCCCCTCTGGAAGCCGGGGCAGAGGCAGGGCAGCCCCCTCCTCTCACACCTCTGTTGGACGGCATGTGCGGTCAGGACACCGGGTGAAGGAGAAGTTCCTGCAATTGTTCCCGGCACGGCACGGGAGGAGCCGGGGGTTCGTCGCCCGCCATCCCTCTCGCACCGCGGCCAAGGACACTCCGACACCCCCGGGCCGGCCGCCCCTTCCCCGGGACGGGCGCGCTCTCTGCGCACCGCGGAGGGAAGGGAAGCGCCGGGGGCCGCCCGCAGCTGCCCCGAGCCCCGGGAGGCGCCGGCTGCCCCCCGCTCCCAGCCCTCTCCGCCAAGTCCCCGCAAACTGCACCGCGGGACGCCCCCAAGCAGCTCCCGGCCCCACGCCGGCTCCCTCCGGAGCATCTCCCCAAAACCTCCCTCAGTTTTCTCCCTCAGGAAAGCCGCGGAGCCCGGCGGGCAGAGCACGGCATGGGGACGTCGGGGCCACCGGGCCACCCGTGCCTCTGCTCGCGGCCCTACCTGCGATCCACAGGAGGACGATCCATCCCAGGACGTGCCCATCCATCTTCCCAGTGGTGCAGGCGGCGGCGGGAGAGGCGCGGGGGCGGCCCCGCTCGGGCAGGGCCTCCCCGCAGAGCCGGCCGGGCTGGCGGGGCGGGCGCGCCGTGCGGCTCCGCTCGGCTCCGCTCCTCCCCCGGGCCGGCTCCCCGAGGCCGCCCCCGCCGCTGTCCGGAGAGGGGAGGGGGACGCGGCTTCCCGAAACTGCTTCGCTTCCCGCCCTCCCTTCTTCCCTCCCTCCCTCCCTCCGGCAAAGGCGCGTTTCGGTTGCCTGATGCCGCTCCTCAGCCTACGGGCACGTCCCTCTGCAAGTCCTGCGGCCCCCCGGCATCCCCGCTGATCAGCGGGGCTCTTACAACTTCTCCAGTGAGCGCTCGAAAATGTCCCCCCCGCCGATCATCTGTCCTCCCCAAATTAGCCAAGTGTATACCTTGGGAAATGAGCGTAGACGGTTCCTGTTCTAAATTTCCCTGGGGTTTCCACTTCCACCATGGGCACGGCAGCTAATTATTGTAATTTTAGATAAAGGAGTATCATTTTAGATGAGGAGAGTTCTGTCTGTTAACAATGGGCAGCCGAGTTGCGGGGGGTTAAGTTTTCAAGTTTTCCTGCTAACATGATACTGAAAGGTGATGAGAATTTGTTTGTTTGTTTGTTTTTGCTTTGTTGTGGGTTTCTTTTGTGAGAAAGGGGTCACTACAGCCTTAAATGACATTTTAGAATATGGATGTTGCTAAGAAATTAAACGGTCCTGGCCGCAGCAAACCCACGTGGATACACATTAACTGTACTTAAAACTTTTAAAGTTTCTGTGAAAACTTAATAAGTCAGTGGAATTATTCATGGGCCTAAATAGCTGGCTAAAATAGCATCATGCTTTCTTTTGTGGCTCAGCACCGGCGAGAAGCACAGAGTGCAAAATGGCACTCCCTATTCACAGCATCCAGCACGGCTTCCCTTTGAGTGCTGTTCATCCTCCGGCACTTTTCTTACGGGGTTTGGCTGGTGTTTGTAACCGCAGCTGGGATGCTGCAGGCATCAGTGATCCACATGAGAGATGGGACTAGTCTCCAACTTCGTCTCATCTGGAATCTGCCAAAAAACCAGAAACTATTCAGATTTTTCTGAAGCAAAGTGCTTTGGTGTGTCCTGCTGCTAAAGGCAGGGTGCTCAGGGACGTCTGAAGTAAATCTGCACAAGCTGTTTACATTCTAGCAGGTGTTCTCCGGTTGCTTGTAGATTTCTCGTCATTTTGCCTTTCAGACTGAACTTCTCTACAGGCAAGACAAGCTTTTCTTTAAAAGTGCAAATAAAAAAAAAAAAAGATCAATAATTTCTGAAGGAAAAACCAAACCAGCATGTTTGCTGTGATAAAAAATGTGTTGAAACATCTTTGGTTGTTTTCAGACAGGTGTACTCCCTCTGTTAGTACAGTTAAAATGGAATTAAACAAGGAGACAATCCTTAGGCAGTTGATCTCGTTTTAAGTGTTTTATTTGGAGCTATTCAATGTTATTTAAAAAATATTTTTCACACGGAAGTTTATTTTTATTCAGCATTGCTTTTAAAAAAATACACACCCACCGCAATCAGTGTCCTGATGTTTCTCTGACCTGATACATTATGAATTTAACTGTTTTGCAGTACTAGCTAAAAGTTACTATTAGGAAGTCCCTGTTACACTAAATAATGTATATATGTGCAGCAGTGCTGTTCTTCAGCACACTGATCTGACACCCCACTGCCTTCCTGCATACTTGCAGGTGGAAGTAGAAACTCTCAATAGGGGCACAAATTCAGCCTCCAGCAACATGTGGTTGCAGAAAATTCAGATGGAACTTTGCATCAGCACTGGGCCTGCCTCACCACTGTTACCTATCAGTAGGATATAATCCATGAATGTTTGAACGGGTTGAAGTAAGACTCCTAAAACGTAAACACAAAGCTATTTTTCTCTCCTTCCCCTAACCATTTGTCCTGATAAACATCAAAATTTTAAGTGAAATCCCGGTTCCTTGCCTTTTTGTAACTTAGTTGGCCAGGATTCTGATCCAGAGTTTCCTGAGACAATGCTGATGTTGATATTATCTCATGTGTTTAACACTGGGAGCAGTACAATCCCTAATGCGTCACTATTGTTAGCTACCACTGGGGTTTTTTGGTAGTTGTTTTTTTTAATCTACGCCAGCTTTTGCAAATAAATTTGGCATGCATCACTTTAGCTAAACTTTTGACTCACGACAAAGGAAGGAAAGATTTTCAATAGAAGGAAGCACCATTGTTTTGCATGTAACGTTGGATTTATATCTGCTTTGAAATTCTCATAAATTTACTGTAGGGTCCTTTCTCACTTAATGTGAGCTGTCATTTGTATATGTCCACCTAAAATGGATGCCCAGGCCCTGAATTGATGTTCCAGATCTCCGTAGACCTTTGATCTCCTGATTGCAACATCCGAGCTGGCTTAATAGTTAATGTTGGGATGTTGCCTTTCCTTTTAGCCCAAGACAGAAAGCTGCATGACTGCAGTTAGCCCCACTTCACCTTCACACGGTGGGAAATTCCTATGCAATTAGCCAGATGGCTTCAAGCCACAGCCCAGCAGGGATTCTCTGTCCTTTAAAAAACAACTCACTGGTGGACTTAAACCTTCATCTCCCTCAGTCACTTGACAGCCTTGACAATCGGATGAGCAAATTCCCGGTGTTTGCCCTGGGTAATTTAGTCCCAGGCAGAACCGGAGGAATACCACACTGCAACCCTGTTTGATTTCACTGCTGATCCCGTGACTCCACCTGAGGGAGTTCTCTAAGCCGTGGGATCATGAACAAATTCAGCTGAACAATGGGGAAACAAACAAACAGATTTTTACTCATGCTGTAGCAGCTGCTGGCTCTTTTCTCGCCTTGCCAAGTACTTCATTCCTCCCTCTCTTCCTCGTCTCATCTTCCAGTACCAATCTTTTGTGGTCGTTTCCTCTGCTGATCAGCAGAGTCAGCTTTTTAAGTTACCGCCCCGTGGAACGATTTACACCAGCACCTCAGTCAGCATGACCCATCTCGGCACCATCCCTGCATGAAGATTTTCATGCCGTTCAGCCCCCTGGATTTCCCTTGTAGAAATTTCCATAGAAACAGTGATTTCAACAGCTTTTCTGGGATGCCATGCTAGACTCAGCCATTAGACACTGCTCTCTTGATTTAGTACTGAGATCAGCACGTCGCAGAACTTACTGGGTGACACACCATCAGTTCATAGCGTTTAGTGAGTCTCTTCAGAAAGCTACTAAGTAAAACTTTTCCTCGTTTGCTGCGTTACACTGGAATCTCCTATTAATCCTTGATAGCTTCACAGCAAGACATTGTTGAAATATATTCACTCTCTATGTTGTTTTTTATCCAAGCTGCCTGGTTACATTTGATAGCACAATAATACAGAGCTTTTACGTCCCATTAACATCAGGAGTGAGTGATATGTATATATAAACTGCTATTGTTTTTAATCATGATGTTTGTACCAAGAAATGCTTAGAATATTTAATGGAGAAATTTGGCTTTCTCACTACAATGAACCTTCAAGTCTGTAATATAAATTCAGCATTAGGAAGAACACAAGAGAACAGCATTCTCCTATAGTATTTACTCCTCTGTATAAATTCCTATGCTGCTCCTGACTCATTTTTAGACACCAAAAATCACAGCATGCCTTTGCTACACTTACAGAGTGAACCTGAAATTTTCATTTAAAACACTAATGGCATGTCAGCAATAATGTTTTGTGAAGTTATCACATAGGTAAAGGATCACAAGTGAATCATCCCAGCTTGTCATCTTTTGTGTGTCATTATAGGCAAAAATACACAATGGGACAAACTCTGCTTGCATATCTACAGATAACCTAGGAGGTAACAAGCTGCTAAATCCTCTAAGTTTTTGGCTGCAGAGAAACTGTGGGCAGCACAAATACCTCCAAGGACTTTGAGTTCACAACCTGGACTTTTGTGATTGTTCAATCCAGCCTTCCCAAAATAGGCCACATCGCTTTGTCACACTACATCGATTAGTTTGAACTACAGCCTGTATGTTACAAAAATGAATCACAGATTACTTTGAGTAGGAAGGGACCTCACCCTGCCCCTAATTTAATCGAACTTCACTTTCTAGTACTGCCAAGTCAGAGGGCAAGGCATCCTTAAGGCACTTCTGAAGAGGTAATGGCAGGCTGTGATCAAAGCACCCTTAACATCCTCTCTGGAAGTTCAACAGACTGTTTGTTTGTTTTATTCTTGAGCTAACACCAGAACTGGAGAGAGCATCCCAGGCCCAGCTGCTAAAAGCATGAACGTAGAAGTATTAGCAGCATCATCGTCCCTGCTTAACATTTGTTTATCCTTCCAGGGATGATGCTGTTAGTCCTTTTGATGTAGCATCACTTAAAAAGCTCCTCTTTGGTCAATATCCCACTCTATCACCTACCTTATTAAGTAGTCCTTCAATCTTTGTATTTTTTGCAAGTAACTGCGATGACTACATGTTTTGTTGAAAGCTACCAACAAGTATTTAGTAGTATGCAGCCAAGAAACAACCTAAGAAAGATCTTAATAAGAAGTGTGATTACAATTCCTCATTTAAAATTACATTTTGAGACACCTAAAGCTAATGCTTTAACCAGGGACTGGATGGTCTTTGTATCATAAATCTGCATCCTTGATTCAGTGTTGTGTGGTCGAGTCACATGCTTCATGTGTCTGAGTGCATTACCTTTAGTAACCACACTTAATATCTTTTTGATGCAATTACAAACCAATGTGACAGAATGTATTTGCTGCTAACCCATGTTGATTGGCATTAATTACATTACTTTTCCTTAATTCATTATTGAAGCAAATCCTCTATCAGTGATTCTATTCTTTTCCCTAGGATCTCTGTCAGTCTAACAGGTCTGTAATTACTCAGGTCATCCTACTTAGAGCCAGATCCAAAACAAGACTTTGGAAAATTTTTGGTACCTAACATTTAGAACTCAAATCTAAAAATAAAAACCTAATTCAGCAGCAGATTGAGACTGAAAGCACATATGTCCTGTAAAAGTTGCCTAAAGGCCTACAGTTTTCCTTCTCTGCATACCCAGATAATCCTGAGCACAGAGATGTCTAACAAACACCCAAGGCAAGGCTTTCACACATTTGGGGTGTCACAGCCAGGTCCTTGATTCCTGCCTAAAAACCTGGTCTGATCTGATGTTAAGGATTTCCCAGACTTTGCCCAGGGTACTTGGAACAATGTGATGGTTTCACTGGAGCCCTGGCATTAAGGGTGTTTGAAACTGATGGCACAGAGGGGATGCAGCTGTAGCACACCTGGGCTGCTGCTTGCCACATACCAGGTTTAGTGCTCCTGGTCAGCAGGGTTACAGCACTTGTCCAGCAGGTCCCATGCATCCCACAATTCCATGACTGCAGCCCCCAACATAAATGCTACTATTTCAGAAGAGTCACGTAGGTGAGGTGTAAGGCCCCCTGCACTCTTGCAGTTGTGGCACTGTTCAAAAAGAAACCCAGGATTCACTAAGTCAAAAGGTCAAAAAAGAAAACTGGCAGCTGTAGCTGACTGGTTAAATCATTCACCTGGGGAAGGGAGGCCTGCAGGCTCCCATCCCTGAGATGTTTATGCATTACATGTGGAACAATAATAATTACTGGTCTATACTTTGTATCACTCTCCAGAGAATTTGTATGTTTTTTAATTTCCATAACCAGGCTGGGAAAGAAATCAGCCGTGAGATTATGTGACAAAAGCTTGTCTCCAAAGCACACAAAGGAGTGCAGAGGGACAATGGCACTTCACTGGTTGGCAGCCTAACTAACAGCCTGCCCCTGGCTCGTCCCACACTCACCACAGAAGCTCATCAATGGCCCATTTTCACAAGTCCAAAGAAGCACAGAGACACAATGGCAGATGGGAACCCTCAGATAGGAACTCAGAATAAAGGAAAACCATTCCAGGCTCTTCCTAGGGCTGTCCCAGGAAAGTTTCGGCTCCAGGATAGGCTCCAGGATACAGACTGGAGCCTGTCACGATAAGCCAACACCACAGCAACTTTAGGACTGAGGGGGACTGTATCCTACAGATTTAGGACTCATTAGGGGATGCAAGGAAGAGTGTCGCTCTAGGACATGAAATAAAACGACGCAGACACTGAACTCTCCAAGGTAAAAAAGAGGGAAAGTTTAATTCTGACTCCAACATTTATAGATTTCCAAAAGTGACAGTGAATTGGAGGATGACAGTGCCACCTCTCCAATGGCACTGGACAAACCAACAGTTCATCAAATTTCTCCTCCTCCATAGAAGAATGCAAAACAATAAGTTAATTACAGAAAGTGTGTGAGAAAGTTCGTTACAAGAATGTAAACACCAGAAAGCTTAGAAAAACTTAAAAAACCAGGGCGACAGAAGAGCATCTCAGGATTGCATAGCACTCCTCCCTCGTGGGATGCTTAGAGAAAGAATCAAAGGCAAAGAAAGGGAGAGATCTGGGTGATTTAGGAAGGAATAGGTAAGATAAATAGATGGATAAGGGGATAGAAAGAACCAGTTGGTGTGAGGGAGTGACCAGGATTACTGTCCCCTAGAGCAGACCAGCAGCCCTCATGTCAGTGGTGCCAGGAGGGAGGGAGCGTGACAGTGTTAGTCACAATCCAGGTGGACTTGTTTTTGGGAAGGTGGTGTGCCCTGAGAGCCAGGGAGGGGGAGAGGATGGCTCATCCCTACTGGGAAAACCGCAGCAGGAGCTGGGTTAGGCTGGGAATACACACTTGACCTCCCTTCACTTGGATCTGGGAGTGTGGAGTTGCATCAGCCTCGCCTCTCCTGGGCTGATGGATCTGGCCTGATTCCTCCAACATAAACACCAAATATTTCCCTTTGTGGGGGAGTGCTGTAGTCCCAGAGCAGCAGGTAAGTGGGGAACAGCAGATGTAGTCACTGCCATGCTTTGTAGAATAACGTTGGTCATTCTTTCTGACAAAAAACACCCTTCAAGGAAAGATTATAGCCTTGAATCCTGAATGAATGCAAATACATTACTGGCAGAAAATTTCCAGTTAGTTTTTCTGTCCCTATAGTACCAGGGTACATAGTCCCTATTTTGAGATGCTGGCAAACTCCATGCATTGATGGAAAAGCAAAGGCTGGCAGAGGAGTTCTCTGGACCATTTATACTGATTTTGTAAATTCTGGAGCTGTGTTTCCAAAGCCAGGTACAGAGGACTTTTAAGTGTTGGCACATCAATTAACTAAATTAAGTGCTTAAAAGAAACAACAACAACAACAAAAAACCCAAGTAATATATAAATACTGGCATAACACTGTTGTTATCTGCTGGAAGGGCTCCAGTGGTACAAATGTTATTTTCAAATCAGTGTAAATGGTCCAGCAAAGTCCTTTGCCTGCTAATTAAACAGCAGGCAAATGAAGATTTAAAACATGAGTTCTTCAGAGGCACTGGGCTCTCCTCAGGGCCCCGGGGAAGAATACTGATGGTATGATGCTCTGAAGATGATCTGTTCCCTGTTTTTTTAATCTGACCCCCACCCCACAGAGGAAAATCCTTTCTCTCTCTACTGCTTATGAATTTTATTTTCCAACCACACCTCTAGCCCTAGGAGAGCTATCACTGGAGCCTTGTGTTTTTCAAACAGTTGATGCACACATTATCTGAATTTCTTTAAAAGGAAGGGCTGCATAAGGGTGGGTCCCAAAGCTGCACATGAGAGAAAAGAATATGATGTGAAGAAAAATAAAACACAAGCGCACAGATGCACTCCTAGCAACGACTCTTACAGTAATATAACAGCAAACACTTGCCTTTCTGCCTGAAAGAACTAGGCTCTGTGCAGATGTTTATATTTACAAGATACAAGTCATTTCTTGCAGTCTTTCCTCAGAGACTTAGCATTAATGTATCTGGAGCTAGACTGGAATATAAATTATTTTCCACAGCAGTAAAAGTGACTTTAAAAATGCTTACCTTGAGGTTACATAATGATTTTCTACATTTTTAACAATGTGATTGACTCCTCCTGTATGTTTAACAGCAAATTTCCTAAGTGGAACACAAACCAAACTGTTTCTCAATATTTGAGCAGGACAGAACTGCCTCCAGAATGAGCCAGCATTTTTTAACCCTCAGAGAAACCAGCCACCAGGGAGATGCAAGAGCATTCTGGTCTGAGTTTACCTTTCAGCAGTTCCAGCATTGACAAATATAATCAGCTAAGTCAAAGGTTTAAGGCTGAACCTCCTTTAGAGCTGAGCAGACTTACCCAAAGATGAAAAAAAGTGGCTAGATTGAGGAAAAGAGGCAGATTTTTCCAGTGATTTGGAAATGCATAGATGTGTTTCATCGCTGTTTTTATCCTCATGTCTAAGTTTATAGCAAATTCAAGAGGATTCTGGGATGGAGAATTGCAAAGCCTCTTCCATGTCAGTGCTGCACCATTTATTTTCATGGAGACTGGATAACTCCACTGAAGATGGCTGCATGAGAAGCAGATGGATGCAGAAGGAGATTCCCCAAAAGACGGGGAACAGCAAGGAATGTGGGAGACATCACATGCCCTGGCCAAGGAAAATCAGGCCAGAAGTTAATCAGGGCCTATGCCAGTATTGCCACTCCAGTAACCCTTCTGGTGTCAAATGTAGGGTCCTCTGTTCCAGACAACCAGATTTCTGCAAACTGATTAAACTTTGTTTTAAAGCCAATTGTGATTATTGACCTGCTGTGATTATTGCCCTGCTAGCTTCTCTTTATTTGTTTAATTTTTTTTGCTATGGCCATTGAAGATCATTTGATTTTTTGAGAGATCAATAGAAAGCTTAAGGCAGGAAGCAACTCTGTGCCACTTATCAAGATGATGCAGATCAGATTATTTCCAGCTTTTATTTCATCTGAACTGTGGTTCCCTATGCAATTTCAGTGAAGGAAGTGTCAGTCATGTCAATGAGATAGATGAAGGGAAAAAGCCCCAACAACCACAAAAAGCAACCAAAACCACAAAAAGAGAGTCTGAACAGCAGCCTCAGTTTTGTGTAACATGAACTCCCAAATAATTTTTAATAAATGAGTTTGTCCTTCCAAGTGCACACATGCCCACTCACTTCCTCCACTTTCCTGCCATATATCTCAAAACTAAACCCAGGGCTCTCCCCTGAAGTTGATCTCTGCTTTCTCCCCTTCTCCTTCCTGAACCTGGTGCAAACTCATGTTCCCATTGGGTATTTCTTATCCTTCAGCACCCAAAGAACATTAAAAAAAATTAAGAAGAGCAGCCATGCCACACTCTCATCAGGACCTGCTGTGAGGTTGTTGTCCACAAAATTCAGATTCATCTATGTGCTTTGCAATAGGCCAATAATTGCACACTTGATAGAGACATTGATTATTTACTTATTTTGGAGCTGCAGAAGCCTGGGTGCCTGGTGGTATTTCATAAATCAAGCACAGCCCACTGGGCTTTCTATGCCATTACTTACACACAAAAATGTTGTTAGTAACCTCCCAAGTACGATTGGTAATAATTACCATACAATTACATAGTCCCACCAGACTCCTATGCATGCTCAGGGGAAGGATCTTCACCTAGACAGGGATCTTTTTGACCTGGAGGTGTGATTTTTAATATTGCAATGAAGGTAGTTAACATATATCCAGGTATGTTTATGAGGCACCTGGATCTGACACTGGATGATGTGGTTTTGTGGTTTAGGGGTTACAGTGATAGTGCTGAGTTAGACTGGTTCATCTTAAAGGTCTCTCCCAACACTGATTTTAGAATTCTGCAGGATGCACGGGCCTTAAACTTTTTGCCAAGTTGGCAATATATACATCAACACTTTGATTTACTTCATCCATAGAGCTTGTTTGCTACAGAATGTCCTTGACTAAGGTGCGCTAACCACTTAGCTGGTTCTACTGACATACAGCATCTCGTTTTATTTTATGAAAGACAGGAAATCTAGGCTGGGTATTAGAAAGGAATTCCCTACTGTGACGATGGTGAGGCACAGGAACAGGTTGCCCAGGGAAGTTGCCCATCCCTGGAAAGTGCTCAAGGCCAGGATGGATGGAGCTCTGAGCAACCTGCTCTGGCAGAAGTCATCCCCAGAACTACATCATCTCTAAGGCCACTCCAACCCCTTCACATTCCACGGTTCTGTTCACATTCCATAGTTCTGTGATCCTTGGGGCTTGCTGGCCGCTATCTGTCCCACTGATAACTCTACTTTATTGCTGATGTGAAAAACTTGTTTTTAAAATTTTAAAAGTTTAATAGTAATAAAATGGTTATAAAAATAGCAATATAATTAGAGTAATAAAAATTTTGGACAATTTGAATTAGGACAATATGAGACAATAGAAACACAGAGTTATGGACATCCGGGTACCTTTTTCTGGGCAGCATAAGCCGAAAAAGGACACACGTTAACAGAGGATTAACCCTTAAAAACAATAGCCTGTTGCATATTCATACATCTCATACCTGATGCATAAATTCCATTCAAACACAGGATTCTGTCTGGTCAGGGTCAGCTTCTTCCTCTGAATCCTAATGGCGCTGTCCTGCCTGAGCGAGGCAGGAAGAAGTTCGTTTCTCCTGATAATGGGGCAACAAATTCTCTTTCTCTGAAAGATTTAGGCGTCCTTGGCTGCTATCTGGCGCGAGTCCTTTCTTTAGGAAAAAAAAAAAGTATCCTACATAGCATAGTTTCTATTTGAACATTTTCTTATCAACGAAAACTACATTTAACACACTACTTAAGAGAATTAATACAGCATCACTTTCTAACACAACACATATACTATTCATTTTAATATTTGCGAAAAGCCAAATTATAAAATACGCATTTTTCACAATGGAAAGGAGCAGACGAAGCTCAAACAGGGCAGCACGGCCCAAGCCCGGCGGGGCTGGAAGGCGGGGCTGGAAGGCGCCGCCATGGCCGCCTCGTCATGGCCGCCCCGCCCCGGCCCGCGGCCCGCGCCGGCGCCGCCCCGCTCGCCCTCATGAGGGGCCGCGCCGCTGCCGCGTGTGGGCAGCGCGCTTCGGCGAGGCCATGGCTGGGCGCGGCGGCCATCGCAGCGCTTTTCTGTGGTTCGTGCACGACCAGCTGCCCGAGCTGGAGCGGCGCGGGCTGTCCGTGGCCTGTGTGGGGGACGCCGTCCCCCACTGCTCCCAGGCTTGGGAGGTGAGGGCGGAATGCCGGCGGGGCCTTTCGCGGAGGGTGGGCTCGGCGCCATTTCAGGTGGCTGTGCCGTCCTCCCCTCAGCGCGGGGACTGCTCCGGTTCGTGTGCTGTGGGTGGGGTGGTGGTGGCGGTGCCATCCCCGGCTGGCAGGAGGAGTTCCAGGAGGTCTCTTGTTTGTGGCTTGCCCTCACTCGGAGGTACTTCGCCTTCGCCTTGTTGTGTATTTCTAATAAAGGCTTATGGTTTTTAGGAAAAAAGCGCCTGGGAGTGTTTGAGTTAGTCTTGGCGGCCATCAGTAATGTCCTTTGGAAGGGCAGGAGTGATTTCTTATACACGGAGTTTGTTGGTTTGTAGGACTACTAGAAGGAAGTAGAGAAGAAGGTAGAAACCTTTTTGTAACAGCTGATTTTTCTTCAAGTCCCTGACAGAGGAAGAGAAGACGATGTATGCAGAGAAGGCTCGTACGTGGAATAGCAAGAAACGCTCTCAGAAGACAGTGAAGGTGGAAACACTTGATACCTCTTTGAACCATCACAGCCTGTTCCTTTGGGCTCTTGTACCAAGTAAAATGTAGTTCTCTAACACCCTAGCTTTATGTTTAACAGTATTTTGCAGTGCTTGACTTATTTTTTTTTTTTTTCATTTATACTGTAAATTGTAGTTACTTCTTGTCATAGGTTCATGTTGTTTTTGCTTTTTGGGTGTCATTGGTTTAGGTAGTTCTTGTCCGATGGCCTGAAAGCACGTCTTAGAAGCAGCTCATTTGTTGTTCTGGAGGGGTTGTGTAGTGAACCAGGTCAATTAAGTGTTTTGGTCTATGCACAAATAGAATAATTACACCCTGCCATTATCTTTAGGTTAGTTGGATGTGGGAGAGTAGTAACAGTGTTGTGGAGAACAATACAGAAGTAGGTAGTTGGGTTGAGTGTGTATGGTTGTGTCTGAAATGGTGCTAAACGGATAATTTCTGCTGTTTACTGCCTTGAAAAGGTGTTTGTCCCGTTTGTTTGTTTCTGTCTCTTTTCCTTTCCCAGCAGTTCTCTGAAGCAGAGTTACTTAAGAGTTTGAATTATGTGAGGTGTCAGCTTCTTTTATTTCATTTCAGTCTTTGTTGGTAGTGTAAAAACTCGTGTGTCCAAGGAAAGAAAGTCACATTTACCCTCTGAGTAAATGGATAATACTGCATTTACTTCTTAATGCTCTGTTACTGGATAATGACTGTGAACTATGAATTAATGGTGAGGATAAATTCCAGGACTTCAAAATACTTACATGCTGATAGAGAGAATGGCAGGATGATTGTAGTTTGCAGTAACTTGTAAAAATGGATTAGTCAAATTAGTCTAGACTAGAAGGGAGGTGTTAGGCAATGTTTTCTGGTTTTGGGGGCCTGCATGTCTGGGAAAAAGCTGTTTAAAATGTGATCATCCTCGTGTATCAGGCTGAGTGTGTGTAATTAATGGAACTCCATTTTTATATGCCAGAGAGAACTAAGTGAAACGGCAGGAAACTCACAAATGGAGGCTTCTGTGTTTCCTTCCACAAGTTGTAGCATTTTAGAAGATTGTGAACAGAGAGAGGAACAAATAATTGCTTTACCAGAGTAAAGCTCACCATCCTTACTGTATCAGTGGAAATATGTATATATGAGATTATGGGCTCTTGTTTTATTCATCCCAGCCTTGTACACACACAGCCACGGTCACTTTGTGTAGTGAAAGTCCATGTTCCTCTTTTGGAGGTGGCCAAAGCTTGCTTAGATGGGAATAATTCCTCATTTTGTTTTAAACAGTTCAAACTGATAATTAACTTTGGCTGAGATGGTTATCTGCAATCAATGTGCCTGGGTGTGGATGTTATTCCCAATTTGGGTTTGAGTGATCAGATGCTGTAAGGCTGCCAGGTTTCTTTTCCCGTCCTATTAAAAGCTTATTGTTCATGAATGGATTTTCAGAGCAATCCAATGACTTCCTTAAGGCTTTATCAGCTTTTCATGAACCTGTTTCCTAGTCAAAGGCAACTAACACATGTGCCAGGTGCTTTTTTCATAAAACTTACAGAGAAAAGTTATAAATTCCAGTTTGAAGAGTTCCTTGCCTGTGGCAAGAGGTTGAATTTAAGAAAATACTTCTTTTTTTCTTTGTATTACATTTTGTAAGTTTAGCTGTAGTTCTTCAAAGCAGTAATGGGTTGACAAAGGTACTGAAGAGAAATCTTGCTTTCCTGGCCTGCAAGTATACAGGCACTTTTATATATAAAACTTTTTCACCTAACCCCAGCTATTAGTGGATATTGCATTTTCCTCTGATATAAGGAGCCGAAGGACTTTATTTGGGGCAAGAAGACTTTTGTTGTTGTTGATTTGGTGGTTTTGTTTTTTTTTTTTTTTTAAACTTTCTCATCTTTTCCAGACTTGTAAGGTGCCTGATCCTGTTCCTGCTCCTCTGACCACAAAGATGCCCAGTGTTACTCCTCTGCCAGATGCCTCTGCTCTGTCTTGGAAGAATGATCAGGGTATGGTGATTTTAAAGCAGTTGGTCCTGGTAGATGAGAGCTTGCCCTTTGAGGACATTCTCAGTGGTACCTGTACAAAGACTGTTTACATTTTGCTGAAAGCCATCTCTGTCAGATATTTTACACTACTGGGCTACTGCTGTAAAAGGTAGAGGGAGATCAGGGAAAATACCATTCCCCCCCAACCTCCAAGAATTCTATCCTCTGTTTTTTAGCTCAATGGGAGTATAGCCACTAACAGTTTCTTAACATTTTTTTCAAGGTTTTTAAGGAAAAGGTAATTTTTCAAGTCCTACATTTATGAATTGACAAGGCATAATCCAAGTTCAGCATTAAAGAATACTTGTATTGATTTCAAAGGGTTAAGAATTGCTAGATATCAGTGTTCAAAATTGGTAAGATAGAGGTATTAAATAAAACAAGGGCCTGGCCTCATTGGGAGAATAAAAGAGGGAATATGCACTTTATAACATCCTGACTTGCTTCCTTATTGAAAGAACTCCAAAAACTAAACCTTTCTAACCTGTATCCTGTCTTCAAATGGTTGTTCTAATTTGAGTTGGGTAGTGAACACATTTGTAATCTTCTACCCAATGAATATTACATTATTCTGGAAAATAATAAAAAGGTAGTGCTTACAAGGTAAGTCAAGAAGCCAGTTCATATCAGCTGTGTGGTTAAGTCTAAAAAGCTCCAGCTTTTTACTTCACTCTCTTGAACTGTTTTCATGTTGCCATGGTTATGGGAGAAGCAAGAAACAGTAGCTCCATAAAAAGTGAAATGCTTATTAGTGCCCTCCGTGCCAGGGGTCATGCTCCCCCGTCATTGTGATGCAGATTTGATTGGGCTGATCATGCTGGCTGGCTTGAGTTGGCACAAGTCATCTTTTAGTTGAATGAGAGGCATAATGATAAAGGATAATTGAGATACATTTCATGATGCTGCTCTTAATATTTCCCAGTTCAAGTTCTGTATGGTTCCCTGGAGCTGTATCCATTTTTTCATAAAGTAGGAGAGGTGTCTTTCCTATGACCTCTGAGCTCGTACTGTTTAAGACCCACAAAAGGGAGCATGACCCTTCAGGCTTAGGGCAGCAGGTGTTAAATGTCTTAAAGACTGGCATACAAAATTATTTATGTGTGAAGACAGTTACACATCTCTAGTAGAGCAAGTAGGACTCTTTGATGAGGGGCAGTAGTTAAGAGTAAGGATTAAATAGCTGTATTAAACTTCACTGAGGACATTGTGATGGTCATGAAGAGAAGGATTAAGGTGTATTGTAAAATATTTGTCATAGTTGGATACTTTTTAATGAGTAAATGATAAATCTGTTCCTTAACATTTGTGTTGGGTATTCTTGCCACTTTCTTTGGGAGCTCATTTGGTGGAAAAGCAAACCTTTTAATTAGCAGACTTCTCATCTTCTTGCCCCACAGGATTACTACCAACTTGTTTAAGTGGTGTAAGCTGCCAAATTTAGCTTGTGAGACTGTTTTGCAGCTACTGATTTGGTGTTTCCCTAACCTTATTTTATGAAAGAGCCAAGAGACCTATCCTTAAAAAGAACAACAGTTCCTGTTGGATTGCAGGCCTCTTAACATTATGTGGGTTTAGTTGCTTGTATTTTTTGGGTCTTTTGCCCCACCTCTACACACAGTAGGATCTCTGGAAGGTGTCCAATGTGCCTGAATTCTACATAAGTGTTGTCATCTTGTCCTCTTGGATACAGAGGAAGAGCTGTGGGTTTTGCTTGTTGTTACTCTTCACTCACTCATAGGAGAAATTTCACCAAAGCTTCCCCTTGATGAGGGGAGACCAGCATGGCTTCTGTAACCTCTGATGGCTTGTCTGAAGATGGTTTTGTTCTTTTTCTTTTAGATATGGTTGCAGACATCTTCTACTTCCTGGACATTTACAGCTACGGGAAGCTGCCACCCCACTGCGAGCAGCGCTTCCTTCCCTGTGAGATTGGGTGTGTCAGGTACTCCCTGCAAGATGGCATCCTGGCTGATTTCCACCACTTCATAGATCCAGGTGAGTTCCAGGAAAGTCAGAAGTACTGGGGTGAGAGGGAGGCTTTCTGGGGTCACTGCTGCCCAGGGTTGCACTTCTGGTATTAAGACAAGTTTATTTCTTTGATTATAAATGGTCAGACTTCTTAAAATATCAGAGCAGTCCTGAGCTTGTTTCTGAAGAGAATTAGTGTCAGAACTTCATGTAACTCCAAAGAGGGTAGGCTAAACCCAGGAGGACTTGCACATGTTTGTGCTTTATGTTTCATGTCAATGAATGCTTCTCTTAGTTGGACCTAAACACAATCACAATGCACTTTGTGTTTTAAAATGTATTGAACTGAAAATAACTTTTCCAAAAATAGTTGTGGCATGTTCACAAGGCCACAAGGGAAGTTGCTGTTCCTTTCTGCATATGGAACTTTGAGTTAAGGATCTGTTGTTGGTGGTGTTGGATGATGATTGTGCTTTCTCCTCTCTTGGTTGCAGAAGTACCACCACGTGGTTTTCGGTACCACTGCCAGGCTGCTGGTGAGTATTAATGGAGAAAAAGAATGGTGTGCAGTTTTAGACTCAGCTTATCTGACCTCTGTCCAAATGCTTTGTAAGTCTTGATAGTCTCTGTGTGTATCTTCAGCATGAAGTGCTGATTAACAACAGGGTAACTCAAAGATACTACTTTTAAAGTTATGTTCAGCAGCTTGGCATATATTAACAAAATTAAAATACCTGCACCATTGTTGTGTCTGGCTTGGCCTGCCTGTTTCCTTTGTGACTCTCAGTAATGTTTATAGACTCCAGTTTGTTTCTATTAGGACACTTCCTCTGCTTGTGTACAGAGGGAACAAACTTGGCCTGTGTACATCTAATACTTGGATAATGGCCTTTTAAAAGGGGCAGGAGTGTGTGTGTTTGCTCACAGCCCAGAGCTGCTGACAGAAGCAAGGTTTTGGTAGCTTAAACACAGACCCTGTCTGTGGAGAGGAGTGTGTGTGTTTGTGTGCATATATATGTATACAGAAAGGTAAAAAGGAGGAGGGAACTGTATCTCTTAAGGAAACTGGACTTCTCACAATTTTGTGGCTTTTTGTTGTTGTTTATTTGTTTTTCCCCTGTCTCCCTTGCCCCTCCATTAGGTGATGAAACCCATAAGATCCCCATATCTGGATTTCACCTTCCTCGTTCTTGTTACGCGGTTGTCCTGCAGGAACTCGTCGAGTTTGCCCAGCCAGCCGGGGGCGCTCAGCCTCGCTTCTTCTGCAGGGTATGGCCAAGGTCAAAGCTCTGAATCTCCACTTCTGCTTTCACTCCTGTTGGATGACTAAAGAGATACATGCACACTGATTAGGTTTTAGAGTAAACTAAGTGGGGGAAGACACTTTTTCCAGACTGTCCCAGTTCCTTTCAGGAAGAAGCGGCCTCTAGAAGCCAACCTTTTTATAAAGCAAAGACCTAATTTTCTGCCTTTTTATTTTCAGCCTGCACTTCTGGCTCTAATCTACTGATGAACAGGGTCTTTTGTTCGCTGACATTGTTATGACTTTGGTTAAGGGCTCCTAAGATTTGACTTAAATTGGATGTGCTCAATAATAGTCAGAAATCCTGCTTTTTTGAAAGGATATTTTTACGTTTTCGTGACTCTTTTCCCCATGAGAATTACACGTGTCTTAAATTTTTGCTCAAGTTTCATTTTTCCAGGCAACAGAACAAAATGTTAGGATTCAGAGGTGTTTAAGTTTCATAACAGGTCTATTATGTTTCAATTCAGTTCAAACCTAATGTTAATCCTTAAGAAGCAGGGAGGGACAGGGTACTGGGTTCCATCCATAAATACAGGGCTCTGAAGAAGTATGCATGAAATTTGGGTCCTTTTCAAGATAGTCGTCAGGGGAATTGCATTCAGTGCCACAAACAATTTGGTTTGGAGGTGGCTTTTCCAGACCTGGACAGAAGTCATGGAAGTGTCAGAATTCTGTACTGTACTCCTTTGAGATGACAGAAATCTTCTTTCCTCCAGTCTAATGACAGATTCCGAATTAATTGGTGTCTTGGTCGAATGGCCAGCATAACAGGTAGGGAATGGATAATTTTTGTCCATCCTTTTCCCCTTCCAGAAATAAGGGCTGTGTAATCATGGACAGCTGTATTTGAAAAGCATGTCTCAAAAGTTTTCATAAAAACTGGTTCTGATAGCTAGAACTCCTTTGCATGCTCCTTCCTTTCTCCCACCACTTTCTAGGAAGCCAGGTTTTATTAAAACCACTGGTGGAATATCTTTGAGCTTTGATGCTGTGATAAAGAGCTGGGCAGTGAACAGGGACTGACTGAGGAATGAGCTGAGCAGGATATCCAGTGACTCCTGTTCTCCTGGCCTGGATTTTCACTGAACTGTAGGCATTGGGAGCCACTGGGAGCTTTTTGCAGTAGAAGACCTGCTAATGAAACTGTACCAGAAGAAATACCAAAAGGAGCCATCCAACGTCTGGGTGTATAGAAAACTGGATGTCTGCCTGTGGGATTTCTCCAGTAATACCAGGTGTGTTGGGTGATTCTTTGTGTAGATGTGCCTGCTTTCAGATTCTTCTGTGTTGGTACAAAAAGTGATATTTGCTTGCAGTGCTGCAGGAGCATATTGGGTGATTATGCAGTTAATTTAGAAATAGATTCTAGTGCTTCCTCTGCTACTAATTTGAGAAAAGAACCAATAATATGATCTTAAATTTCAGTAGATTTTAAAAAACTATGTCAATTATTCTTGGAAGTCTGGTTGGAATATGGATTTTAAGAACCATTGGGTTCATCTTTGTCTTTATAGCCAGGCAGTTTTGTGTTCCCATGAGTGTCTTCACTCTAGAGGGGGACCTTAAGGAGGATGGAGCAATGTACTCTAAGGTTTGGAGAGGAAAGTGAGGGTGTTTATGCTAGGAGGAACTATTTCACATTAATGGGAAGCTTGAATGGTTCAAATGGTTTAAATTCCATTTGTCTCTTAGGGTTCTCTTTTCTCCCTGCCCCCCACCTCAGCATGAAGTAGATTTCATGATAAGCAGACCTTTAAACTCTGCATAAACAACTTAGGGCAAAGCTATTGAACTCTGTGAAATTTTAAAGGTTCTGCATGATCACTGCAACAAAAAGATACCATTTTTAATATTTGTTCCTGTTCATCTGGCCAGACCAACTGTTCTTGTTGATGAACAATGTAGGTGCTTCTGAAATAAGCCTAAACTTCATTTCATGTAGGTGCAAGTGGCATGAGGAGAATGATATAATCTGCTGTGCTCTGGCATCCTGTAAGAAAATGGGGTGAGTATTGCTTGAGGAGTTGACTCCAGAATGATGGCTTTTATTTTGTTAGCATTGCAATGCTGAGAAAAGTGTTAATTACATTAGAATTCACTGTTTGACTTCAGAGGTATTCTCATTATGCTCTGGCATATCTCTACTTTGGAAACTTCTGTACTGCCTGACATAGAATGTAGATACATAAGGTTCTGTAATCTTTTTGGTGGGGAGAAAGGAAAAGTAAATAGTTTGGAAATGAGGAAATGCCCTTTATGGTCTCTGATGGCAGCAGTAGTAGCAACTTAGAGAGGCAATAATAAATAGTTTTCATTCAAAATACTCATCATGGACTGCTATGCCCTGAAAAAAAAAAAAAGTTGCTTTTCACACTTCTAAGTGCTGCATTTGATAACGTGGGGAAGCAGTTTGTTTTCATTTCATGTGTAGTTGTACAACAGACTGGTGGTCTTGGAAGGATGCAGGGATGCTGGCAGCAAGTCCTTCTGCCCTCTGGTATCTGTTCTGTGCATCTCAGGCTTTGGCTGCTTTGGTTTGCCAGCTGAAGAACATAAAATGCTGTGCTTCCACACATCAGCATTCAAACCCTTAGCCAGACCTTTCTTGTTTGCCTTTTTTTCTTGGTCAAGTTACTGCATCAGTAAGTCCTTTGCTGGTGTGTATGGAGTCCCACTAACAGCAGCTCACCTCCCTCTGCAAGACTCTGATTGTGATCAAGGCACAAATACCAGGATTGTAAAACTGGATGCTGGACATACCCAGGTCAGATTTTTTCAATTGATACCCTGATTTATTTCTAGTTGCCAATTTCACATGAACTGTTTTGTCTTTGGATGCTGTCCTTTGTGACATATATTGGGCAGACTGATGAACTTGCAGGGTTTTGACCATGATCCATAGGTTTGGTGGATAGTGGTGTATATTTCATGTTAGCAGATACATGTACCTTATTTTGAATATTTATATTTTCATACAGAAAATGAAAGCTGAGAGTTCTGGATGCAACAAACCTTTGGGTTCTCCAAGACAGGATCAAGAGTTTGTTCCTTCTAATTGTGAGTTTGAAGCTTCCACATTTTTTTAGTGGAAACTTAATCCAGTTGTTACTTTTTCAAATTTCTGGGCTTAGATGTTGCCTGGAAGTGGTGCACAGCACACACACTGAAGATTCAAGCAGGAAAAGCTGGCCTCTTCTTACTGGACAGAATCTTAGGGTCAGAAACATCTCTTAAAATGCAATTTTTCTTAAAAATGTTGCTCTCTGATTTATGCTTTTCTGTTACCTGAAGGCATTCCCATGCCCAAGTGCTTTGAGGCAGGGCTATGTTTAAAATACTCTCCATGTTCTTAAATCATTGCATGTACGGACCGAGCTAGTCCTTGTTCCAAGTGTTGTGTCACAACTCAGTTAAAAGACTCCTCTTTTAAAGTTTCTACTTGCAGAAAGGTTTTTATTTTTACTAGAAGGCCTCTGAGCTCAGTTCATTTGGGCATTTCGTGGCTAACCTTCAGAGGAATAGGTTTGCAAAATAAATAAGAATTCTGAGTTTGCAGCTTGATATCTTATGCCTGAGATCCATGCTGGGTTAAACTCTGTTCCACCTGGAAATCATGATCTTATGGTCTTGCTGTTTGTGGAGGACACAACCTGCCTGACTTTTTTAATCAGAGCTGTTGAATATGTTCAGCTCCACAGCATGAAGAAAAATTCCATTAATGTATGCAAGCTTTAAAGGCTGATTTGATGTGCAAACTGTATTTAATTTATTAGGTGATTCTCCATGTGGTGTGAAGACCTCCCCTTGTGGAACAAGTGCTGTACAAGGAAGAGGAGTTATTCGATTGCTGAGAAGTGCATCTGATCTATCCAAGTCTTTCAGTAATTGAAAATCTCTTTCACATCCAGGACAGCTGTAAATTCTAATTGTCTTTGTTTCCCTAAGATAACTAGTAGTTTCTCCAGACTGCAGTTTTTCATCTTCTGTACAAACCTTGACAGTTGAAGTTCTTGTTAGAATGATAAAACTATTGAGTGGATTTAAAGAATCTTGTTCATTATCTACAGGAAGACTTATTTCGAAGGCACCTCACAGTCACATCTTTAAAACTGCATGCTGTACTAGTTATATTTCTTAATGAATAGAGAGCAAATTTGAGATTGATTAATCAATATAATTGAATTAGAAGAATTCTTTAGTGACCAGTGTGTAAACAACTTAAACTTTTTGCTTTATTTCTTTTTTTAATAGCCTTCCCATCTTCTGCATGTGGAAGATGGACTGTGTGTAACAGTCTTGCTTCAAAACTGATGCAGGGGAGAAAGTATTGAAGGTATGAGGGGCTGCCCTAGGGGAATTAATTAAAAGTCAGTAGGCCCAAAAGTTTGCTGTAATATATCAGTTTTAGCCATGAAAAATTTGAGTGGTCTTTCAAGGCAAAAAAGCACATTTTATATAAAATGTCTTGAAAGAAATACTGTGGCAAATTTATCTATCTGTTAATGTTCTTAGAGGCACAGGCTGTATTATATACATCAGGGACAAGTACTGCAAAGATTTTTTTTTGCTTGCATCAGTTTTCATTTTAAGAAATGCATGTCCCTCAAACTTTAGAGACTGAAGAGAAGTGTAGGTGTTATGGGGCTGGTTTGGTTTTGGTTTTTTGATGGTCTTTTTTGGAAAGAGTATCAAATTCAGACTGATATATTTCACAAGAGTTTATTCAGGCTGGGTAGGTACCAGTCATAATTATTTGGGGGCACATAACAAAATGGGACACTATCTTGGCATTTTCTAGGGAAGTTAGATGTTCCTTTTTATGGAGGTACTGCTTCAACCACTCCCCAAAAGGTTGTCTGTGCCTTGTGCTTAGTCCATGTATCTCCTAAGCAAGTGATTCTGAGAAATAAGAGCTTATTTTGTTAAGTAGTTCCTAGATTTTGTACCAACAGATGTCCAGTTTTGAAATACTATTTCCATAGCAACTAACTGTGTGAAGATTTCATTCCTTGGTAGGTACTGAAAGTCAAGATGAGGTGGTTTGTTCCCTTGAATAAGGAAAAAACAAAACAAATGCAAGCAAAACCCAAAATGCAGCCAAAATAAGAGGTTTATTGGAATATGCTGATCAGTGTGTCAGAACAGGCCAAGTGCTGGTTTAGTTGGAAACCTGTTACAGTTGCTATAAGGCCAGTTGAACCCTTTCTTCCAGTGTTTTAGGATCACTGAAGCATTTCTATTCTTACCCAGCTGTTCACCTTTATCACTGAATTTCCTCAATTGATTCTGTATTTCCTTTCTTGGAGGCTGCTGTCCTACCTGCTGATATTCACCAAATAAGGGACATTAAAGCTGTAAGGCTGAAATTTACCAATGAAGCACCTGGGAATGTTTTAACTGACTGACAGTGTCTATCAAGTAGTGCTAAAGGCTTTTCTGCTTTTGTATAGACTTGTCCAGGTTCCTTAACTGACAGCCACTGCTGCATTGATATTTCATAGTGCACAGAACTATTGTTTTTGAAGTATTTCCAGAGTTCACTGTTGGAATAAAAGTTTGTTTCAGTTCTTATGTAGGAGAGAATTTATTAAAAGTTGTTGTTAAAACTTATTCAGTGTTAAGTACATAAACCTAAGAACATTTTTTTACTAAGCTTAATGTAATGCATGTCAAGAGTGAGATAAAATATGTGAGCAGAAGTGGGAAAATGCCATTAGGATTCTGTGGCATATCTGTACCTTACCACCTGTAAATTAAAATAGCACATAAGATGGTGAAGATCTAATTATATGCTGTAGGCAGTGGGCTGTTAACTGGGGCAGTAACTGACTTACTGTAATAACCAACAACTCTAGGGGGGGGTTTTTGTAGTGGAAATCATAAGATCTGTGCCATTAGAATGAATACACTAACTTAAAGTAGCCCATTTCATACTGTTAGTCTGCATTTATTGAGGGGGAGCCCTATCA
The DNA here is from genome assembly GCF_012460135.2 of Molothrus ater. Lineage (NCBI taxonomy): Eukaryota > Metazoa > Chordata > Aves > Passeriformes > Icteridae > Molothrus > Molothrus ater. Next base: position 111,815,538 of record NC_050479.2, read on the forward strand.
GCTGTTGAAGGATGATAGAAAATGCTTTTGTTTTGGAGCTCTGCTTCCGTGACTGTTCTGCAATTTGCAGCTCTTGATTTCTGGAAGACCAAATTCTGAAAAACAAGCACAATATAGTAGTGCTTCTCTCCTGTAAGTAAGTAAAGATGAGGGTTTGCAACCTTAGCCCACTTTGTAAGTGCAAGGAGTAGTACTGGTAAGGCACAGGGTGTGTCAAAATCAGGCCAAAGTTCTCACCACTTGCATGACAAAATTCTGAAGGGGACACAAAACTGAGACAGGGCAGAATGGCTCTTGAGCAGAGTTTGAGTGGTGCTGCCTGGGAGCTCTAAACGTGCACCTTCCACAGGATGAAACCTAATGATGACAACACTCTGCATGCGGTGTTTGGTAGCACATCTGGTGAACTGGCTAAAGAGCTGGTTTTGTAGCTGATGGATTCTATCAGACCTGACTTTGTGCCCTCCTGTATCAGCAGCTGACTCTCTCCTGTGACAGGAATGAGTAAAAAGTCATCCTGGCTTAACACGCACATTGCGGAGTTATTAGGTATTTTTGCTCTTGTTACAATAGTAGTGGACAAGTGGTTAATTGTACCTTGCTGCTCTGAAGGTTTTGGCCAGAACAGTTGTCTGAGGATCAGGGAAACAATGCAGTGACTGCAGTGACAGCTCTGCTGATCTAGTCTCCATCAGTACATTGACCTGTAATCATATTATTTTGTGTTCTGTTTAGGGTATGTTAACATAGGGTAAGCAGCAGTTGCTGCTGCTTCTAATTTAACTGTTACTTATGCATTGCTGGCTTGTCCACCTTCTCCTTCCAATAAACTGCAGGAACTAGGGACGTGGCAGAAGTTCCAGCATTCTCTCAGAAGCACGCATACATACTGTAGATACAGCAAAACCTGGTTTTGACATCTTTAACTTGAATTTTGCTTTGAAAGGCTGATTTTACTGTTAGAACTCAAGGTGAATGTGGCCTTAGCCTTGTCCTTCATGACCAGCTGCCCATTCCCACTCAGATGCACCCAGAGCAATCCTTCTTTTTGCCCTCCATGTGCTTCACCAGATGCAGCTTCGGGTGTGCTTTGGCTTTCCTATCCCCATACCTGCACAAACACAGCACCTCTGTTTCTCCCAGGCACTTGTCTCCTGTGTGTTTCCTTGTCAGGGGCTCTATGGTCAGCCTCTGCTTGCTTTGCTGTTTTTGTCTTTAGGAGGAGGTGATACTTGAAAAATCACCAGGCTCACCTGGACCTCTTTCCAGCACTGCGTGCCACAGGAGTCTTCCAAGTGGAAGACTCTGAACAATGCCAAGGACTGCTCTCCTGAGCTCCAGGGCTGTGATGCTGCTTTTTGCTGTTTTCCTCCCTCTTTGGATCCCCAACTCCACTGTCTTGTGGGTCCTGAAGCTAAATTTGCCCCTTGGCCTTCACATCCCTGAGCAGTTATTTCTTGTCCATAAGGACGAGATCCAGCAGGGACCACCTTGGCTCCATGGTCACCTCTGAGTGTCAGGCTCCTCAGAGGTGTCTGAAGAAGGCCTTGAGAGCTTCCCTTTGGCAGGGCTGTCTGCAGCAGATATCCTCTCTGGGCCTGTCCTCTGTGTCCAACCCAAGAGCTTCGACTGGCTCACTGTCTGTTCCCAGGTGGAGCTCTGCATTCCAGCTGCTCCCTCACATGGACAGCAGCTCTCCCTCTCACCTCCCAAGTGTGAGAAAAGAAGCTGGCAGTGTGTGATGTGTGGGAAGGGAAGCCACACTACCTCTTGATGTCTGGTGCCAATTCTGGGGTCTGCATTATAACTGTTATGTTATCAGAGAGTGTTTGCTGTGTCTAAGGTAAGATAAATCTTTATTGCATCCTTTGCAATGTGTCATTCATCCAGATCCTAAAAGATAGAAACAAGGCAGCAGTTTGGTGGGGATTTTCTGTGTGGAGAATCTGTCAGGTGTCAGGCTGGAGGAAGCAGTGCTGTGATCCTGGATAACAGCAACAGCTGATACTCATTCTATGGGGTGTGTCCTGTGCCAGCTGCCTAGAGTGAGGTCCATGCTGAGTCATTCCCCATTAGGAAACTTGCTGCCATTTCAGGGATTCTGGCTCTTGAGCTGTTACAGTCAAGTGGTGATGTGCTGAAGGTCAGATTCTTCTGAATAAGTACTTGTTTTGGGTGAATGAAAACCTCTATTCTAGGAAACCCTGTTCTGATTTTCTTGTAAAATAGTTGTATTTTTCTTTATTGATAAGTTTTTAAAAACCTGTGTAATTCTCATAGAGGGGCTGTGCTTTTGGACCTGTTAGTTGAATTACAAGTTCTACCCTTTCTGCTAGCAAGGATTTCAGACTTTGCCCAAAAGTGAAGTCAGTCAAGTGTATGTGTGAAACTGAGTTTATTTTCTGGTTGATAAATAGAAGCAGCTGCAGCTGACTGCAAAGACTTTAACAACATCATTCCTTTTGGCAGAGTAAATGTTCTGTGGTGGAGCAGGAGAAAAACAAGTTTGTTATCTAGTTTCTGCCCTCCTGATGACTTCTGCAGGATTATCATCCCTCACTGTCACCCCAGAGTGGCCAGCCAATAAATTTTATTGCAATGATTTAGTAAAATGAAGAAATTGGCAAACACTTCTGTTAATCTAACCCTGAATTTACTCTGTTTGCTCACTTTTCCGTGGTTCTGTCTTAGAGGTTCCCATTAAACTTCTCTGCCATTTTCAAATAATTCCCTTCAATCCCTAGTGAACAGGTGAAGTGCTGCAGAAGTTACAAATTCCCTTCTGTTGGGCTGCAATAATTTTAGTAGAGCTCTAACACGTCCAGAATTAATCTTGGAGGTTGATCATTGTATTGTGAACTTCATCAGGCAGAACCTTGCCTCGGTGTCTTTCCTGGAACACTTGGTACAAATAAACAGAAAAGGAGTGCAGTTGCTCTAGCAACAGGGATGCTGAGATAATTAACTCCTGTCTTCCTGACAAGTTGTGAATTGTGCACTGTACTGAATCTTGAAGTGGGCTGTGGCAGCACCAGCCTTTGTGTGTCTGAAATACTGGAAACACTTCCCAAGATCCTGAGAAGAGTGGGGAAGGCAGTGAGAGCACATCTTGGTGGTTGTGTGGGAAATGGGGAGGGGTGGAATCCCTGGTGCCAGCTCTGCATGCATTAGGGTTGGCAGTTCATTGAGGACAGCGTCTCCCAAACACAAGAGCAATCCAGGAATGCAGGGAGATTGATTGGGAAGACTCTCTTGTCTTCACAGGGATCTTGTGGCTGCATCCTGGTGCAGTGTAAGGCAGGGAGAAGCAGGTGTGTGGGCTACAAAGGAATCCCTAAACACTGGCCAGGGCTGTAGGGATTTTGTTGGGAAAGCAGATCCCTTCTCAGGAAGGCTTCAGGGATGAGAACAGCAGCAGTGGGAGTTCCAGAGCCATGCAGTCCCTCCAGCCAGATGTGCTGCATCCCAGGATGCCGGGGAAGCTGACCAACACCTTTCCAGGCTGTTCTCTCACCTTTGGAAGGTCACAGAGAGCACAGGAAATCCACAGCAATGGGAGGCAAATGCTGCACCCCTCTGTCAAAAGGGTGATCTAGGAAAGCCTGGGCTGCTCAGTTCCACTGCACTCCTTGGAAAAATCACGAAGCAAGCCCTTTTGGAATGTGTTTATGGGTACATGAAGGAGAAGTGGGGGATTGGAAGGATTCAGCATGGACTTGTCAATGCTAAATCATGCCTAACCACCCTGTCTGCTTCCTGTGGTAAGTTTGTGACTAAAGTTGAACATAACTAAACAGTAGTTTACTAATTGCTATGTAAAGAATAAAGTAGGAATTTACTTTCCTACCTGGTTATACATTTTCTCTCTCCTTCCTGCCTTTTGAGGGAAGTGGTTATTGAAGTTCAGTATAGATACATTAAATCTTTGGAATTAGTTAAGTATCACTAGCTTAATTTATCTTCCCTCCAAACTCATTATTGCTGGTTTAATTTTGCATAAGGTTGTGGCTATACTAGAGGTAACTCTTGGAATTATTCCTTTTTCAAAAGACATACAAGACAGGCAGGAAATTAATTCAGTCACAGGAAAACCCTGGAATAAGGCATAACTTTGGATATGTGTATTTGTGTATTCCTGGCTGACAGGGTAGAACAAATTGGTTGAGTAAAAACACGTAAAGCATTCTAATAAATGCACTACTTCCAAGGTATTTTAAAATAGGTAAAAAATGATGCAGCATTGAATTATCTCAGCTATATCTCCATGTGCTATCACTTAGTTGATTTCTCAGTGCAGAAGTGAGCTTAGCATTGCAGAACTTGAAGCAGTTCTGTTTTAAATGTTGTCAAGTTGGACTCTTTTCCTCTGCTAGTTGTTACAGAATCTGCTTGCAGAGAATTAAATTCATGGGTCTGGGGGTCATTTTGTAAACTCCTCTGTATTTTGTGGCTGGTTTCTTTAGACAATTTAGTGCAGTTGCTTACTGCTAATCTGTATTTTCCTTCATGCCTAAAATCACCACTGTGCAAGTGTAACTTGAAGACTTCAGCTGAGAAACAGCAATTAAGCTTCACCTATCCTAAAAGTGAAGAGTGTGGGAGGTAGCAGGGTAACAGGTAGCAGAGTGTTACAATGGTTTAGTGGCCACTGCCAGTTTCTGGCTATATTCTGGCATTATTCTGCTGATAATTTTCAAGTCCTTTCTCTGGACTTTCAGGCTAGGATCTTTGAGAATCCACACTGTTATCCCTCACTGTTATTCCTGGTGGAGGAAACAGGTTGTGCTGACTAATGTCTGTAACATTTATAAAAGAAATAGCTTTTGTTTCACAGTAGGAATGTGTTACAATGGTAATTAGATAATTCACACTATCCTTGCTGTTAAAATGAGACTGGAATACATACCAGCTCTGCTTCTGAGCTATGCACCAAATTTTTTTATCTGCCTTCAGCTTCTCTGTGAAATGTTCTTTTTTAGCCATCCATTTTTGCAAAGTTTTCTCATGCATAATGAGAAAAGGTCCTCAGAATGTCTTGCATTTCAGGTTATCCATTGCCAGAGAGATTTGTATTTGTGTGTTCTTTGTAAAGAACTCCTGTGGTTGGTCTTTGCAGTTGTTATTACTACAAATGAATAATTGTATTTTAAGTATTACGTAAAACAAAGGTAGTCAGAAAGCAAGCCAGAATTACAGTTCTGCTAGGGTGGTTTTCATAGTTTGAAATCTAGAAAATACTGGTCCTGTGTGGGAGGATGGCTGGTTCTTATTTGAAGTTAAATTTTAGATTTTTATTACAGTAACTGGGGGTAAAGGGTATGTGGGAGGCATTGCTGAAACTCCCAAAGTTGAAGATGCAGTAAGGACTTTTGAAAGGATAAATATTTTACTGCAAAAGTATCTTTAAAAAAAAGCTTTTAATTAGCTTTAATACCCATTGATAGTCCTTGGGGATGGACAGTCCATTCTCTTCCAAAGATACCAGTGGTAGGATTTCCTTCCACATCTTGCACATAAAATGCAGTGCTTCTGATTGAATTGTTACAGTTTTGAACAAAAAGTTATTTTTCCTTTTTCCTTCCACTCCCTCCCCCCCTTTTTTTTTAATTAAGGATGTATTTGCCATGTACATGCTCTCACATTGTCATTTTTTCAGAAGCAGCAGGAGCAATGGACTACTTCTGACATGCCCATGCAACAATAAGCAGGAAAAAGTAATGTAATGAAAATTAGGAGCTCTGGGAGCTAGAACTCCAATTCAGGAGTCTGATAGTAAATAGGCTACTTAGAGGGTTTCTAGTTCTTATCAGCTGCCCATCTAAGTTCTTATCTTATCTGTGACATTATTATGCACTGTTGTCCCAAATAGGAGACTCACTGGTCATCAATGGTTTTTTTTCCCATATATTTATTTTATGTGTATGTATAATACATACAAAATACACATTTAACAAAATGTCATTAAAAATCATCTTGCTTCATCCTCCATAAAAACAGTTCCTGTGTTGAACAGTGGTGAGAGCTGTGACATTTGCATGACTCAGTAAACAAGACCACCTTTCCTTGATGAAATGCAGTTGGTGACCTTCAAACCTTCTGTGGATCTGGGGATACATCAGCAGCTCTGTTCCTCTGTTCTCCAAATAGACCTGATGGTTTCTTTTTTCAGGAAGTTGGAAGTCTGGAAGACTGCTTATTTTTGGATGACTGGGTGCAGCAGTGCTCCATGTGCATCTTTCTGCTATGAGAGTGTGTTATTGCTCACTGTACATCAATTCTTATTTCCAGGGAAGCAAGAACGTTCTCTCCCAGAACTCGAAGGCAGAGCCTTTGGCTTTCATTTTATAATTCAACTTCTTGCAGTAAGAAAGAGGGATTGATTTCTTTTCTACAGTGATGTCTGTGCCTCAGCAGATCCTGGAGATGGCAGTGGTTTCTTCATTCATTCTCCTCATTCTCCTCATTCTCCACATACTCCCCTTCGCTCTCGTGCCTCGTTGGCATCTGCCTGGAGGGTTCATTTCTGTCTTCTTGCGCCCTAAAACATTGTTTGGGAGTAGAGATGTTAAAACCAGCCAGAAACCTTGCTGAAGAGATTTTGTGTTAGGATACTCTTAAACTGCTCTAAGCTGATCTAGAACTGCACCCAGCTGAAGTCCACAACTTCAGTCTTGCTGGTGATGCAAGAGGTGTGGGAGCTACTTGTTTATTTTTCATAGCATGTGTGCTAATCACATCCAAGGTTTGGATAATTTGGTTCTGCTCAGAGACACAAAGGTGTCTGGGACTCCTGGGCATCTCGCATGAGGAGAGATGGCAGTCACTGGGGTGGACACTGAAAGGAGCAAGCAGTGCATGCTTTCCCAGATTTCTTCTCTCCCCAGTTTTCCACTCCATCTGTTGGTGCTGGAGGGAGAAGGAGAGCCCTTGATCCGTTCCATTCTCTGCTGTAGGGAGAGGTACTCACGTCATCTCGTAGTCAGTGTCCTTGCTTTCCCGGCAGCAGCAGCAATAGGCAATGATCCCAATCACCACAATGGCAGCAACAACTCCCCCAATGATGCCAGCATACAGAGCTATGTTCATGGATGCTGTGTGGGAAGGGAGGAGTTAGCAGGGGCAGTGATGTCAAAGGGGATGATCAGCACAATCACTGCACTTCAAACCCCCCACCAGACCCAGACTGGGTGGAAGCCACATCTGTTTGACTACAGCAAGTGGAAATAATTCTGTACTGGGTAGTACAGGAGCAGTTAGCTGCTGACAGGGAGGAGCCCCTGGATCTGAACACCTGCTCTTCTTTGTCTATAAAGTTTAGTTTCAGACATTGCAAATTCAGTGCTGACTCTACAGAGCTTTTTTGTCCTTTTTGGACTAACCCAATGAGTTGGTGAGTGCTCTGCCAGCATGTAAACCACGGAAGGGGGTCTCTCTTAAAGATTGTTCAGAAAGCAGATGATAACATTCCCCTCCTTTAATGCTTTGACTCTGAGCTGAGGTGTTCTCTCTGGTACTTCCCCAAGGCAGCCCCATCTCTTACGTGGCACAACGGTGACTGTCATGTTGCAAAACTCCGTTCCCACAGTGTTCGTTGAAGTGCAGATGTAAAAGCCAGAGGTGTCTGCTGAGATATTCTTCAGAGTGATTTGTTGCCCTGTTGTGAAACACAAATCAGGCCAAAAAAGATAAGAATAAAAGCAGGGAAGGAAGTGGCAACAGCAGTGCTCCAGTTCCAGCCCAGGGTGGCTGGAGTGATGAGAGGTTATTAAAGCTGATGGATTGCTCTGTCTTGCTCAGGAGCTGCCATGCTCATCCCTAGGTTTTCGAGTGATTTGTGGGAGGATAAACAGAAGCGTGCTGTTTTGATTACAGGGAATGTGGTATTTGAACATTCCTTTTAGAAAGAAAATTGTAGGTGGAGGGTAGAGAAGTGTCTGTGCTTAGAGAAAGCGTTTTTGTTTTGGCATTGGATTTCGAGAAATTTCAGATGCCCAAATCAGGGCCTGGCTCTGAGAACTGGCCATCTTGATGAATTAACTTGTTCAACAAGAGAAAGCCCTTTAGTCCTGCAGCTCTTAGGATTTCAGATATGACTTATTTAGCAGTGGGGGGAAATGTTTTCCAGTCTGGGAGAAGCCACACAGGCTGTGTAAGTAAACAAGAACTTTAGTGACAGAATTGCAGTGATGCTGATGCTTTCTGTTCAATCTCACACAGCTCAGAACCACGGGCTGAAGCTCTGCTCTGTCTGCTCATGCAGTCAGTTTGTTTGTTACATCTCCAGTTGATTTGGGTATGTGTAGTCCATGCTTTTTGCTTGTGAGAGAGATCCAGATCCCTGCTCTGAAAGCAAAAGACTGAATACTTTTTAATGACTTTCCTGTTTCCCTGGGATCTCACTTTTTTTATATTTAGGATTTGCTGGCACCTAGTGCCAGATAATAGAAGAGCGTGCAAGCTGGGAAATGACAGGCCATATGCTTGTTTGATTGATTTTTAATTTTTATTTTCTATTAGTCTCTACATACTCCTTGTGTTTACTTGTCTTTACTTGTCTACTTGTCTCTCTCCTGGTGCTGGTGGGTTTTTTGGGTTTCTTTTTTTTTTTTTTTGGTTGGTTGGGGTTTTTTTTTTTTTTGGTTGTGTGTGTGTGTGATGTTTGTAGCTCTCAAAGTCTCAGTCTGGAAGTGGAATTTAAATGCTCCTAATAAATCAAAAGTGATTGAGTGAGTGAAATGGGGAAAATGTGGGTCAGGTACTGTGAGCTCTGGAGTGTCTCCTGAGGGGTTCTGCACGCTTTGCAGCAGTGGGACTTTCTTAGCACAGAAGCAATTTCCTGTAGTGACAGCAGGGCACCCAGCCAGCCGGGGGCACCTGGGGACAGACACACAGGGCTTGGCCACGGGTGCTCCCATGAAGCAGAAATGAGGTGGGAATGGGCCAGCAGAGATTCCTGTCCCGAGGAAGAACAGGGTGACAGCGGAAGCTGCTGCTGTGACAAGTCTGCTGTGCTCAGGGCTGTGTGTGATGCGCTGGCACCACTTAGTGGCCACTGAAATGAATAAAGTTCTTGCCCCTGGTGATACATATTTTATGCAAGAATGGGCTCTGAGTGTGGAATATCCTGTGGAGTCTCATTATGTTTAGTTTACTTCCCTTAAACCAGGAAGGCTAGGTACAGACTCTTAGTCTTCCTGAAGCTGGGCAGGCCAGGAAAAAACAAACTTGTTTAATGAAATAAATCTGAGTCCTCTGTCACTGATACACTTAAAAGAGTATTAAACCCTCATTTCTGTATAAATAGTTCTGTCAAGGTCCTGTTGTGGAAATTCAGCTCCTTTTTCCTTCCAGATTATCAAATGATTTAAAATGAAAGCAAATAAAATATTAGGGACTGTGTGTCAGTCCTAAAGAACCAGAAGCCTTTTTCATGCTCAAAGTAGCAATGGTGTAACTTTCTCATACCCCCTTCCTCCAGGTGAGGGGTCATCTCTGGGAGAAAGCTTCCAGAGCCAGCTTTTGTTTCCTTCAGTTTAGAAAGAGATCTGCTCATGGTCAAGCAAGCTGGGATGTAAAGACAGAAAACTCAGTATTGTTCCTCATGTTATGCCTTACTCCCAGCAACTGAGAAATAGTTATTTCTGGATGCCCCCAAAGCCATGCAGCTTTTCTCACTAGGGGAGAGATGAAGTTAAAGCCTTTCTGACCATTCTTACTTGAGGTAAGAGTCCTTTTCTCCCTGCTAAGTTACTCCCGAGCGTGTCTTGTATCAAAAAGACAACTTTTCAAACTCCTGTTCAGAGAACGTCCTAGAATCAGCCTTAAGAGTGTTTTTGTATTTGCATTTTAGAATCTTTCCAGCCCTCAACTGCAGAGACCTCAATGCTTTGATGTGATTGGATTTCTCATACCTTCTGTGTATGGTAGCGGACGGGGCTCATTTTGCACATTGAAGCTCTTCCAGGTGTATTTGGGCGCTGGGGAGCCCTCATGAGAAGCACAGGTCAGGTTGATTGTCTGTCCATATTCTGGTGTCCCCAGAATCTTGCATTCGGGCTTGGATGGTGCAACTGAAGGAAGGAAAGAGGAACTGTATTAATCAGAAGCAGTTTCTTGTTTCAGCCCATTTGCATCTGTGGTTTTTATTCTTGCAAGCAGAGGCTGGTCTTGCACCTGCCACCTTCTTAAAAGAACTTAAAATGATTTTGGATCTAATTTGTTTCTCCCTTTTTAGCACTGGAAAGCCAAGAAGGAATTGCAAGATGTTTTTTGGGATATGCCTGATAGTGTTAGGTGAGCCATCCTTGGATAACTGGAGGATGACAGGCCACAGGGGGCATGAGGAAAGCCCTGTAATAATTATTACAGGGTTATTAGGAGAATGAGCTGTGCAGCTCTAAAGGCTGTTTTCTACAGCCAGGTGTCTGAGGGAGCTGCCCGCTCTACGCATCCCAGCGTCCTTCCACGGGGAGTGAATAGGAAAAGACCAAAGGTGGAATTGGGAATGACAACTTTTTTTGCGATTAGAAAATCTGTTGAAGCTGCTGTGGACATCAGAGGAAGGGCAGGTGTGTGTGACAGGGGTGTGGCACTCGTGTGTCACCGCACCGAGGACGAAGAGGTCGACGAGCGCGGACTGGCGGGGCGGGTCGCCCCGGAGGCGGACGCTGCAGACGTAGGTGCCGTTGTCCTCCATGGTCACGGCGCCCATGGTGACGCTGATGTCCCCGCTGTCCACGTCGCCGCTGAACTGCAGGCGGTGGTCGTAGCCCTCCCCGTACTGCACCAGCCCGTCGAAGTAGCGCGTCACGGCGTCAACCTGGCACACAGCGAGGGCACAGCGTCAGTCCCTGCTGCTTCTGTGTCATCTGCCATCTACCTCGACCCATCTGCCCGCTCCTAAGGGGCAGCTTGGAAAAGAGGACCTTAAACGGCAGCAGTTTGGGAAGAAACCAATAAAAACGTAGAAGTTCAAAAGGATCTCTGTTTCCATCTGGAATCCCCTTCTCACACCTTATCTGATTTCTTTTGCTGGGGCTTATTCACCTTTCCTCACCATGAGGAGAGGATGGCCCAAGAATTGTCTGAGACCCATGTCAGTTACATTTTACTCTATGGTTGCACAAACTCTCCCAGCAGGAATCTCCAGAGAAAAAACCCTTGGCAGTTCTTGAAGGAATCTCCAAAGGCTGCTTCCCCTCTCACTAATTCCCAAGCAGTCCAGGAGAACTTTACAAGTTTAACCTTCCAATACTTCAGATGGATGTAGGAGACTTAAAGAATCTCTCCATGTACTGTTATCATCAACTTAAAACTTTTTATATAATATCAAAGATATGTGTATTATATATACGTTTTTATATATATATATATATGCTTAGAAATTATCTGAGTGTTTCACATGTTTTAATAGATGTAAACCCCACAGTACATACAGTGCTGTGTCCTCAGTAAACAGCTGTAAGACCAACCAGTAGGGGTGGGAGCTTGCCTAGTGTTGTGCATTAGATTTGGGATAAATTGCATCTAGTCTCAGGATTTCTGTTTGCACAGTTCTGGGATTAAAAAAAAAAATCTGGAAGAAGTCTTTTTCTTCCAACATCCATTCCCACTCACAGCTTCCCTCTCCTGCCCCTTCTTGTTGCCCTCTCATCTGTTTCTTTATGCAGCTCAGTTTACCTTGCTATCAATTTTCTTCCAGACAACCAGGTCTCCTCTGTCAACAGCTGAGTTTGTTTTAAAATTACAGCGCAGGGTAGCATTTCTTCCTCTTGCCACTTGGATTTGCCTCTCAGGTGCTTCCACAGTGAGGGCATGAGCAGACACCAGAACTAGGAAGAGAATAAATGCTGCACTCAGCAAAAATAACTTCTAGATTCCATGGTAGTCTCTTTGGCTTCCTTAAATGCCACAATAACCCCTCATTGCCTGTCATCCAGGACATTCCCCACTGAGCAAGAGGTGATGTGTGCTGCAGCTGATTGGCTCTGGGAATGGCTTAGAGCTAAACTCTGCTCTCTGTTCCTTGTTTCCCTCTTCTTCACCTACTCCTATATTGCCATGGAGTTTAGAAAGATGCTGTATTTTTTTACCTGAGCCCTCCTGTGGCGTGACTGACACCCTTTGACAATTCAGAATGTACAGAGGGAGACAGATAAACAGATACTACAAGTGCATCAGCAGTCTTAAGGATTCAGGCTAAACTAACAAACTGATATTGTCAAATTTCAAGGATCAGGAAAACTGTCAAATAACTTGCCTCGATCCAAATCCATAGAAAAGTGACATTTTGTGCTAGGGAATCAAAACCTGTTCATGTTTTTCATCTCTGAAAATAGAAAAACGTAGAGAAGCAAAGAGTGATTGAAAGAAACAAGGGAAGAATAGCTCTTAGTTTTTTCTAAAATTGAGTAAGGTAGTAGTCACCTTTGTTCAAAAACTCCAGCTCCTGCCTCTGGAGCACAGGAATTGCTGAGAGCTGAATAAAACAGAAATTCCTCTGTGCCCTGGGGAAGCACACAGGGCACAGGGCAGGTGGTTTTTTACACTGAATTCCTTCTGACTTGCGCTTAATTCATCATGTCTGATCATTGCCTGGTGGGCAGGTCTTTGTTATTCTCAGAATTGAGCTGGACATTTATGTCTGCCCTGCCATAGGTGACCTTCATGCCTGCAGGAGTCCATGGTTAAAAACACCTGCTTTCTCCTCACAGTTTGTGTGGGTTCTGTGTTTGGGTTTGTTGCTTTGAGGTTTTGGTTTTGTTTCTTTTTTATGGCACTGTCATTTGTGGAAAATATTTGGGAAAACTGTAAATGGCAAGGAAGGAAGTGCTGCTCAGAGGTGTTCCCATGGCAAAGAGGAACATGGTGCAGTAAGGAGGAAAGAGGAGGAAGGCTTCCACCCATGCTGGGGATGCTGCATGTGGTGGTGAAGGTTTGCTTCTGAAAGCTGAGTCGCTGTTCCCTGGAGAGGATTCATCTGAAAAGTTGCTTTCTAGCTAATTTTGGGTCCTCATTCTGCCATATCTTTGTCCAGGTTAGATCTATAAGGAAGTGTAACGTTTAAGGGAGAGAGCAAAGGATTTCTAGATTGCACCCTGATTGCAAACTGGTTGTGAATAGCCACTTTTTTAGACAGGAAGAGCACACAGCCCCCTGCACTGGGTCAGTAAGAGAATGCCATTGGCAAGCTGAGCCCTGCCGCATCCTTGACTAGCAGTGAACAAGAGTCCCTTGGAAAATAACAGTGTGGGGACCCAGAGGGTTGTGTGGTCACTGTGCTAAGAATCTGGGGTGACAGTTCAGGTAACTACACAGGGTGCCATGGGACAGTTGGCACAGGGATTTGCTTTTAGCCTAAATTCCCATCTTTCTGCATACTCCCAACAATTGGTTGTTCTGTGGGCTCCCACAGTTCATAGCAAAGTGTGTTTGCACCTCTTCCTCTGTGATGTGGCAGGAGTGGCTTCTGTTCTCTTGGGGATTATTTCATTTACAACTGCTGACAGTTATGAGAAGGAAACCAGGGCAAAGTATTGCTAGCATGCTTTTATTGCAGCCACTCCCAGATCTTTCCCTGCCCTGTAGAACCCAGGGCAAGGCCCATGTTTGCACAGCCCCTGGGCTCTTTCTGACTGCTGTTTTCTTATGCCCTCCATATGAGAGACACCTGTGAAAGCTTTCTCCTTGCTTGTTGTAACTGGATAGAGATGCTTTCCTGCATTCAAGTGAAAAGTACAACTGTCTGTACTAGGAAGTGGAGCAAAACCCATTTTGTGATCTTATTGTCACTCAGAAACTGGTTCCGCTGGGCTGGGGTTCACTGACAGGTCATAAACACAGCCCTGAGGCAAAGAAACCACCCAACCCTAAGACTTCTTTTCCTTCTTCCAACTGTATGAGTCAAATCCTACAATAAATGAGATCTTTCTTTTCTTCCAGACATGTTTGGTGCAGAGTTGGGGAGCAGCTGAACCCAACACTGCATGTGAGGCACAGCCTGTAACTCACTTATTCATCTGTTGCTGTCACCCTCACATCCCACTGCTTCTGGTGCTCCTCATTTGTCACCCACATCTCTTTCTGCATCCCAGAAAGAGCTTCCCTCTCTCAGGGAAGCAACAGTTTCATTCTGGGATGTCACTGACTCAGGCTCGTTTCCTCCTCCTGACTTCTCACCACATTTCACTTCATAGTCAGCATCTTAAAATTGTCGTTTATTCTTCAAAGGTTGGGGATTTTTTTCTGAGCAGAAACAGAATCTATTCAAAGTATGGCTGAAGGCAGAGGAAGTAAATTCTGAATGAACTCCAAAAAAGGAGAGAGGACAAATAGCCTACGTGCTACTAGAGAGACAATGTCACCTAGATTCAAGCCCTAGAGGTACTTTTTTGTGTGTTATCACTTTGTGTGTTTATAGCATTTTAAAAAATGTGAGAGACATTTTGTATGTTCATAACATTTTAAAAAATGAGAATGGTTTTCTCTCTCTCTGCTTAGAGATTTGTACTTGTACAAAGGAAGAAGAAAATCAGAGTGACATTGCTACTTTCACATTCCTTACTGAGTAATTGTTAACAGACTGAAAGGCAATTAATACAATTACAGGAATATTTTGTTTGCCGAAATAAATTGAGATTCTGATCAAGCAAAAAAAAAGGAGCATAATTTGCATAGCATGAAAGGTGAGAATCATGAAAAAGAAGAGTGAATATCAATGGCTTTGCAGGAGTTACATAATGATCATCAAACCATGACCCAAGTCACATTTGTTGCATGTGGAGCCCATCCACTTTTTCTGATTACTTTAAACTTTGTGAATTTCCTTTTTGTGTGTCTTACTGTTGAAGTGAGGTTTTCAGGATTTTTAGTTAAAAAATCCCAAGCAATTCCCACGTGCGTAGCTTGGTCTGAAGCCTGGCATGAGCTGTAGGAGCATTGGTATAAGAATATGAGACAGGATAAAAAGCAGTGGAACTGAGACTTCCAGAGGAGGAAGTTCCTTCTTCAGAGATAGATATTGTATTAACAGAACCCAAGAAAACTCTTTATGAAAAATACTTTCAGCTTCATGAAGAACAGCATTTTTTCCCACTCCTAACAGTTTGGGAGACGTGTGTGGATATTCAGCACAGAGATGGTACACACACTTGTCTGGCCATAAGCACAAAGGAACCTTCACTAAACAAAAGAGAGGCATACAAAGTGCACTGGAGCCCTTGTACTTTGTAGTGCTGTTTCCTGCCAGCCAACCCTTGAGGACATAACCAAATTAGTACTCACTTGCACTGAAAATGAAGAGCCCAAGTCCTTTCATTGCCGTCCCCCTCATCTCTCCTTTGTTTCACCTCAAGGTGCTCTTCCTTGTAATCTCCAGGAGGCTGGGTAGGTAATTGGCTTTCCCTGAAGGACTGCTTTGCAGTGGCATCGCAGGTTCACTTCCTCAGTCTCTTTTAAAAGTGCTTCTGCCCCAGCCTGCCCCTCCCCTCCCAGCCAGAATGACAAGCCACATCACCAGCGGCTCTCTGTAAACATGGGAGCTCCTTCCCCAGTTGTGAACTTTCTCCCGCAGTTAAATGGCCTTTCCCCGTTTCTCCCAACACGCAGGTGCACGGAGCAAGGGAAGGGTGTGATGGGACTGGGGGTGGAGTGTGCAGTGCAGCTGAAGTCATGCATGTGATGACAGGCAACTAGGGGAAGATAAACCTCGTTTTTCTCAAATATTTATTAAGGAACAGAGTTTAAAAGGTGTTAAAGTGTTTCACAATGCAGGCAGCAGCCCACATCCAGGCTTTAATGACCTGAGGGGCCTAGCTCCATTTACTCTAAATACTCATACAAATGCATAGTTTATGGCAGTTGGATGACTAATGGGTTATGTAAATATAAGTGAGATGCATCTCAGCCAGGTTCTTACTCTCTGATGCTTGCTGTTCCAGTGCCCAGTGTGTGTTGCACAACAGGCACAGGTACCAAAGGGGCTGCTCCCTGTCTGTGCAGAAGGCTGGACAGATCTCCCAGGCCATGGTTTCCAGCACTCTGGTGATTGGTCTGTTGAGGCATGGGCACAGCACAGCCAGCACTGCTCACCTGCTCTGGATGAGCACTTGGGAGTCACCAATAACCACTATAACTGACTGAAGAGTAAAAGGGGGACTGATGCAGCCAAGGCAAACATCTGACATTAACTGAGGGCAGTGTGTCTTCTAAACACTTCACTGCCACTAGGCAGCGAGGGATGTGTCCATGTGGGATAATCATCTATGCTGTTTCTAGCCATTTGAGGGACAAAGTCACTTTTGGGGTGTGAGTGATCATTTCAGGCATCTAGATGGGACATCATGTTCTTAGATATCATTTTGAGATGAAATTAGTTGTAGAATGCAGTATATAATTGATGAACTTTGTTGAGGATTTTGAAGGAGGCTTCCTCAAAAGTAGTTGTTGACACTGGATAGCTGTGTTCAGTGCAGTAAAGCAGATCTGTATCTTGCTCTTGTGCTGACCTCAGGCTTGTGTGGTAAATCTGCCAGAAGCCACACTGAAGATTTGCCTTTTGGTCTATAGTTGTTCAAAATACCTCCAAGACAATGGAACTTAGGAGTGACTGGAAATCTAATCCCTCTGATAGAAAGGACCATCTATCTGTACTTCTGTGCTTGATGCATAACCTCAGTTCTCTTCAGACTGTTAGCACAAAACAAAATAAAGCGCATAAAATACAGAAACTTTATTCTTCAGGAATCTTCCAAATGAGGACCGCTGGTAGGAAAATTCATCCTGTTGTGTCTCATCTTTGACCGACTGCACAAGATGGGAAGGACCCTACAAAGAGAAGGGGAGACATTTCCCAAAACCAGCTCGTTAACTAACCTCAAAATGTTAACTGTAAATTACTTAAGATGTAAACAAAGCTGGAGCAAGGTCAGTAGTCTCCTTTCCTGTCTTTGGAGCCCACAAGAATGAGGTTCTGCACAAGGAGGAGTTTCTTAAATGTTTACCTCCCTTAAAGACTGCAAAAAGAGACTTGCAGGATCTTTACTCCAGCTTCCGCTTTTGATTTTGCTCCCATTTAATATTTTGAGTCTGATGAACAGAGGTAGTGACAGAAATGCTATCACTGTACACCATCTGCCCACACTTCCAGTGTTCATTCTCAGTTCTTCACATAACAGATTCACATAACCAAAGAAAGTTAGTAGAGTGCAGAGACTATAACCAATTTGGTCAGCTTGCTGTCATCCTCTTCACACGATCATTTATACAACCTCTCTTTCCTCTCTTCTTCCCACTAACTTAAAAACTGACTTCACTGATTTGATGGACAGACAGCAATCTTAAAGATGGGAAGGTCCTTCTGTCTTGTAAAAATCAGTAATCCCAATCAGTTGGGGTAAGAGAGAAATCTAAATGGTACCTCTTAGGCATCAATACTTGTCTTCCATTCCAAGAATCTGTGGTTTCACAACGTGATGGGTCTCACCTTTTGTGCAGCCAGGCAGACAGGGAAATATGGTAGAGTGAGTAGTCACAGAGACTGCTTCATCTCATGTTGGTATGAAAGTGATTCACTGCTGGGGAAATTTTTACCCTGCCTCTATCAGCCACTCTGATGCATCACAGGTAAATAAGTTAGCACTGAGATGGATTATATTTTGTTGTTTTGGAGACTTGGCTGAGACTGGTTTACTAGGTATTGTGGAGAGTTATGCTTCAGCACCTGATACTTACAGAAGTCTGATATTAAGATGCTTGTTTTAGATGCTCTATATTTATAACTTTTTTGAGTTATTTAAGCCTAGATTGGGAAGGATATTTAGGCACTTTTATCCTGTCACTTTTCCCTGACAGCTCTTATTGGGGGTTTCAGGAGCAGACTGCTTTAATGTGGGCAATTTTAAGAGATTTTATATTTGTTTCTAGGTTGATTTTCTTTCTCTCTCTAGCAGGAGCTCCAAAGCTCACAGGCATTGGCACCACAGTTAAAAGAGCTGCCACTGGTAACCAGCAACACTGCCAAAGCTTTGCATATCAGCTTCTTCATCCCTCACCTGTGGGCAATGCAAACCCTTGAAGTATTATTTTTGCTGATGGCTGCAGCTCTGGGGAATCCTTTTGCTGATACATAGAATTTTTAGGGGATATTATTATGTTATTTAAGTAAAACTGCCATTGACATGAAAAGCTTCAGTACAAAACCAGGGTGACTTCATTGTGTTGCCAAAAGCACACGCTCTGATAAGGCCTGACTATGAAAGCCAATGAAGAATATGCACAGGTAGCAGCATGCTAGCTCTATAAATCTTTGTGAATCCTGTAAAGAGAGTAAAGAGAAGGAGGAACATCAAGATCCCACCTTTCCTTCCTAAGAGGACAGCACCTGTTTGTGTTCAGTTCAGGTTCATCTATGAATGAATACATTAATCACCAATGACAGATACCCAACCACTTGCAGCTCTTTTTGCTACATTTGCACATGCAAACGGTCATTAGCAAAGATTTCTGTCATCCTTGCCTCTGCCTCTGCTCTGTGTAGTCACCTTGAACCCAAAACCCAACAGCCAGCAGTGAGGAGGAGCTGCTAGGCTGCCTGCTATGAGTGTTCTCCACAAGTCTGTAACCTACAGGCTCCTCTTCCCATCTCTGCATCTGAAGGGTTGCAGTGAGCATGGCAGGGCCTTCACCATCCTTAGCTGCACTTGTATCCTAAAGATTCACTAATAGGATTTTCAGAAGCAGCTCAGTGACTTTTAAAAGCATCTATTTTTATTGGATGCCAATGGTATGTGTGCTCCCACATTTAGGTCCTTTGAAAGCTCTGTTCTCCAATATAAGGCACTCTATAAGCAAATATCTTGAGACCACTTCTTGCCACAATTAGCAGTAATTAACAAGAACACATGGTCATTGCAGAAGCAGCTAGAAATTGCATTGCCCAGAGGAGTCATCTGCAGGATCAACACAATTCATCCTCTTTTTGTGCATGAAACGGTTGGGATCTCTTCAAGCCCCAATCAGCCATCCCTTCCTCCCCTTGCTGTGACACCCAAGATTCAGTGTACCACCTTCTTTCCCTGCTCTCTCAGCCCTGTACCTGCATGAACACAAGTCTGGGCTGTGAGCACACCAAGGCTTGAGTGGCTGTGTCACAGCTCTTCCTTGCCATGCTGTGGCATCCCTACAGACACAGCTCCCTTCCCCACATGGGGAAGCAGCACTCAAGCAAGAAGGAAGGAGATGTGCAGGCCCAGCATGATACAGCACCAAAGGTATCTGTGGTATTAGGCAGGTGAGTTTCATTTTTCCACTCCTTTCTGGTTTGCTTGTTTGTTTGCTAAGGGAATCGACAGTGGGGTGTTCCTGCATGACTCACAACTGGAGCCCCCAGTACAGATAAACAACACTCACACTTTCATCAAACAACACTCAGACTTTCATCTGGTTCTGTCCTGGGCCAGCCTGGCCCATGAGCTTTCCTGGGGGATCAGGAGGTGGGAACTAGAGATTTCCTTTTTGAAAAGACATTGGAGAACACACAGTGTGGCTCAGTCGTAGCTCTTCTAAGAACAAAAATCAGCTATTTTACAACCACAGAACAGAATCATTTGGGTCTGAAGGGACCTTTAAAGATCATCCACAAGCAGGAACATTTTTCAGCAGACCAGGTTTCTTAAAACCCCACCCAACGTGGACTTGGACACTTGAGGGATGGGGCATCTACAACTTCTCTGGGCAATCTCTTCCAATGCCTCACCATCCTCATAAAGAATTTCTTCCTTTTATTTAAACTAAGCTACCTTCTTAGTTTAAATTCATTGCCCTTTGTTCCATCATTGTCTCTCTCCCTCTTTGTTATAAAATCCCCTTCAAGTACAGAAAGGCTGCAATAAGGTCTCCCTAGAACCTTCTCCAGGATGAACAGACCTGACTCTGTCAGCCTTGCTCCGTAGAAGTGTTCCAGCCTTCTGATCAGCTTTTAGCCCTCCTGTGGACCCTCTCCAAGAGGTCTGTGTTTTGTGCTAGGGGCTCCAGAGCTGAGTGTTGTACTCAGGTGGGGTTTCACAGGAGCAGAGTGGGACAAACCCCTCTTCTGACCTGCAGGTCACACTTCTGATGCATATGGTTGGCATTATGGGCTGGGTCACATCCAGTTGTTCATCCACCAATACTCTCAAATCCCTCTCCTCCAGGCTGCTCTGGATCCATTCATCCCCAGCCCGTACTGATATTGAGAACTGCCCCAACCCAGATGTAGGATCTTGCACTTGGCCCTGTTGAATTTAGTGAGGCTCACATGGGCCCACTTCTCCCCTGTATGGTATTCCTGCCCCTACTGAATCTAGGGCACCACTCAGCCTGGTGTCCTCTGAGGAATTCCTGAGTGTGACTCAGTCTCACTGTCTGTGTCGTTATTAAAGACACTGAGCAGTACTGGTCCCAGTGCAGGATCCTGAGGGACACCACTTGTTCACAATCCCTGTTGGGATGCTGAGCCTTTGACTGTATTTGGATCCCATCCAGCCACTTCTTTATCCATCAAATAGTCCATCAATCAAATCCACCTCTCTCCAAATGAGAGGTAAGAATGTTGTGTGGGACCATGCCAAAGTCAATGCAGAAGTCCAGGTAGCTGACAGGTAGCTTACTTCCCTTAGGTTGGAGTGGGTTCAGCCTGCACTGCATTTCCCAAGGATATCAGAGGTCATACCTGCATTTCAGTTTGTGCCTGGTGGGACCCCCCTTGCCTGGAGGCTCTCTGCAGGCAGAGGTCCAGCCTCACTGCCTCTGGACTCTTTCCTGCAACTGAGAAATGATCCAGCCCACAGCAGGGAAGGAGTTAAGTGCTTGACCAGCTGCTGTCTGTGAGGCACTGAATTCCTTCCCTGTGCAATCCAGCAGCCAGTGTCACGACAGCTATATTTAGAAAGCTGATAAAGGTTTGGTGCCAACAGTTGTCCTGCCCCTCGATGAAGAAGCAGTAGAGAGAGTGAGAGGGGGGCAGCTGGTTGCTTTCCCCCCCAGTACTGCTCCTTGCTGTCTTCCGTGGACTCCTTTGCCGTGCTGCCAGCAGGGACCCCCAGTGGAGCCATCAGGCACAGGGGTAAGTTCCCTTTCCTTGCTCACCCTGCTCGCTGCCCCGTGAGTGACCACGCGGCCGCCATCCTCCAGCCGAGCCCGGCTGCCGGGCCCGTGGGGGCTGCCGCTGCCTCTTGTGGCACTGAGGCAAGGGTCCCTCTGCCTGGGCCAGGACAAGTGTTGGCTGCTGTGTTTCCATGTTCCTGACTGAGCTGTGGTGGCCTCAGTCTCCCACACCCAGGGTGAGAACAGCAGCCTCCACACAAAGGATTACAAGGACAAAGTCCCAAGCCTTCAAGCTCCATTGGCCTTAAGCTTTAGGAGCATTTCATTTTGGGGACACGAGGTCTCATGTTTCTTGCCCCTGACCCTCCTTCTAGGCCGGCTCTGGCTGAGTACAGCTCCTTCCAGCCACCTCGTGCGGTCGGTCAGGCGAGTATAGAGTTTCTGCCCTGCCACCCCTTCCTTCCTGGCCTTCCAGCACCCTTACTCACAGCAGAAGAGCATTGGCGCTCGCTGGGCAGCAGCCAGGGAGCTGCATGAGGCCCTGGGAATGGCAGGTGCCCTGTGAGAGGAGCCAGCGCAGCCCTTATGGAAAGGGCTCCTCACAGGAGCAGAGTGGGAACCCTTCTGCTGTACCCCCCTGCCACTTGTGCCCCAGAGGCAGGGACCGGCCTCCTGCAGCCCTGTGTAATGGCTCTCCCTGCTGCCCTGCTCCTTGTAGCGGATCCCCAGCAGCCGCCATGGCCAGCGGCAGAGAATCGGACAGCGAGGAGCCGGCGGTGCCCCAGGAAGAGGAGGAGGAGGAGGGCCCAGACGTGAAGGCCGTGCAGGCCCATTACCTGCGCAGCCCCTCGCCCAGCCGGTGAGTGCACAGGCACTGCCAGGGCTCCTGGCAGCACGTGGGAGCTGCTGCCCTTCCCTGCTTCCCTTCCTCCCTCCCCTCCACCCTGGCACCTGGGCCAAGCTGAGCCCGGGGATTCCCTGCCCTCCCTGAGGTGGGGTCAGTGTGCCACTCACACAGAGCCTGCAGAGACAGGACTCCTGCACTAATTAATCCACCCTGCTGGGAGAGTGCAGCAGGGATAAACTGCAGGAAGGATTACTATGGGCTGCTGGTGTCCCTCTTCCCTGTCTCACCCTCTCATACCCCTCTGCTGAAACTTCTGATCCTATTTCAACTCTTCACAAATTCAGCTTCATCTTTATGTCCATTTATAAGGACTTGTGGATTTATTGAATGTTGATATTAGGCTTTGCCAGTCACAGAAAGACCAAAGGTCTTGGGATTTGGGTTTGATTCAGAACCAACTTGAGCTACAGGCTTCAGGCACTGAACAGGAGACTGTCACTGCACAAGCAGAAATTGAGTTACCTCAAGCAAAACAAGCATGATTAGATGTGTTTTCTCCTAACACAAGGAAAAATACACCCCTCTGTTCTCTTTTCCTAAAGCAAAATGCTCTGCAGGGCTTTCTATAACCTTTGAGATACTTTAGCTGAAAGCAGGGAGCAGGAATAGAGTTTAAAAAGAACCTTCCCCAGTGTCCCTTGTAGGAGGTTATGAAATGTTTCCTGCTAACTGTGGGACTAGCTGCAGAATAATTGAGTACTTATTTCATTTAACCACATGTATTTCAAAATTGTTTAGGAAGATCACTGAGCTCACATAAAGTAAAATTATGTATTGTAAAATTATGTATTGAGCTCTCTCCTACTGCTCATCAGTCACTCAAAATGAACAGAAACATCTCTCCAGTTTATTCCCTTCCCTTCCCTTCCCTTCCCTTCCCTTCCCTTCCCTTCCCTTCCCTTCCCTTCCCTTCCCTTCCCTTCCCTTCCCTTCCCTTCCCTTCCCTTCCCTTCCCTTCCCTTCCCTTCCCTTCCCTTCCCTTCCCTTCCCTTCCCTTCCCTTCCCTTCCCTTCCCTTCCCTTCCCTTCCCTTCCCTTCCCTTCCCTTCCCTTCCCTTCCCTTCCCTTCCCGTTTTTCTTGCTGTCAGTGGCAAAACACAGTGATGAAAATGGCAAGATCCTTCCCAGGCAGAAGGGGGTGCTTGAAAGACCCAGGCTTGGGCAGATCTGTGTTTCACAGAAGCTCAGGGCAGCTATAGGTAAAACATGTTGAGCCTGTGGTGGCAGATTATTGCCAACTGCTGCCTTTTTATTGAGCTTGGAGGCAGCCTTTACAGCAGAAGGAATCGAAGGCAGGGCATAGTTGCAAATTTGTGTCAGCTCATGTAAATGAGACTGAGACTCCCCTTGCTCATCTCGTAAACTCCTTTGAAGAACTAGAAAAGGATTACTTGCAGTCACAGTTGACAAGTGCTGGAACTCAGCTAAATGGCCTGGATGAGCCTGTTAAGTGGTGTCCGATGGCTGTGCCCTCTGTTTTGATTCTGGAGCCTGAAAGCAGTTCAGCTCTCCAGACACTGCTGCACCCTGACTGCATATTAATCACCCTCCCTCTCCTGCCTTAATTAAACAAAAACAAGCAGTGTATTGCAAGTCTGCAAGCCTTGCAGTGCCAGAGAGCTTCTGTGATGGCAGCAAACTTGTCCTAGTGATTTGTATCATCTATTTGGAAGGCAGTGTAGAGGGCGTAGATCAGGGAAAAAGCCCTGTAAAATATTTTGTTAAGATGGTCTAACTGAGAGACTGAATCTTCTTGGACTGTATAGGTGGATCCAGAGGGAAATATATTTGTTTTTAAGGTTGTGTCCTTTTTTGATTAACAAAAACTTATTATCCTGTGTCAAATAACACTTCAAAGGTGTTTGTGGATGTTGTAGTGTTTCTGACCCACAGTTACACAACGAGTGAGTGGAGAGACTGATCACAGGTTCATGCTCTGAAGTGCCCAAGGTACAAAGTACTGAGGGAGAGATTCATGGGCTTCAATCTCAGTGCTTGCACTGCAGCTTGTGGTAACTCAAAGGATGCTTGCAGGCAATTAACTGGCAAAAAGAAAACCCAACTGTTTTCTAGTGCAATCTGTTTTGAATTACTCAATAAATTCTAGTTAGAGCCATGTTTATGTCTGTCTGTCTAAGTGGGAGTTACTTGTGAGACTATTTTTTGTGATCCATCCCCTCCCAGTCTCAAACCAGACACTGATCTTCTCTGCCCATAAACTCCTCCACCAGGCAATCTGATCACACTCACTGCAGCTTCTCCCCATGGGACCTGTCTACATCCTGCAAACACTGGATGCCAAGACATCTTTTAAGCCTGTAGTGCCATGCTAGAGATCAGGGTGGGAATGAGATGTGGGAGAAGAGCTGGGACTTCCTTTCTACAATCAAAGAATCCTCCCTGCTCCAGTTCCCTGCTGTTCCCCTCTGGAATGGGTGAAGAGGGCTGAAGTCCTGGGGATGGGATCTCAGTGGAGGGCATTTGCCTAACAGGCAGTGTGGTTGGTTGGCAGGTATTCCATGATATCAGACACTGACACAGAGAGCATCTTCATGGATCCAATCCATCTGTCATCTGCTGTGGCTGCCAAACAAATCATCAGTGAAGGTAAGAGACTATGTAAGTTACAGAGACCTGCAGTTGCACTTGTTTTGCCTTTCTCATCTACAGATCCTAAATGATAAAAAAGCTCTTATGAGAAAACTCCATCTGAAGTAGAGAAAGAAAGAACAACTTACAGAAAGGTTTGGTGACTTCCTTTGAAGCTGTGCAATGAATCTGTGGCAGAATTGTGTACTGCAGGATTAAAAGTTTGAGTGCTGGTTGCTTGCTGCAACAAACTAAATCAGACTAGAATGGAATAGAACAGAACAAAATGGAGTATTTCAGATTAAAGGACATTAAACATGATCATCTAAGTCCAACTATCAGGGCTGACCAAAAGTTAAATCATATTATTAAGGCACAGTCCAGCATCTCTTAAACACTGTCAAGGATAGGGCATTAACCACCTCCCTAGGAAGCCTGTTCCAGTGTTTGACCACCCTCTTAGAGAAAAAGTGCTTCTCTATGTCGAGTCCGAATCTCCCCAGCTCAGCTTTGAACCATTCCCACATGTCTGACCACTGGATACCAGGGAGAAGAGCCCAGCAGCTCCCTCTCCACTTCCCCTCTTCTGGGCCTGGAACCAAGGGTGCCCTTAGCTCCCAGGCCTTTGGCCAGTGTGGGGCTGAGTGCAATGTGCCCTTCTCATTGCTGATTACCCTGAGGCAGCTGCTAGTGAACACATACCTGCCTGCATTGCAGACAGAACAGGGTGATATTTCTGGGGAAGAAAAGCCACAAGGCTTGTCCCAGGCACAAGTAAGGATAGCTCATACATTTGCATTGGTTTTGTGTGCTCTTAGTTACAATGTCAGTTTATTCCAGAGCTGAAGACAAAGGACGTCAGGGTGGACTCGGTGTGTCCCAGGATGTTGGAGTCTGCGCAGCAGCTGATGGTGGAAGACCTGTACAACCGAGTTAAGGAGAAGATTGATGACACCAGCTTGTTTAACACGCCGTGTGTGATGGACTTGCAGAGGGCACTTGTGAAGGACAGGCTGGAGACCCCCAGGGACGCTGTGGATGAAGTCTGGCCTAATGTCTTCATAGCAGAAAAGTGAGTGTCGGCTTCTGTCATCAAGCTGCACGAGATTCCCAGTAAAGGGTCAACTGGAACCATTGAAGGCATAACATGTATTACATGCATCTAATACCTTTCATCCCTAGAGAGCCCTAAAGTGTTTTTCAGACTGTGCTCACAGAAATCTCTATGCACTGGAAAGTAAATACTTCTGGAATAGAATCACCAGCTTTCCTATTCTGTTTAGATGCTTCAACAGTTTAAGAGAGGAAAAGACAAATAAGCCCAAATTCCACTGTTCTGATTGGAATTTGGCCCTAAAATTGGAACTAAAGTCTTTGGTATGTAAATGGGAGTTTAAAAGGTAATGCCAAAGCAAATGTCAAGTAAACCTGATTAGGTCTCCTGTACCATTGTTCTGCTATATGAGATACCTGTGTAAGTGACCAGACAGAATTAGAAGGGGATATAGAGTAAAGCATCAATTGTGGAGTGGTAAAAATTGATAAATAAGTACATGGTCTGATCCTAGGATGGCAGTATGAGTTTCAAACCAAGCTGGAGTGGAACCAGAGCATATGGCTGTTTGAATGCAGGATTCTTGTTTTATTTTCACAGTGAGTATTGGAAAGAGATACCTGTAGAATTCTCAAAGGACATTAAGGTCTGAGTGGTGCCTCATGCTGAATGAGTTACATGGACTGGGAGTGATGTAGACCTTATAGCATGCAGCTGTTTTCCCACCTAAAATAGGCAGCACTGATATCTAACATTTTTTTTCCTTTTCTGCAGAAGCGTTGCAGTGAACAAAAGCCGTTTGAAGAGACTGGGGATCACCCATGTCCTGAATGCAGCTCATGGCACAGGTGTCTACACAGGAGCAAGTTTCTACAATGGTCTCAATATCCAGTACCTGGGCATTGAAGTGGATGATTTTCCAGATACGGATATCTCCAAATACTTCCGCCCAGCTGCAGAGTTCCTTGACGAAGCCCTGCTGACTTACAGAGGTAAGAGGAGATTGAAGTGGTTCCAGGTTTCTTGGGAATTAACAGGGAGAAACCTTACTCTGATAACAGCTGATATGCCACATTTGTAATGGGGTAGAAGGCAGAGCCTTTGCCCTCTGCATGACAGTGAACACCTCCTTCCCATTCCTGCCCAGTCTCATTCAAAACAGGAGGGAGCACACTGGAAAGGGGAAGCCAGGCCCAGCAGCCCCATGGCTTCAGGTTCAAAGTGGCTGCAAGTCAGCTCCTGCAGCTGATTTGAAAAAAACTGACTATAGCAAAGAGTAGAATCCTGCTCTAATACATTTTTTAAAAATATTGATAGTCTATAATACTATATAAATAGAGAGATAGGTATATTCCTGTACGCTGCACATTCCAGTTTCTCCATGATGCCATAAACCAGGCTGATTTTCTAGAACAATCCAAGTGGCTGAGTTGAACCTCTGGGTGTCTATACCCAGACGGCTGTCAGATTTGCTGGACTTCAATTCCATGGCAACTGTTATTCTGTGGACCTCCAGTGCACACTGGTCATTTTGTTGCAAATTCAGTGGACAGTTAGAAATATCTTTTTGCAGTTCAGTTTTGAAAGAAGCACCAGAGTCTGTGACCTCACTGATACTCTTCATATAAATTGTCAATTAATCTCATTTCTGTAGAGAAGCAACAGATGACCTCCAAACAGCAGTTACAGTAAGAAAAGTGTAAAGTTTTGTCAGTATGCAAGGAACATTGAGCCAGTTTTAGTAGCTCAACAACACGAGGAGGATGCACCAAGGCATACGAGCCTTGGAAGAAATAAAAGGAAGGAGATCTCCCCCTCTTTCTGAGCTGTTAGATTGGCTCAGCTGGCTGGTAAAACACTTGGAAGGCAACCAAGACTTTTGATGCTAAGTTATTAAAGAGATTTCAGGATTGGAGGAAGAGGTTCATTAGGTAAACCTCTTGTAGTTGATGCTTAAATTGGCTTCATTAAGTTTCAGTGCAAACAGATTGATTAAACAGGAGTTTATCACACATTTAGAAGCAGTAATTTCAGTTGTTTGCAAGCTAGCAAAGACTCATTTACACTCTCTCTGTATTTACAAGCTTTTCTTTAGCTGTAATTTGCCATACAAGTAACTTAAACCCCAAACAATTTGTCTGTGCCAAAACTTGGTTTTCTGCAAGAGGTAGTAAATGCTATAAAATAAAGCAGATCCTCAGTTTTGATTCTTATTCTTGCTCGTACAGTTACTGGTGCAGGACAGCGGGTCCCACTAGTTTGAAGCATCTAGATCAGTTTGTCAGGGTCAAAATCAGCTCTTTTCTGATAGTTGCTTGGTTCTGTTCTTGTAAGATGTAACAGGACTTTGGCCTCCAGCCAGTGTTCAATGTAATTGTTTGAGGGTACCTTGCAAAACCGATCTAGATTCTAGCAAAAACATTATTAAATTAATATAAAATTGTTGTTTAAGTCCTATAATGTCCCTTATAGAAAAAATAAGTTACTTGCTTATCTTCCCAATACCTTCCTGGAGGCTAATGCTAATATCTCACTTTTTACATATTGAGAAAAAAGCATGGAAAGCTTAAATGTCTGACCAAGCAACTCAAGAATATCTCACTTGCCTTTCTAATACCTATTATAAGCTTTTTGACTTTTTGAGTAAGTGAAGAGTGTAGGCGAAAATACAAATACTATTTGGATTGTTTGGAAATGTGCCTGCCCACAGTTTTTGAGACTAATGTGCTTTTTATTGGTATGTATCCAGATTTTTATTAAGGTAAAGCTGAATATTTTGTGTTGGTTTCAGTCTCTGAAACATATAATCAGTGTAGTTTTTAACACTATGCAGAGAATGCTTTTGTGCTACATACCAGAGCATCCTGTCTGCTATTGGAAATAGCTGATGCCTTTCATATTCACTGTCTGTAGGCAGAATCCTTGTCAGCAGTGAGATGGGGATCAGCCGCTCAGCTGTGCTGGTGGCTGCCTACCTGATGATCTACCACCACATGACTGTTCTGGAGGCTCTGATGACCCTGAGGAAGAAACGTGCCATCTACCCCAACGACGGCTTCCTGAAGCAGCTGCGGGAGCTCAATGAGCAGCTCTTGGAGGAGCGAGAGCTGGAGCGTTCTGGAGATGAGGACGTGACTCCAAACCAAAGTCCTCTTCCCTGTGCAGGGACTTCTTCACGGCTGTCTGGAGCTGGGGACTCAGGGAGCATCAAGGGAGCCAAAGCCCACTCCATCACCGTAGAAGAAGAGGACACCAGCAGCATTCTGGGTAGTTTTATGAGCTCTTCATCAGTGGAAAAAACCAGCTGGGTTTCCAAACACTCCACCCTGATCACTGAGGAGGAAGAGGAACAATTGTATGAGGAATGGAGGAAGAAACAAGGCCTATCTGTAAAGGAAGCAGGAGTTCACTATGAAAGAAGAACATCTCCAAAGCATCTGGATCAGGAAGAGGAACAATCTGATGAGGATGTGGAACGGAGGATCCATGACTGGCAGCGCAGAAATGAGAAATACCAGATGGCGGGTACAGCCAGGGAGGAGGATGGTGAATGCAGCATGGGAGGAAGACCTTACCCATCAGGTGAATTCAGTGATGTTGAGAGCGTGAGCAGTTTTGAGATCCGAACCCTAAAAAAGCAGCTGGAAGCCAGTAGCTTTAGCAGGATGAGGAGGAGCCGCACAGACTCTATGTCTTCTGAGAGCACCTGGGACATGTGGAATCAGAGGCTTCTGGAGATTGAGAAAGAAGCTGCTCAGAGGTATCATTCTAGGAATAAAACCTGTGGGGAAAGACAATCCCCAGAAACAGGAAGAAAGGAGAGGGATGTGGATGAGGAGAGTGTGTTTTCAGACTCCTCCTGTAGCTCCTTCTACAATTTCTGCCAAAAGAACAAGGACAAGTTGACTCCTCTAGAAAGGTGGAAGGTCAAGAGGATCCAGTTTGGCTTTCACAAGAAGGATTTAGAACCATCATCTGCACCATCTCCAGCAGAGGATGGCAGCCAGGCAGGTCAGGAGGAAACAGAAGCGAAGAGTTTGTCAGATATTGATCTGACTGCTTACCAGGCTTGGAAGATGAAGCGGCAGAAGAAGGTAGGCAGTGAAAGCAGCAAGGAGGAATTTGTGGAATTTGCCAAAACTGAGGATTCTGCTTCAGCTAAAAAGAGGCAGAGGCGTGTAGAGCTCCTTGAGCGTTCAAAGAAAATTTTAGAAGAAAGCCAGTCCATGTGCAGCTGGGAGACAGAGAGTACAATGAGTGGGAGTATTCCCCTGTCAGCTTTCTGGTCTTCAGCACCTTCTGCAAGTGGTGCTGACGATGCAGCTTCTGCCCTGAGCATGCAGACAAATCATTCATCTTTGTCACAGGCCAGGAGTTGTACTGGAGCAACGCAGCTGCCAAATATACCCCTTCCCAATCTCCCAGTTGGCCCAGGTGACACAATATCCATGGCAAGCATTCAGAACTGGATCGCTAACGTGGTCAGTGAAACCATTGCTCAAAAGCAGAATGAGATCCTGATGCTGTCCCGTCCATCGTCCGCCATGGCCTCCCTGTCAGGAGACCTTGGCAGGCGTGCAGATGATGACAAAGTTTCTCTTCTCAGTGCTCAGAGTGGCTCATCCCTCGCTGCCTCTCAGCTCCACCAGCAGGACCTGCGCAGGGCGGAGTCTCAGTCTGTGCTGTCCTGCAACACCTCTGTGAGTGCAAGGACAGAAGGACTACTTCAAACATGAAGCTGACCCAGACAAGCAAACCACTGTACAGCCTCTTTGCTGATGATGTTGACCTAAAGAAGCTCAGGAGGAAGGAGAAGGAGATGCAAATGGAAATGAGAGAAAAAATGTCAGACTATCAAATTGAAAAGGTGATCAGAGACAATAAACGCAGCACTTTATTTAAAAAAAAGGTGACCAAAGCAGAGGAAGATGAAACAGAAGATGACAGAGAGAGTACAACAAACAGCCACAGGCGACCCTTGCAAGCAGATTTTGACAGAACTGATGCAGTCTTCGATCTGTCCAGTCAACCTGCAACCTCAGGTGTACCAAAGTCAGAGGTAGATACTGATATTACCGAGTGGCTCAATGGCCTGAAAGCAGAAAGAGAACCACCGTCATATTATGATCAGACTGAGAAAGCTAGAGAGAAATATAGATCATCCAAAGTTAGACAGATGGATTCTGAGACATCCAGTTACAGATTCTGCAGGTCCCAAAGAAAAGAGCTAGATAGCTGTTCTTCCTACGAGTCAACAGGAGATTCACTGAGAACCATGTCAAGATTTTCCTCTGCTTCTGCAAAAGAGGACAAAAAGATGTACAAGTTCACAAGGTCAAGGGTCAGTGAGACAAGTTCCAGAGGAAGCAGCCCAGATCTGCATGTTTTCAGCCAGTCACCTGAACCACCATTTGACTCTGAATCCCCTGAACCATCTACACAGAGCCGAGTTAGAGCTCATCATGTGGAGGCATGTGAAGAGGAGGCCAGGTCAGACATGTCAGAGTGTGGAGCAAAGAGAAAGTTCACACAAAGCTTTTCAAAGTCTGAAGAGGATGGAAAGAAGGAGGCAAAAGTGGAGCAAAGTGAAGAAAGGTTTGCATCTAGGCAGGTCTCTCAGTACAGGCGAAGCACACGTAAAGAAGAGGAAGAAGAGATGGATGATGATGCCATTATTGCTGCTTGGAGAAGCCGACTAGAAGCAACTACAGCAAAGCTCCAGCGGAGAAGGGAAGAGTGACCAAGATCAGACTACAGGAACACAAGCAGAGCCACAGAGTCCCTGAATCACTCACTCATCATTATATTTTTGATAATCCTTTGTGGTTTGTAGGGCATTTCCTGCAGATAGTTCTCTTCTTAATCAAAAGCGATGAAGGGAAGAGGTCAAGTTCTGCAAGTATTTGTGGTTTGTCAGAAAGAAGATGCTGGTATTAAATGATCAATGTAGGTAGGAACACAATGTTAGGAGCCATTAGGAGCCAGACGATGTTTCAGCAGCAAAAGCAGGTAACGGTGACACCTCAAGTCAAAAGACCAATCACATCCCATTTTGGTTATTTCAATTTCCTAGTGTCGTTAAAGACTGGACATGTTTTTTCTAGGATCTTTTTGATCATAAATGGAAGAAGCCAACAGCCTTTTCTAGGAACTTAAAGAATGTTTTTCTCTTAATCAGTTTTACTTTATACGACTGAGAAGATATTACCAGGTAGGCTCCATTTTCTGCACCAGCCTTACGAATGTCTAGAGAAGTAAGACAGTTCAGGGGAATACATGTTCTGTTTTACTTTACTAAGTAGCAGAAGCAAAGAATACTCGAAAAAAGAAAATGCTTCCTGTTTAGAAGTTAAGTGCAGTAATGAATGTATTCATTGTTTTCCATTAGATAGGGTCATCTCTGCTCCAGTATGGTTGGTTCCTCCTAATAGCTTCAAGTCAACAAAGGAAAAACACAGTAATATGAGCAGCCATCCAAAAATCATTTTTTGATGTAGTTAAAGAGATAGAGTTAGGATTAGTGTTAGTGTAGGCTGGGTTTCTGAGTATTGACTTCAGTTTGATTTATGTATGCAGCTCAGCTAAATTGGTGCTTTTGTGTTTATAGTCAGATTAATTTTCAACATGATTGCCTTGAAAGAAAAGAGCAATACACAAACTGACCTCATATTAAAATTGTTTCATTAGACCATAGGTGTAACGTACCGTGCACCTAAGGAGAAACTGTGTGTCTTTGAAGGTGGCACCTGGAAGCTTGTTTTTAGGGGGTAGGTTCAAATGGCATCTTACAGTTAAAGTGTTCTTTGTATCCTGAGCTACACAGGAAGAAGCCCAGCCTCCATGGTAACTGAGTACTCCAGGTTAAGAGCCTCGGGTCTTTCCATGCCCTGCAGAGCCTTGTGAGCTTGCCACAGCATCACTTGTGTGTCTTTCCACACCACAGCACCCAATCCTCACCAGTCAACATCCTCCACCTCTCTCTTATAAGCACATAGGCCAGTTTCTACTGACTTTGGCTCAGGAATTATCAGTTCCCCCTTCTGTACAGACTGTATTTTGAACCAACAAAGCCCTCTGGCAGAGCTGAATCTAAAACAACAATGGAGGGATGATGCAGTAGCACTCTCTCACAGGAAGTTTGTCTTTTTCTTGTAATCTCTTCTCTCTCCCACTGTGATGCTTAGAGCTCACCATTACCATTATGCTAGTACCTCTCCCTATTTTAATTGTATAATACAGACAGCAAGCTCCACAGGGCAAGGGCCTGCTCTTTGTCCCTGTCTGTATGGCGCTACACACATCAGCAATGCTATCTAAATAATGGTTACTGATAACAAAATGCAGCTGGCAATTTTCCTAAACTTAGAATCATTTCTCTCAACTATAACTCACTGATCAGACATTATCCCTGCTTCTCTGAAGATAAAGATGATTCTTTCTGACATCCAGGACTGGGGTAAATGATAGCTACTTATTGTCAGGTGAATGGAGTCTCACAATCAGGTGATTAACCAGTAACAAAGGTAGAAAAAATAAGAGAAATCACTTAGTTGTGTGGGTTGTTTTGGGGTTTTGGTTTTTTTTTTTTTTAGTAAACTCAGATTACATTTCTGAAATACATAAGGAACATGGTTGTGCTAATGTTTCAGGCATGCAGAGATGCTCTGTGGTTTATAATGCTCTTCTACTATAAAATAATATATTATACAATGCATCCCTTGTTTCTGTATATTTCTGTGAGTTGTTATTTTTAAAGTAGTGAAATTCCAGGCCTTGAGCCACATTCTGAGAATTTATATTGAATTTCTGCAGTGCATGTTAGGATAGGCATTTTCCTCTTTCCTTCATCCCTGGTAAAGTTGCTCACCAGAAAACAGCTCTGCATAGATATATTTGGAGCTTGCTTTAATTTCATCCTAGAAAAGGTCTTAAGTCTTGATGGATCAAAGTGGAAGTGTGCAATACCTTCTGGCACTGAATTTACTTTTTTATCAAAAGCTGATTCCCTCTGAAAAATCCCTCTCCTGCTTCCTGTGCCTGGATGTTCCCAGCAGACAAGCCTGTCCTCTGCAGTACTGCAGGGGGCATCTCGCGCTGTAAAAGACGAGCAGTAGATGATGTAGTAATTGGTTTCATTTTGCACTGTACAGCACAGCCTTTGTTTGGGCAGCATTTTGATTTAAACACTAATCTAGGTCTGCTGCACAAATAAATTATTCAAGACCAAGGGGCAGAATATGGTTCTGTAACAAGTCTGAGCCAGACCATCCTGATAGCGAGTTTTGACCCTTGTGAGAAAGGGTTAAGTGGGTTCTGCTGACTCATTGAGGTAGGTGGCTTATTAGTTCACTTGTGTAAAAGGGAGATAAAAATGGTTTGCTGGGGAGAGACCATCTAAGATGCTGGCTGAGCAGCCATGAGGGAGAAGCCTTAGAAATGGCTGAACTTTATTTTCTTATTGCTTATATCCTTGTTAATAAAGCCAAACCCCCAAAGCAATAAGGGGGTGGGGATCATTTTGGACTCCATGCAGTATATGGCCAGTGCTTGAAAGCAAGATGGGAAAGGCTCCAGCTCACAGGTATAAATTACATGAAACAGTGACATAAAGACCTTGCATGGTGAAAATATTAAAGCATTCAGTCATAAGACCAATAACCAGGAGAGACAGAAATGGAGGGGTTGAAGGCAGGCTAGAAAGTCAGCTTTTAAGATGAGAATTTAGAAGGAGATAAGGAATTGCTGAAAGGGGAGAGGTCTGCACAGATTGTTTCAGGTGACCAGAGCTGCAGAGTGAATGGTTTTTCAGCAATGACACCAGTCTGACAGTAGATTAAAAGAGTAAATAAGTACCCAAATTTATCTAGGAAGGATTTTTCAGCAAAGATGTGCTGGGACTGATATTTTTTTTCCTCTCAGTTTGCTGCTGTAGGGAGGAGGGGTTTTTTGGCATTGTATAGTGGAAGGTGAAAGTGAAAGGAGCATCCATACGGTCAGTTAAGAATATAAACACAAGAACATAAGAAAGGCTGTATGGGGTCAGACCAAAGGTCCATCTGGCTCAATATCCTGTCTCTGATAGAGAACAACAGCGAATACCTAGGGAAGAATATATACAGTGATAAAAGTGTTATTTCCCCAGCATGATCTTCCAGCTTCTAATCATTTGCAACTCAAGGCCTTCCTAAGCCAGGTGTGATATTTTTGTATTTAATAGCCCTTAATAGGTTTTCCTTCTATGTAAGTGCCTAGTAATTTTTGAGTTATAACCACTATAGCCTTGTACCCACTAGCCTCTGTGACCTCTTGTAGGAAGAAGTC
Source organism: Molothrus ater (assembly GCF_012460135.2). Classification (NCBI taxonomy): domain Eukaryota; kingdom Metazoa; phylum Chordata; class Aves; order Passeriformes; family Icteridae; genus Molothrus; species Molothrus ater. The sequence goes on from NC_050479.2 coordinate 111,850,489, forward strand.
CCACAAGTTACTGCACACAAAATGCTAAGCCATCTTCTTTCTGCCTATTCTGATCTCTGTCCACTAGCCCTCAATGCCAATCTAGTGTCTGTTTAGTATCTATATGTCCCATGAGATTTTACCCCCCTTCAGTCATTCTGTCCCATCCTTAATTCTCTGGTTTTTTACCTGAATTACTTATTCCTCATATAGGGGCTGCCCCATGTCTCTTCACTATCCTGGCCATTCTTCTCTGAACACTTTCTAGTTCTGTTTTGTCATGTTTGAGATGAGGGACCAAATCCTCACGCAGTATCCAGGGTGCAGGTGTGGCAGGGATTTATCCTATGGCATACTGACCTTTTTTTTCTCTTTTCTGTTCCTTCCCTATTGACTGCTAACAGTCTGTATGTTCCTTTGGCTGTTGCTGAGCACCAGAGTGACATTTTCATAGAACTATTTATTTTATACACCAAATCTTGTTGGATGGCAATGGTCAGCTATGAGATCATCACTTTATATGTTAAGTTTTCTTATTTCTAATGTTTTACATTTATTAGCCTTGAATTTCATCTGCCATCTTAGTTCTCAATCCCTCTGTCACATTAAGTCCTTCTGCATTTTTCCACAGCTATCCTCCCATTTCTACCTGCTCTGTTTCCTTAATGTCCTTTGAACAAGGTAGAAACTCAGAGGATGTGGGAAGCAAAGAAGTTAAGCAGGGATAGATGAGAGAGAAACCCATTTGATGTTGATCTGCTTGAAGTAAGAAATAAGGAAGTGATGAAAGTCAGAGAGCTAGGAGATAAATGTTCAAAAAGAGATCTGAAGACAATAGACAAATTGAGAAGGGAACCTACAGTGGTCAGACATAGGAAGATACAAATGCAAGCCAGAGAGGCCAATGCAAAATATTAATTTGTTTAGATGTATCAATGTCTGGGAAAAGGTTAGGAGGCAACATCTGTGGGAAGAAAGGAGATATAAAGAAGTTACACAAGTCTGTGAGAGATGTGAAGGGGACTGGGAGAAATGGAAAGAGTGAGAGACATTAGTGGGACACCGATGATAAAATGACATCAGTGCTGGATTGGGAATTCAGTGTGGTACAAGCAAGTTTGAAGGAAGTGGAAATGTGCCAGAAATATGTTATTCCTACTGTAAGAGCTGCATTTTGCATTGTAATACTGATAGCTCTGGGGCCATGGCCCATTTCCCCCATCTAGGAATTTCAGGACAATGTGATTTATTGCATGCAGCCCTAGCTCAGACTGGATAATTTTAAAAGGAGTTTAGCACCATTTCCTTCCTTTACAGCTCCTTGAGAAATGCTTACACATTAGCTGTGGTGGAGAGCTAGGTGAATTATGAGACAAAAAGTTTTATTTGGGGAGGTTATGTTGCATTGCCTGCCTTTCTTTAAAGGGTGTAGCTGGAATACATTCAATATAGACATTATAATGTAAAAACACAATATCCATGACCTTCCTAAATTTATAGACAATCCACAAAGGTACTGAAAGCATGTGATTAATATAGTCTGGGGCTTGGAAACAGACACTGCATACTCATGTAATCCTGCAAAATCTCTTTGAGAGCTACCTGCCTATTCTCTGGAATTTCACTTGACATGTAGAAAAATGAAAGTGGGTCTGATCTCTGGCTGTTCTAATTGTGAAGAAAACTTCCAGAATGGGAAGTATGTGTAACAAATAAACTGTTCTCTAGAGAGGTGAGAGCAGAGGTCTAAATGGTGTGTGAATTGCCCCAGTCATTTCAGCAAGGTTCTAACTTATTTGCCCAGAAGTAATAATTTAAATGCCAATAATATTTGTAACCCTGTAGTTCATGTCATAAATTGAAAAAGGTTCAAAGTGCGTGTATTTAGCTTGTCTATTGCCAATACCAGCATAATCTGCTTGAATGAGCACCCTGTCATTGTGGTTGGTTTTGTTGTTTTCTGGTTTGTTGGGGTTTTTTTTGGTTGTTTTTTTTTTTTTTTTTTCTTAGGCTGCCTTTTGTTCTTTGGTACATTTCAACATATTCAGGAGCTGATTTCATGTTGTTTCTAGCTATCCTCCTGTTACAACCACTCAGTGGCTTCTGAGCTTGGTGTTTTCATGTGACTGCTGTACCTCTGCCACAGGGTGCACACACAAACAAAAACACACCCAGATATAAACAGAAAACATTATTTGTGACTTATAAAAGCAGGCAACAATATGAATTCAGTTCTTCCCAGGACTATCCAAGTGTGGTGATGTGAAAACTGTCTTAGAGAGCTGGAGAAGGGACATCCTGTTTGTGCTTTGAACCTTCCCCTCTGGATTGCATTTCATTTTTATTTGCATGTATCTTTAAAACAGACAATTTTAATCCTTGCACAAGAGCATAACTGCTTCCACATCTGATTCGTATCTGCAGGTAGACTGGTTTACTTTTAGTTAAGATCTGTGTGCCCAGGAAGACACAAATGTGTGTAATAGAAAACTAGCTTCATTGTTAACTATGAAGAGAACATTGTCTCTACATAATCAATCAATCAATCAATCAATCACTTATTTCTTTCCAGTGCACCCTTCATGCCAACATGCCTGAATGCTTTATGGTCATTAAATTAAATCAAAGAACACACCACAGAATGGACAAGGCCAGATCAATAAATCTTAAAACCTGATTCAAACTTACCAAGGACTCTGCACAAGTAACAATGACAGGAAGGATGACTCCAGTCAGGAGGGCATGTGTGTGGGCATAAAACTGAAACAAGACTTAGGTGATACTAATTAGAGGACAGAAACATTTAAAGGAACTGTAATTTTTATAGCATCACCCAGCTGCCAGCACCATCAACCTGCAGCTTAATGTCTTAAGAGTTTTCAGGTTTACGAGTGATATAGAAAATAACAATGGCGGCAAGAACTTTTTACAGCTCTACACTTCAGGGCACCTCTTGCCTAATTTTAAAAATTTGCCTATTTGTGATGTCTCCATTTGATTATTGCAGGGCACCATATGAAAGAAAGATGCAGTAAACACCAGTTGGCAATTACTACAGTAGGACTGCTCTGTCTTCATGGACCATCCCAGCAATTTGATCTTTGCAATGACTCCATGCTGAACTCAGATCCAGTCAGAAGTCATCCATTAGTTGGGCAGAACATTTGTCCCTCCTTGCTTGAGAGGAGAGCTTTATGAAACTGCAATACCTTTTATGAAACTGCCAATTAATGGGGAGCTTTGTACATTTTGCTCATAGAAATATCCCAGTAGCTGTCACAACCTATGGAGGTTCGTTCCCAAAGCACATAAAATGACCACAGGCCTAACTACGTTCAAAACTAAAAGCAAACCCCAGTTCTTCAACTTAAACTTCCCTCCCTCAATAATGTCGAGGCATGTGCTCCTCAGTCTGTGAATTGGATCAAAAATATTGCCTAGAGGCAAAGGGTCAGAGGAGATTCCACTTATGAAAAACAGGAGGCCCTCAAAAGGGTGCAACCTCAGTTGCTGAACAGACACCACAAATAGGATGGATAAAAGCCCACATGAGACTGGTATGTGAGCAAGCAGAAGCTGACAGTTGCCCCTCAGGAATAGAGTATAAAGCTTTCAGTTCTGCAGGAGATGTGATCTGAAAGTCTGGTTCCTGGAAGCAATCGCACCTGAACTGTTGCATGGTGCTGCAGTTGCATAATTTAATAGTTGTCATGTTTCATTCCAAGGTGAGTGTTCTTGGTAGTAGTGTACATAAAAAATTTGTATGTCATTAGGGATAAAAGGGTCTATGCCAGACAAGGTCAGATATTATCCTCATGAGTGGCAGAAGAGGTCCATATTAAAACAAAGAAGGTGTTTGATTTCTTTTTGAATGTGGGCAGATGATTCAGACCCACGTGCCCTTCATATGCTCTGTCTCTCCCTATCTCCTTTCTTTTGAAACAGATTTAAGTCCATCTACTTTTATATTTTCAAACAAAACCCATAAAAGGGCCATAAATATCATGACTCGCTAAAATGAAAGCTGTTTTCTTCTTCTCCCAGGAGACTCCTGCCTGAGAGAGAGACAGAAAGAGTTCACCTCTTTGAAAATTTCCTCCTCTGTCGAAGTAAAGCTGGTATCTAAAAGCAGCCTTCAAGGCTTTGTTCTTATCATCTTGACCTGGCTTTGTACTGGCTTCTCTCTGTATTGCTTGTGGAAGTGTGAAGGACGGGGCTAGGGGAAGGAGTTTTGGCTATCACTGGCAGAGCAAGGGTCACGCTTGGAAAGGGATTTCATTGTGGTTTCAGAAAACATTATAAACTCAGTGCAGTGGCAGAAAGAATGAAGAAACTCATTCCCCTCTGGATCAGACCAGTGATCCACCCTTTGTGTCTCTGATGTTGGCCAGAACCAGATTCACCTCAGAAGATATAAAGAAAGTTTAAGTGGGTAATTATGGAATAACCTGCCCTGAGTAAAATTTTTTCCCCTTCTGGCCCAAAGCCCTCCTTCATCTCTCCTCCTTGGTTAGAGTTCAACTCTATGCCCTGAAGCATGACGGCTTCTCTCCCTTCCAAACCGCTTTTCATCCTGGCCTGTCTCATGTAACTGCCTATGACAGTGATGGGATGTATAGGTCTTGTCCACTGAGAGTCTGTGACAGATCATAGCCTTATTGGAAAGAGAGGCAGAGAGGCTGAAGAGAAGGTGAGGGAGGAGAGCATAAACTCAGATGAAATATCCATCAGGAAGATGGAAAGAAGAGTGAGTGCCTGGGAAACTAATTGCTGCCTGCTGATCTGGGCTGTGGAGATAGCTTGCAAGTGAGCAGTTTTGGTTTTCAGAAATTTCAGCCTGGAGCACACTAGGAAAGTCAATTCTTGGTTGAAACTACTGTTCATAAATATTTCCCCTTTTATATTTATTTATTTATTTATAAAGCTGTAGAAGTATGACAGTAGTCCTGAGAAAACAATTCCATTATAACTTAAGGGAGCTTTTTCTTCCACTGAAATTCACTACTAATTTCTGAAAAGGTATTGGCATAATTTGGGGCTCTTAGGCACTGAACATGGATTTAAATCAGGCTATTTTTCTAATGCCCGAAGACTGTTTAGGAATCCAAAGTTAATTCCAGATACTCCTGCCTAGGTCCTTATCCCTATCACACAGAGCTGCTCATAATCCTGGGTAGAGCAAAGCCCAGCTTCTGTGGATTTGTTTGGCCATTGCATAGGGCATCAAAATTTACATGACATAATGCCAGATGCCCCAAGGTAAGGATTAGAACTGTCCAGCACATGAAGGCTTTTGACTTTTTAGATACTGTCAACAGTATCGCAGGTGATAGCACTATACCACAAAAAGCATTAACAAAGTTCCAGGGATTGCTTAAATGCACTTTCTAGATGGACACTTTCCATTTGTATGCAGGTTGAATGATAGATTTCACTTATTTGTCCAGGAGCTCAGCAATTCCTAGGGAGAGGGAGAGAAGAGCTAGCTTTTGGGTCATATCCAAATCTCAGTAAAGATTATTTTCACTCCCACAGTATCCACTGTTTCCCATATCACTTCCTCTCAAAAGTGTGGCAAAGGGATCTGGAGTTTTCCAAGTGATGGGTGTTGAAATCACACCCAGTCTCCTGGATACCACACTGAGGTGTTCAAAGCATCCTGCTGGTGTTGCCTGAGCACAGGAGATTGTTCATTAAGAAAAATGACTGTATCATTCATACTGGGCACAGCTGCAGTGAGCAGCTCAGTGGCAGTGTTCAAGGCTCTGTAATATCCTGTTAGTTGCCACTTGCCATTAGATTTTTTTACTGGCCATAAAGGAGAATTGTACGGGCAATGAGACGTGACGATAATTCCCTGTTCTTCCAGCTCCTTTATCAATTCAGTAACAGGACAAATAGCAGCAGAAGGTAATGTGTATTGTGGAATATTAACTGCCTTACTATGGGGTAAAGAGCAGCTGTTTGCAACAGATTAGCAGTCAGAGATGCATCTGTAGGAGATAAACTTGGGGACAGAAAGGGTGATGTCCCTATTTCCCATTTTCCCACGACTGACCCTTCAATACATCCGTGCCCAGTATATTAAGGGCACCCAAAAGTAAAGTCAGGTGGATTGTCTGTCCCTTAGACAGAATCAGCTTTGCCCTGACCAGAGGGTGGTTGGTGAGTTTCCCACGACTGACTGCTTGCAGAGCAGAGGCTGCCTTTGTAAGTGTCCTTATGTACCATGGATACCCAGATTCCTGTGTCACTGAGGAATGTTGTGAGGTAGGATGCATCATTAATTTGGGACCATCATCTTGGGACTGAGATCCTCAGCAGTGGGAGTAGCACCCACCTTAGTTTCCTAAATATCCAGTCTAGGTTCAGTGCTGGTAGGTTTGGATATATCCCTGAGCTTACAGCACTTGCATGCTCTATCCCTTTGAACCATATGGTGTCACCCCGTCTCCAAACACAGATCCCAGAGGGTTATGAGAAGTAAATGAGGAAAACTTGTGCATTGTCACAAAAGGAAAGCTGGCATCTCAGAGACAGCTCCTTCCCTAAATATATTTTCCATCATCTTTTACACTCAGTAGTAACTGATCACATTTCTCAATTTCTGCTTTTGTCTTTCACACGGAGGCAGGCTCACTCTGTTACATTTTCTCTATAGCTGAGGATCTCCCTTGGTTTTTACCCTCTGGGATGTATAGTGGTATATCTGCCAGCCTACACTGAAGGACATCTTGGAGAGTAATACCGTTTAAGTTCATCTTAATGGCCAATGCTAAAGATTCCCACACCCCCTCAGCTTCCATTAAACACACATCAGACATGTACAGGCTCCCAAATCACCTCCCAAGGATGCAGTTCTGCTGGGAGGGATTATCAGGCTCCTGGGGCAAGGGGTGCTGGTCCTCCTAATTCAGCTAAAATCACTGTTTTCACCATGGCTGCATAAAGGCCCTTTAGTTCTACCTGGCCACCTGTCCTGCCTACCTGGCTCTGCTTCAATCCCATGCTGCTGCTTCCAGCACACATCAGGCCTTAGCATGAGCTGGGTTGGCCAGACCAGGAGCCTGAGTCTCAGAAAGGCCAGGGTCTCAAGCAAACAAACAAAAACAAACAAAAGGGCTTGTTTTTATTATTATTATTTATCAGGAAATGTAGTGATAGGAAGTGGTGTAACCATTTTAAACTGAAAAAGCGTAGAATTATGTTAAATAGTGGGGTAGATTTATATTAAATATTGGGAAGAAATTCCTTACTGTGAGGGTAGTGAGGCCCTGGCACAGGTTGCCCAGGGAAGTTGTGGGTGCCCCATATCTGGAAGCATTCAAGGCCAGGTTGGATGGGGCTCTGAGCAACCTGATCCTAGTGGGAGATGTCCCTGCCCATGGCAGGGGGGTTGGAACTGGATGATCTTTATGGTCGCATCCAACCCAAAACATTCTGTGGTTCTATGACTGTTTTCTTCTAATCCACTTACACAGTGCCACTGCCTGGTATGTATAGGGTGGTGAGAATATTATTTCACTGAACTCACCTTATGCATGTGTCCACAGCTTGGTCTGATGATGCTTACACACTGTAAAATAATCTCTTATTTCTGTGGCAAATCTCTCTTGTGTTGACAATTAAGTACTCTTTAAAATTCCATTTTTTGGCTATGTTTATTGCAACATAGCCCTTACAAATGTATAGAAAATGTAAATAACTTACCTAATATTTTTGCTAGCCACCTTTCTCTTTCCCTCTCCTTCAGTTATGAATGCCTTGGAGAAGAGATCATTCTTGCTTAGTGCCTGAAAATGCCTGAGCTTCTAGGGGGAGCTGCAGTAAATAAAAAAAATTATGCTGGATTCTATTTTCACTAAAAGAAAAAAAGAAAGGCATGTTATAACCCTGATTTGGTGTGATTATACTGTAAATAGGACATAAACAGTCAAAGGGAAAATAACCCACAATATTCACACCTTTGAGAGACTGTGAGGTGGTAATCGCTATTCTTCCCTGCTGTTCAAAATATTTTCCAAGTGTCCTCGAAACTGCATTGGCAGCAGAACGTGGCCCAATTCAAGGGCTTTAATGCTACTGCTAAGTAGAAATTATTTTTGTCCTCAAAATTTTCAGTGAAATAGTCTGTATTTTGCAAAAGAAAAAGCATAGCTATTCACTGCAAAAGCACTAAGAAAAAAGGCAGAGACCATCAGAAATCTTTCTGACAAGACAATTCCATGTTTAAAAAAAAAATTGTCCAATTAAGGAAAAAGTACAAATGTTGAATTTCAAAAATAGGCATGTTCTATATGAAGATGACAGAGAATTTCAGTGTTGCTTGCTGAAGTTAATAGTGAGCATAATGTCCACTTTATACATGGGGAAACAGGAACAGAAATTTGCCTTCAGCTCATTTTTTCACTTTTCCTCAAGAACTGTTGCACTTTCCATGCCACACAGAACTGGCATTTTAAATGGGTGGTGTAGCTTACCTTTAAGACCACAACCCTTCTTTACAAGCAGCATGGCTACCTCTGCCTGTTACAAAGCCACAGAAGAGCTCTGCCAGAGAATCGTTCCAAAACCTTGCAGGGAGATGCTGTGCTTTTCCTGCCCTTTGTGGTGAGAATCTTTTTAATCTTATATCCATGTCCACACTCAACACTTTCAAATCTCTCACCTTTATGACCTGTTATTTCTCAGCATTGTTTTGGGCTGATAGATAGCTAAGGATATAGATATTTACTGTCACTATGTTAATATCCAGAGGTCTTAACTAGCACCAGGATCCCACTGCAACACATACAGCATGCAGCACAATTCTAGATGTTCTTGCCCTAAAAGACTTGGAAGTTAAATAACAGACACAGGCTGGGAGAAAGAGATTGCATCTGTAAGTGTGTTTGAGACCCAGAAACTGAGCCTGGTGTTGCACATGGATAGTGCAGCAGCAGAAGCCTGCAGGAAATTTCAAAAGATAGGGCTAAATTCATCTTGCTAACAAACATTCTCCATCAGCAATCACTCACCTCTCCGTGGCGCAATTAAACACTCACTGGCCTCCAGAGAGCACAAGCACAACTTTCTAAACTGGTGATTAAGGCCTTTGTCTGCGAGGGGCAGACATATGTTTCAGGCCTTTTTTCACAGAGTGTGTGATGTGAAAGAGTATAGCATTTATCAGTACAGGCTTTTCCCCTCCCAAGTCATGGCTCCTGGCTACTACCTTGCAAAGCAGCAGTGCTGTGCCTTTTTGGCCCATAGAATTTTAACCATTTCAAAAGGAAATAGTAAATTTGGGACTCTTTAACAGAATAATCAGCAGCACAGGGAAAGAGCTTGATGCTTCCTTGGACCCAGATTCAGGTTTTCTGAGTGAGTTAAAATGCTGTCTTCTGAGATGGCCTGAACACTGAGCTACTGAGTTGAAAAAGGCCCCTTTCTGCCTTTTGTCACCTGCTGCTTATGGGCTGTGTCTTGTCTGTGGATAAGGTTGGCATTAGAACTGAAGGTAACTTCAGGTCTGTGAGCACAGGCTGGGAAGAAATTCCTCATTGCAGTTTCATGTTTATCCATCATAACCCGGTGTAATTGCAGACTGTCCCTAAAATATGCTGCACTGAATTTTGCAGTGCTTCAATCGTCTTTCGGATCTGGGTCACACTGATGGTACAGGTGGTTTCAAATATAAATACAGGCCACCATCACATGGATGGGATGTACACTCCTGGCAAAACCGGGAGCTTTACCTATGTTTTTCTGTTTGAGAAGTGATTCAGAAACAATCAGATTGGTTCTGGCTCTGTGTGGCAGATTGCACTTGAGCATGCAGCAGCCTCCTAGCCAGCAGAAAGCTGGGCTAAATCACCCACTGGAAGCACAAGCCTGCTTTAGCATTTAACACTTCCTTAGCATTTAACAGTGAAACTCAGCAAAACGTCAGCTTTTATTTTTGCGTTGTCCTAGGCTCAAAGGCTCCCAAGGCTCAAAAGATTGCAAATGCCTCTGGAGTATCAAAGCTTCAAATCCAATGTAGCCTGGCTATTATTCCCTTCAGCATGGGCAGTTACAGAGATGGGATGAATGCTCCCCATCTAGATAATTTAAAACCTGTGTTTAGCATTAATTCTGTCAGTTTGGAAAGCAGGCAGCTGACAGCACAGGGCCATGCAATGCCCTGGGCTTCTGCTGGACTTGCACATGGTAAGAGACCATCGTGTGTGCTTGCTGGAATGGGAGGGGTTTAGGTGAGATTAGTGAATGGGCAGAAGAACCTGCTCTGAGGAAAGGTCTTGCCCAGATTCATGCAGGCAGTGGCATCAGAAAGGTGCTGCATGTGGCACATTACAATGGACACACTAAAAGTCTTCCTATTCCCTTATTCTACCATAAGGACTGAGTTACTGTGAAAATCACGTTCCCTGCACAAAGGGGCAGAATAAAATGCTGTTTGGCTTAAACCTATTCCTGCTTGTGAATGTAAATTAAATCTGTCCTCCTTCAAATTTCTTTTGTTCTGTTGCTTTCATCTTTGTGGAAGTTTTCTTTGGTGACTCCTCTGTTGTTGTCAGCCTCGCCCTTACAGGTGAAAATCATGAACCCTTCTGAAGTTACAAGCTCTAGGAACATGTCCTAGAGGCAACATGGAGTTACAGAACCCCAACCAGAGTGCACTAGTACACTGGTTTTTCCTGCCCTCCTCTGTGCAATTACTTGGGGGAAAGTTCTGTAGGCCAGAAAAACTATATTCATAACATCCACTATTTAAGCCTCTCACTTGGATTCTTTCCTTGCAGTGAGAACTGACACACTGTCAAAGTTGACAGCACTATGCCAGTTTATTGCACCAGAAGCCCTGGCTTTTCCTTTCCTCCCATCTGCAGAGCTTGGCTGCTCCCATTATAGGAACCCTTTCTCACTCCTGCCCCTAATAAAATCTCCATGCTTCACATGCTCCCTCAGCCTCCCTTTGATTCGTGCTCCCAGAGTCTTCCTCGCTGCTGACGTCGGGAGCCTGCACAGCTCTGTAATTTCCCGACAGCCCTTTTCAAACACTGCCTTTTAATCAGGTGCTGTGTTTTACCAGCACTTCCTCCTCTCACTGAACGCCTTTGAAGTGAGGCTGCCAACACTGGTGGGGTTCCTTCTCTGCTGCCCTTTTTTGTTGTTTCCATACAGAATTCTAGGACAGAATTTTGTAGCTTTTTAGATGCTCTGATTTCTTTTTTAATTTTTTTTTCTGTGTTGTGATCCTAATTTCCTGCAGGATTTCTTCTTCCTCTCCTGGGAAATTTGTCTCTATTTCTGGCATCTGTCCTTCCTAACCCTTCCCACGTTTCTTCCCTTCTAAAGACAGGGGAAAAGAATCCATTTAATATTTTTCTGTAGTAACGTCTATCTCATCTGTCAATAAATTACCCTTTGCCATCTCTGGGAGACCCCTTTGTCTCCCTTCACTGACCTTATTCTGTACCTTGCCTGTTTTTTTTTTAAGGGAGGATGCAATATCCCTGGGCTGTCATTCCATGAAGAACAGCTGTCATTCCTCCCATAGTGTATGCGAATGTGTTTGAGGAGGGAGGGGAAAGGGAGGGGGGAATTAGGGGAGGATGGGGTTCTGCTGTTGGGAAATATGATGGTCCTATTCAGAGTGGTAAATGTTTTTTCATTCATGATATTCCACTGCAATTCTGTCTTTTTCTTCAGTGGTTTTAGACATTCACTTTCTTAGTAATCTAACACTCATCTATCTGACATATAACTACAAGAATATTTATTAAACATCTTTTTTAAACTCATTATGCATGCATTTTATAAATGTCTAATTTCTTCACAGTCTCTGCAACTGTAAATGCTATCTCACCGTCAGAGCTGCAGTCTAATACTACAGAGGTAGATTCAGAAAGCATTATCTGTGCCTTAAAAACATGAGTTTGCCATATATTTTCGGTGTTACAAACTGAAATGCTCACTGAGAGGGTTAAAGAACACGGTATAGTCCTGCATGTAACTAGCTAGCTCTGCAGACCTGCAGAAGGAAGAGACAGATCCACGAATCCAGCAATTCCTGCCATGTTCTTATTCCTCCTTGTGTTTTTGAAGCACTGCAGACTCCCAGATAACTCATCACAGAGCATTCCCTGCCTTTCTCGTGGTCCAAGGGCTTTGTGCATAGCACAGGTACAAGTTCCTTTCTACCTGCTCCTGCTCCCACACACAATCTAACCATAAATTAGTACAGTTTTACAAAGCAAATATTAGTTTTGATCAAATTCTACCAATGTATTTTAAGAAACAAAGGAAGTAAATCCACCAAAGATGCTCTCACCTCTGTACCTTCTGGCAATTACACTTCTTAATGCATTTATTTTCACAATATGGGCGTGAAATAAGGAAATGCAGTTATTATCTCTGGTGTGCATAGAAACACACCAAAGCGACCTCAAGGCACAAGACACAGCACGTGCTGGGGCCCTTAATCTCTGAGTACCTGAATCAAAAACCTGGTGAAACACACTGTGACTCTTGTTTGATCCAGCCCTGGGGTTCCCTTTGTTTGGAAGCCAGCAGCAGGCACCATGTTTGTGTCACATGCCAGCTTCAGACATGGCTTCTGGACCTGTGAGCTCAGAGGTGTTCCAAAGGCCCAGATTAGCAACACTAGAGAGAGACTGAAGAACTTAAAGTCAAAAAGAATGTCTACATACAACATACATGCCAAGCTCCTCACTTCCTTGTCCTGCGCTAGCAGGACATCAGCAGAACATCTTTTCTCTTAAAAGCACTGTAGTAGTTGTTTTACAACTGTTTTGTGATTGATGTCCACTCTGGCCCTTCCTCTCCCATCTGATGGCTCTGGCAGTCCCTGCTTGATTTAGACATCCCAGTTGAAAAGGTAACCCATCTCCACAGCTAGAAGTAATAAATTCTTTAGCCAGCACAGCAAAATACATTGATATGATCTTGAATTAAATCACTCATGTCTGCAGTCCTCAGTCCAGGATATCACAGTAAATTGGTATCAGCTGAAATCAGATTTACATTAGTAAATGTATCAGGCTATGAGCTGAACAGTTTGCACTGGCCACACCACTCGTTCAGCCTCCTCTTCTTTGGGAGAACTACTTCCAGCACCTTAGTAATGCAGCCAGCTGAACAGTGATACCAGACTTCTCCAGGGGGAATCACTGGGGCTTGGGAACCAGAGCCTTTACTTCCCTAGAAACAATCTGTGCCTTCAAGGACTAAGGCTCTGTCTGCATATGGAAATCGAGTTTTTAAATGTATTCAAATGTTGGTAATACCAACGCGCTCCAGCACCAGGAAGAAGGTGTGGAGTCTACTGAAGAATGGCTCTTGGCTACTGCCATCTTCAGGACTATCCCATGTTAATTATTCAGCTCTCTTGTAAAAAGACACCTGTGGCAACTGGCAGAGTATCTGCACAAACATTAGCAGCCTTGAGGCTGAGAAAATGTTAAATAGCCTTAGTAATAGAATATTAAAACCTTGATGATGAGCAAGCTAGCGTGGGTGGAATAATTGTCTGCTCAGAAAGAGGTGCCTTTTTCTCATTCTATTCCTGTTGTTGAATCCTTATCTCCTGGATAAATAAAAACAAACTCCCCAGTTATTGTTCTCGTTCACCTTTTGACTCTTGATTAGATTTACTGCAGATACGTCTCTTTGGCAATGAAAATGGAATCAACACATTTCTGATGCACTCCAGTGGAATTCTCAGCCCCTGCTCCACCCTCAGACCACCAAGGTCCTCGTTTTCTGAATGGCAGTAATTACCTGTCCCTCTAGCACGTGGATGAGATACAACTTTCAGACAGATCATTTGCTCTGATTAACAGACTGTTCTGTTTCACTTTGAATCTTTATCTTATTTTTAAACTTCAGCACTTGGAGCCAAACCTGATACCTTTCTGAAGAGAGAAACTCACGGTGATACAAGCTGCCTTGCTCGGGCTGCTTCTCCTTTCTATATTTTTCAGTGTTTTCCCAGATGAGGCCCCAGGATTATTGCAAACGAGTCCCAGGAAGAAATGCTGCTCAATTAGGCGAAAAGAAACTCGAAGGAAAAAAGGAGTAGAGCCAGCAAATTGCTTGAGATAACAATCTCCCCCCACCCGTGTGTCTCTGTAACTAAGAGGATTAGCTGAACTTTCTGTGTCACACCAAAACTGACAATAAGCAACAGTGACTTCCCCCCGCTGGCACTTGTACCTTCACATGTTTCATTTTCTTGCCCACACTACTGCCTTGCCCCTTGCTGATTGTATGACAAACTTGGGGATGAACATGATGGCTCTTTCCTTTCCTTTAAGATTTATGACTCAAAGCCAAATAAAACCCAACTCAAGTTATTACATGCTCTGTTTCCTCCTAACAACAACTCACTTTTAACAGTGTAAGCTAAGCAAGGAAACATGGAAATATGGTCTCCTTGATCTCACCTGATCTATCTGCTGCTAGAGATGCAAACAGCAGCCTCGGGTCTGCCAACACGGGAGCAGGCATAAAGACGTCCCTTGGGAGCAGGACCAAACGTCTGGAATATATAAAGAAGAAGTCCCATCAAAATTCAAAGTAACTGGGGTTCTGTGTAGATACAGCACTGCCAGCAAGGAGCTGGATGTTTATTTCAAGTTAAGATTTATCATTCTGTGGTAGGAGGACTACCCAGGGTAGTCTTGCAGTGAAAGGAAATAAACTTTGTTAAAGGACTCTGTTGCCAGTTATGGAATCAGCCCCATGGTTCTCTGCCAGTGGTGTACACATGATGAAAAGAATATGGCTTGTGGCTGAAGATGATCAAACATCAAATTATTCTAGTTTCTAAAGTAAACTAATTCCTTTTGCTTATGTAGACCTGCGACCTGTGTAGAACATCACTCTAAACCTGGTGAACAGCTCCTTTCCCTGGGCTTGCCAGAGAATGTGTACAGGGAGACAAACTTCTATGAGACACGGCAAAGGAGGAGCATTCTCCCAACCCACATGTGCTCCCTCCCTTCTCTTCCCTGAGTTTCCACAGAAGGCCACAGCAGAAGGTGGTGAAAAATCTGAAAGATGAATGTCTCTGATAGCTAAAGGGCTACACACAGGCACACTGACTAAGTAAGCACCTGTGCCAGAGTGAAGAAGGAAGTTGAAAGCAAGAAGGAGGTAGGAGAATTAGAAATGATTTCACACTGATGTAAAGCAGATACCAGTACACAAAAAGTGAATGTTGTGATAAAATGAGTTGGGATGTGGGACTCAGGTGATCACCACCAGTGTAAGGATTGAAGGGAAATGCTGACACAGCAAAATCTGCAGCAAGTATTGGGGTTGGGTCATAAAATGCATGGGACTTGCCAGTTCTTGTAAAGCATTTTACTGAACTAGGCATCTGTGCTGCGTGCCCTCTCATTGCTACACAACTCCCTGGACCTAAATTAAATCACTATGGCACTTCTGCCATGTTAAACGGTCCGAGCAGGTACTCTCAGGCCACATAAATTCAGTGAAGTAGTGTTTTGGGTGTCCCTGTACAGCTTTATTTGTGATCAAAGGGTATGGTGTTGTGGGGGAGAAATACTTCCAGACAGATTTAGACTTTTACTCCAAAAATCTGTTCAGACTGAGGCATTGTGAAAACTGCCCGGTGTATGGCCACGGGGCAAGACTGCCTTGTCACTCTGTAGCAACCCCTGTCTCGCCTATATGGAGGAGCAGTTTTAGTTCAAAGGGATCCAGGTCCATTCTCTTTCCCCATTTACATGAAATGGGACTAGAGTGGAGCGTGGCAGCCTATTAACAGTGCCCCACAGCACTGCAAGAGTTCTGCCTAGAGAGTGAAGGACACCGTGTCCAATTGAAATTACAGAGGAATTTGGGGTAGGCAGAATGTAATTACACAATTGGAATTTAAACTGTGAAATTAAAAGGAAATATTCAAGGATGAAGGGGCAGAGAGAATCCCTAATCTCCAGCCAGGCTGGGCTGTGTGACAGAAAAGTCCCTTTCTGAAGAGGGAATAAGCAAAGAGCTGTCCTGGAAGAAAGGGAGGTAGAGAATAAAGACAATGTTTTCAAAAGCACCCTAACTCCAGCTGTGTGTTTGTTTCATAGGCTATGTCTATTCTACAGAAAACCTTGCGGTTGCTAAAAGGCATCAGATGTGTCCCTCTTGGCCCCCTCTTCACTGAGGTCAAAAACAATTTGGTTCCTCGTGTAAGCAGCACCAAAGCATTCCCAAGGTCTACAGCAGAAAGCGTGCTGTACAACTGGTCAAAAAAAGGAGTTCAGCCCTGGTTTTCATATAGCTACAAACCAGAATTTGCCCTTCTGCCTGAGTTTGTCACACTGCTGGCACTCTTGCTTTAGTATCTGAGCTTTTCCCAAGTCTTAGTTGGTAATCATCCTAACAAAAAACAGGTATTTTAAGGGTTTTGCTCTAGCAAGGGGAGGAAGAGTAAAACACTGAAAGCAGATCTGTGACAGAGTGGCAACTCAAATCAGGCAATTGCAAATCCCACTCCTTAGGGATCTGAATCAAGTTGTAGGACCTCATTGTTGTCTCTCTCAGAGCCGAGAAACAGGTAAAGATGCAGCCAGCCTTGTGGGTCTCTGGGAGAGGAACAATAACTGCTCAATAGGGTCCTTCAATCAAGGCACAACAGAGAGAACTGGGGGCTCGTCTTCTTGGGCTGCCCAGCTACACATGCAACCGAAGACAAGTTTCTTAATTTCTTTGCTTTAGTTTGCCATTGCTAAAAAAGGACAGCAATAATTTTCTAAATCCTCAGAGCTGGTGATTTGTAAGATGTAACTGGTTAAAACAGGAAGGTTCAGAAGCTGCATTGATGACAACTATTGAAATGCATACAAAAAACTGAGCTAGAGCTAAAGTAAGTGCAGGCAAAGCAGCGGAGAGTGAGAAATAGATTGAAAAACCCACCTGAAAAGATAAGTGTCCTTTTAGTAATTACCTCTCCCTTTCCTGAGGATGTGTGAAGGTTCTGAATTACAGGGTTTTTTAAAATATGAAAATGAAAAACATGCTTCTTTTTGTCCATGCTCCATTTCTTATCTCCAAAAAAGCAGTTAGCTGCACTTGGGAGGGGCAGAGTATTATGAGATGATACAACTTTCCTGCTATAATTTTATTATCTTTAAGATTCAGAGGAGTGGCAACAACTCTCAGAAATGAGAGATTCAGGGTCATCCTTTCTCCAGTCCAGAGACAAGAGAATAGGGTCAGAATCGAAGGCAGAAAGCAATCTGGTCAAAGGCAGCCAGAGGAGTGTGCAAGGGGAAAAAAACAGTCAATATATGCAGTGGACAGTCTCCATTTCTCTTCTGCTGTTCGTGCTCAGCACTCACAAGGTGCGTAGGAAGGAGATCTGAAGAGGGGGAAAAGTATAATAATGGAAAGACACAGTACTGGTGGGTCCCAAGCCTTGGGGATAAAGGTGGACTCTTTTCCATGCTTGGGAACAGGAGGAGGGCGGGGAGCAACGCAGGAGAGAAAGGAAAAACAGCTTTGTGGTTAAAGTACTGAACTGCACAGCCTCCGAGCACCTAGGTGTGAGTCTGTGTCCCACTAATGTCGGCTGTGACGCTGGAGGGACTAGGCACAGTCTTTACGTTGCTTTTCTTCACTTCTCCTTCTCAATCAAGAAGGTACTAATCCTATTTTTCCCCTCGTTTTTTCCCTGCCAGCTCTCTAAATTGCAAGCTTTTTGAGACGCAGTGTCTTTTGGTATCCTGTTCAAAAAATAACACTGTAGCAGGGGAGGCTGCCGGTTCCTCTGTCAGGTTGTGTATGACGATGAGAAATAGGAAACGGACAGAAGCACACAGATAAGTTTAATTAAATGTGAGACAATCTGTGCAGTCCCCAAGTGAAAGGAATACAGAGGTTTCTGAGGACCTATGTATGAAAACACAAGAGGCAAAGAATGACTGTTTGGAGGCAGAAGCCTCTAATTATCTGGATGACCAAAGGGAAAGCAGAAGTAAACGTGATTCTAGTAACAGGCCCTTCTGTAGGAGAGAAATCTCATGTGAAGAAAACAGGATAGAGAGAAGGGGGACATCGTGTGAGAAAAGCAGCATCTGGGATTCACATCTGAGTGGCACGGTGGAATTGGAGCAGAGCAGATAAGTTTGCTCTTAATTTCCCTATACACTAGAGATGTTTAATGAAAAGGATAATTTCCTTCCCTATGTGCTTTTTGCTTAAATACTGTGATTTGTGTTTCTTTTGCTCCCTGCCTTACTGCCTGATGTTTCTTTTGTCCTCTGCCTCCCTACCTTAAAAAAAAAAGATCTCTGAAGCACTACTGAATTAATTCTAGCAGGAGATAGAAAATTCAGAAGGTCACATAGCAATCATAGAAAATTTGGGGTTTATGGGCACAAGTCAAGCAGGCCAATTAGGGTTAGGAATTAAGAGGTATATGGCTTGACATCAAAACAATGGACGCAGATACACTGCAGAGCTTTAAAAGATCCTCAGATACCATTTCTTCCCTTTACATGTGCTGTTGATTTTGAACACTGTATTGTTTTTCACCACCAGAAAATCTTTTTAAAGCAAAATCCCTGTGAGAAGCAATTCTGTGTGGCTGACAAGTCCAGCCAGAGAACAGAATCACAGGGTGCTGCTCGCTGCTCACTGCTTTGGGCTCTGTCTCAGCGCATACTTCACCACCACTGTGAGCCCAGTCTCACTGACTGCAGCTGTACAACCAACTTTCTTACTTATGTCTTTTTGTGAAAGGAATCCAGGGTGCTCAGCTCCTCACAGGACTAAGCCTGGTATCATCTTTGTGTCCAATTATCTCAAATTTCAAGTATTTCCAGCAAGTTGCTCATGAGTAAGACACCAATCAGGCACTATGTGGCACTCACAATTGAAAGAGAGGTAAAATTTATCTGATAAATTATTCATCACTAATGATTTGGCCAGCTTTCCTGGATATATAGCCACAGGGATGTATGACACCTTGGGGAAGGCATCAGATAGAGATGCATTCAAAGAAAACTAGAGGAGAGGATGCAGACATAGATCCAGACTAATCTTTACAGGGAGAAGGAAAGCACCTATGTGGCTTGAGTGAATTAAGTTCTCTTTATAGGTGGTCAATTAGAAAACACAGCGCAGATTAATAACTCCCAGAAAATGACAAAAAAACCCCAACAAACAAACAAACAAAAAACCCCCGCCAAAAATAAAAACACCAAACCACTAGCAACTACTTGTTTTCAGACATCTTTTCTGCGGTAGCTGTGGGTTCCAGCTAAGTGTGCAGAAGCTGAGCGAGAGCAAAGGCTAAATCAGGTGTGGTAATGGGAGCAAATTCTCCCCAGCAAGAAGCTGCTGGGATCAGGGAAGAGGTTACTGGGAAGTGGCATGCCGGACTGAGAGGAGTCTTTGGGTGAGATAGGGAGATACGGGAGAGAATATTCAGCGTAGGCAGGATTAGAGCTGTGCAGAGCCTTAATCTAGGCAGCCCTTTCTCTCCACGTTTATCTGTCCTGGTGCAGCCCCTGCGTGCTGCAGTGCTGGTATAACCTGGCCATAAAACTGGATTAACTGGCCCGCGAGGATCATGGCTGAACTGAAGAGGAGCACGACAATATGCCTTTGTTTACATGTTCGCTCCTGTGAGTGCAACACAGATCTTCAGGAGACAAAGTGCTTAATTGCTGGTTTAGGGTGTCAGCAAATGAATGTGCATGAGTAGGACTGGTGTTAGGGGAAGGTTTTTGCTCTTTCACAGTGCAGTCCATTTCTGCTAGTGTTTTCTGCAATAACAAGAGGTTATTTTATAGGATGGCAAGAAAAAAAAATCCCATTACCAGAGGACCTTATTTTTAAATAAAAATGACAAAATTACCTTTCTGATTCACCCCTTGGAGATACACCCTGCTGTCTCCCTCATTCAGCCTTTCCCTTTTGGCTCTCTCCTACCAATGAAAAAAATCTAGTGGCTGTCTCTGATATGACTCCTAATTTCTTCAGCAACAGCATGCAAGAACAGATCCCCGACAGTTCCTCTTACTCCACGATGTTTTGCCCCCCAGAAGAAAATCCAGCTTGGACTCTGACCCATCTGAGTTAATGACTCTTGGAAAACGTTAAGACCGAGTCCTTAATGAATGCCATTCTACACCAGCCTCCCTTTCTTCTTTTTCTGGAAGTACATTACAAAGCTCAGGGATAACGTGTATTTACACAATATTAAAATGTGAGTAAGTTGTATTTTTACTCTGCCAAATCTGTCAGGAATTAAAGTTTTGCCACTCTGGCTAATTGTTCGTCCTGATTTGGAAGCTTTGAATCTCAAGCTAATTTTATTTGTTGGTCCCTCTGGTCTCATATTTACTCCCCTTTAACGAGGGAGGCATGAAACCCGACTCCCCTTCCAGGACAATTTGACGCGGGAAGTGTAAGAGGATAAAGTATTTGAGAAAAGCACCCCAGGAGCATTGGGCTGCCCAGAACGAGGGAATGTTGGGGTGGGGTTTTTTGAACAGAGGAGAATCGCTTCCGTGCAATCGCTCTTTTCTGGAGGAAAACCAGACCCTCGCTCAGGCACCCTCCTCCATGGGAACCGCAGGTTTTGCGATTCCATTTTCCCTGGATGCAATTCCTCTTTGTGCACGGGGGCTTAGCCCTGCCCAGGGCTGGGGCAGTACCTGGGTGCAGGTGCAGTCCAGACGGGTATTTCCACACCACCACTCAGACACAGTGCCTGTTCACCAGGAGGTTCCTGACAGGCACCTGTCCCCCACAGATTATTCCAAGCTTTAACCCCCCAAAATCTCCCTACCTGTCCACTACTGATTGCCTCAGCTTACCTCAAAAATCTTCCTTCTCTCCCCTACAGATTAGCTGGGATTTTATCTCCAAAATATGAATTTTGTCCCTGATAATTACCTAGATGACCCAGCATGAAAATCCAATGTTTATCCCCAAATTGTTCATTCTGGCCCTAAAGATTCAGTCAGATTTTTCCTGCAAAATACTTCTTTTTCCTTACAGATGACCTTAAGTTTTCCTCCCAGATTTTTCCCTGTCACTAGTGATTACCTCATTTTTACCTTAATATGTCCATTCTCTCCACTAGAGATCATCTCAAGCTTTAGCCCCACAATTTTCCCTTCCCATCCACTACTGACAGACAGCTTTGGTTTTACCTCAATATGTCACTTCCCTCCCCTACAGATTAACTCACATTTTACCCACCAAATTCCCTCTTCCTCTCCACTCCTGATTACCTCAATTTTACCTCAAAATGTTCATTCTCTCCCCTCAAGTCGTATCCCCAAAACCTTTCCTTCCTGCCCACTACAGATAAGCTTGTTTTCACCCCAACACGTCCATTCTCTCCCTCCTACTTCATTTGCTCCCCAAAACATTCATTTTGTCCCCTGTAAATTACCTAGATTTTACAACCATAAAAAAAAAACCTCATGACCACGGGGTGGACCTTTTTGGGGGGGGGGGGGGGGGGGGTCGGACCGCCCCGTGCCCTGAGGGGGCGCGCGGGGGGCGCCTCAGTGCGCACGCGCCTCCCCCCATCGCCCGCCAGCGGCTGAGGGAGAGCGAGACGGTCCGGCCGCGCTGCGCATGCGCGGCGCCGCTCCGCGCCCTCGCCGGGAAAGCGGCTGAGGAGAAGTGAGGGGAGGGGGGAGCGCAGAGCCCGGGGCGCATGCGCGGAGCGGCGGCGGCGGCGCGGGCAGGGAGGGAGGAGAGAGGGAGGGGAAGGGGAGGGGGGAGGGTTTATCGCGCGGCCGATTTTTGGTTAAAATATTCAAAATGGCGGACGGAGGAGCAGCGAGTCAAGATGAGAGTTCGGCGGCGGCGGTGGCGGCGGCGGCAGGTAATCATTACTGCGTTTTACATATTCATATTCATACTCGCGCGCGCGGGGCGCACCCCCCCCTGCCCGCCCGCCCGTCCCCGCTTAGCATAATTTATTAGTACTCAGGATTATTATAATTAACGGCACAGGAGGGAGCGGGGGGGGGAAGGAGAAGGAGAAGCAGAGCAGCCTCCCCGCGCTGGGGAGACACACACACACACGCACACACCGTCCCTCCCGCACACGGAGCCCGCACGCCGGGGCACCGGCCATGGGGGCGATGGGCGGCGGCGGCGCGGCGAGGCGGAGGGGTCGGGGCGGGAGGGAGGGGGGACACACACGCCGGGAGGGAGGGGGGAGGCAGCCCCACACCCAAAAGCGTTCGGGGGTGGCTTGGCCGCCACCCGGCCCGCACGCCCACAATAAACCCGCTTTACATATTCATGGAGTGGGGGGGGGGGGGCGGGGGGGGAAGGGAGGGATGCTGGAGGAGCGATCCCGGCGGGTCGCCCGAATCGGGCAGGGTCCCCCCGGCGGCGGGGCGGAGGGGGCCGGGGGTGCTGGCCCCTGGCTGGGGCCTGGGGAGGCAGATAGACTCGGTTTCCTTAACACTCCCCTCGTTGCCCCTCTTCCCCGCAGCACACACCCCCCCCCCCCCCCCCCCCCCAAGCCGGGGTTTATTTCCCCAGAGCCTGGGCCTTGCAGCGTGGGGTGGGTGGGTGCGGGGAGGGGGGCCAGGAGGAGAGCGTGGTTCGGCTTTTTCATTTAAAGCTCCCCCCCTCCCCTCGCAAGGGGCGGGTTCGGTGGGGGGTGGCTGCGGGGTGCACGGGCAGAGCCCCCCCGAGCCTTTCTCCGGCGGGAGAGGCACCCCCCGAGGGCCGGGATTGCCCCGCACCCCCGAGGGCCGGGTCCGCTCCCCCTGAGGGCCGGATCTGCCCCGGCGCTGTTTGCCCCGCTCCCCCTTTGCCCCAGGGCACGGCGGTGCCGGTCCCGTCCTTCTCCCCCGCGCTCTCCCTCTCTTCCCTCTCTCTCCTTCTCATTTGAATAATGTCTAATTCGGGGAGGTTTATATTATTGAAATGGCCGCCCGGCTTTCCCCGCCTCTCATGTTTAGTAATTCAGACCTTTAATAACAGCCACTCAGAGCCCAACGCCGTGTTTATATTTTACATTCGCCCCATGTGCTTTTGTGGTTCAATATGATTCTTCTTTCTCACTCTCTCGCTTTTTTTTTAAATTTTCTTGGCAAACCCACAGGGCCCCGAGATCAAACCCAGGCTGTGTGAGGAGAGGAGGGGGAGAGCCAGGCCCCGGCTCCTCTGGCAAGCGCCTAGGCCTCACTCTGCTGCTTGATTTATTTACTAATAACCAAAATGACCCCCCCATCTCCACTCCACCCCTGCCAGCAAAAACAAAACCCTCCTGGGGCTTGAGCAGCATCAGATCTGCTCATAGATTCTCAAACACTCATGTCTTTTAAATAAGGAGCTTATTTTTAATTTATAGCAACTCAAGACTGTAAAGCTGTTCCTTTCATATCTGCTTTTCAGAGGCTTGGGCATTTTTGGTCCCTTTGTCCTTGATTCTTTTCCTTAAAGGAGAGTTGCTTCTAATTTACGTTTCCTGGCACTGAGAGGGCTATAGAAGGCACACTCAAAATCTAAACAGCTTTCCTCCTCCCTCTGAACACAAACAGAATTGAATACATTGAAGATAATCTTATTCACCTTCTTTTTGCTTAATGTGGATGAGGTCTAACAGTGCACTGTGTCAGATGCTTTTGTCACTGCTTGTATCTTTGACTGTTCTGGGTTGAGGCTTTTTTTTTTTTTTCCTCTCTCTTTCATTTAGATTTTGCTTTCAAGACAGAAGATACCACTAGGCAGTGCAGGGTCTAGAAAGGAAGATAAGTTTTCTGTGATTGTGTCATAAGAACGCCAAGTGAAAATTGAAATTAATCCTCTTAAATTGTCTGGAGTAATTCAGTTTTAAACCAGATATTAGTCTACTTATAAATAAAACAAATGGGCTACTTGATTAGGGGGCAGCAGTAATTTAAAATAGAAAATATTTATGCAGGGATGGGTTTCAAATAAAACTGTGCAGGTTTTCATTAGTGACCATTGTTTTCACCCTGTGGAGAAAAAGGACCGAACAGCAGGGTACTTCAGGGTAGCAGTGCCAGATTAGCATGTAAACATCTTTGAAACACTACTAGGAAGAGCGTTCACGTGCAAGTGCAGATGGCTTATTTCGTAGTTTGGTTCTAAATTTAATTTGTCACAAAATACTGCACTGCAGCTAATGAAAAGCATTTTGATTTAAAAAATAACGACTCTGATATTTATCCTTTTTTCTTCAGCCTCGGCCAAGACAGGCCTTGAATACAAGAGGAAAAAAAAAAAAAAGCTGTAGAAGCTGTAATGAGACTGTTCAGGTGACTGACTGTTTCACAGACCAACAGCACAAGGCTGGCTGGACAAAAAGCAGTAATATGATTTCATGCCTTAAATAGCATATGTTTTTGCACTCGCTTCACAAGATGTGGTCAAGCCGATGATGTCATTGGCCAGAGGACAAGGTGCAGTTAATTTGATTTATTGACCTGGGGTGAGGTGTAGCACTGAAACCTTCTCATAGGGAAACCATTTATCTGAGGACAATTTCCTTTATAGCAGCAATTTAACCACTGCTGAGACTGTAGATATTTTATCCAGCATGATAAAAATGTACATTGCATCTTGCAAGCAAAATTTCTTTGTCACTGGCGTTTTAGTAATTTTTATAGAATGGAGTACTGGACAGTGGCCTTGTGCAGTCTTATGGCTGAGCTGGGGTTTGTAACGCTGGATTCAGGTATTTACATGCCGAAATACAGATATATTTCTCTCAAACATGTATCTGTGTACCTGTGTTCAAGCTTAAAATTTTACTGGCATCTGCTGGGGGTAGAAATGTGTCTTCACCAGTGAAGCCCACAGGTAACATGGTAGCAGAATGCACCTTTTTTCAAACCTTGGCATCACCTTCACTTGTCAGAAGGTGCCCTGACTGCTGTGTGGGTATTACTGCTCAGTCTTGAGTGTTTGTCTGACTCTCAGGCTTCTGTGTTAGTTTGTCACAGGCAGGTGCCAGATTTTAAGCTGCTCCTTGGACCATCTATGTGTGTGTTGGATCAGAGAATAAGAGAAACTTTTTTTTCTCTATTGTCTACCTGGCTGTTGTGAGAATGGAGGGTTGTGCTACTGTTACAGTGCTTCCTCTTTTTTTATCAGGAGTATATACTCTATTTTGGCTGTCTTTTCAGCTTTTAATTTATTAGAGACAGAAGGAAGTTTCCTCCTGTGGAATAGTTCCACCGCCTGATTACATCTACTCAGTTATTAAGGTGATGCTGCATTTTTTATCTTACCTTTTTTTTTCTTCTCTTTTTCAAAACTGACCAAGACTGAGCAGTCTGACAGCTGGTTGGCAAACAGGCCAAGCTATTCCAGTAGCCGTGCTGCTGCATGGGAAGCAGAATTGGGAAGGTGTGTGTCAGGATGGTTTTAAAACAGGAGAAGCTAGAGCTTCCCTCTTGCTTCTCAGAAGGAAGGGGGGAAAATCTAAGCTTCCCACCCTGTTATTTAAATAGGGAAAAAAATCTCAGGTTTGCTGTCACTATCAATTTCTCCAAGATTAGCCTGCAGCCGTAATTCAAGCAGTGAATTAGTGGCTCCCTGATGCTGGATGTGGATACCTTGTGAATGCTTGTCTTGGCGAGCAACGGTGGCGATGTCTGGAGGTGCCTCGTTTGACAGGATCGGTGAGGTTGCTTTCACCTTGCTCTGTCTGCTAAGCCCAAGGAAGCACCAGCATACTCTGTGTTGGGAGTCCCTATTGTGTGAAGAGCTGCTGTTCCTACTTTGGCTTGATCATAATAATTTATTGCCCAGAAAAATGAGGTTTGGAATACCATTGTCACTGAAATAATAGTTGTCAGATTTCAAGCGGTAAATTCCACATTTAGAGTAGCACACTTTTGCTGTTTTCTTTGTATCTAGATGTGTGAGAATGCAAAGAGTTCTGGAGTAAATGTTTTTCCCATGCTGTTCAGGATGTTTTTGTTGGGTTGATTTGTCATCCAGTTTCTTGCTGTTAAATAGGGTGCAAGTCCCTCTTAGGCAGGCTTGTTTACTCTCCTGGTTCTCTGGCAAATTAGCAGTAGTTATTTGTAGCATCCACTGAGTTTTCATTTATTTTCCTTAAATTTTGACTCCTATGGAGTTCGAGATTTCAAAACAGGTTGCAGCATCATCTTCTATTCCTCTTAAACTCTTGTTGCCCTCAGGACAATAATCTTGATATTTCTACTTTATAGAGCTGACAATTAGGCAGCCTCTGCTCCTTGCACTTACAGCTTTATTATTTTTATCTTGAGAGAATCAGTGACAGTCCTGGCAAATGACTGTCTTTTTTGACATACGTATTTTGAGTCTTGGTGACAAAGCTGTTGTCAAAAGAAGGTGTTGAACAAAATTAAGTATGACTTGAGCGTCCCAAATGTGATGTGCTTGGCTGTGCTTAAGCTGCAATGTGAATGAAAGACTGTCTCGTGTTGCTGGATAGACTTACAGTGCTGGCTGTTCACTACTGCAGAGATTTGCTTCTGTGTTAACAAATCCCCCCCTTTTCCAAATGTGCTTCATTGTTATACAGAGCGAGTTAAGTGTGGGAATTGTTGGGCTAAGTGTAGGAGATAAATTTAAGGGAAGATACTGGTCTCAGGGTGTATTAAATAATTGCTGGCATTTCACATGAAATGGTTTTACAATGGAAATCTGAAGGAAAAAGAATCTGTAGATGTATTTTCCTTTCTGTGGCTCTTTGCATTAAATTTCTTGAATTGTATGAATAGGCCCTCATGCTGCTTCATGTGCACTTATTTTTCTCTATAGAAAAGGAAATAATTACTTAAGTTCTCAGTATTATTCCTTTCCCTAGTTTCTTATTTCACAGCTATCTAGGAAATACCTACATTTGTTAACTGTATTATATATGTGAGCTTTATAGCGCATTAGAAAGTCTTTGCAAAAGGAGTTTTTTATGGACTGCTACTGACTAATTGAATTCATTTAGCGTTAATAACACAGTTGAGTGATGAAGTGTTGGTTTGGTGTAGAGGATTTGCTGGGTTCCAATCCTGAGTTTGTCACCAATTTTGCTTGCTTTGCTGTTCTGGGCTAAATCTGTGTAATGGGAATTATAGAGCACATTTTCACAGGGGTGTTGCTGGGAGAGAAATTAGCTAATGTTTCCTAGTGTCTCTGAGGGTAAGAGAGCTGTGATTCCTCTGCTTTTACATGCAATCATCCAGGCTGGTGCCCGGGTCGAACTTTGCCGGGGATGTTTGAGTGCTGGCACTGTTGGCACACTCCTGTCAGCGATGGAGGCCTCCCGTTGTACAGGCACAGATTACTGTCAGTTCTAACTATGGTGTGATGCAGATCTGCTCCAGGGTATGCGGTTCAGTGACAGCTTAAATCAGCCCCAGCCTGTCCTCATCTCCCTGTGTGTTCCTGCCTCCTTCCCTGCACTGGTGCAGATGCTTGCTGGATTCCTTTGCTGAGTTAGTTCAGGGAATTAAATTGGCAGAAAACAAGCCTTGCCAAAAATAATGAATAGGTTTTTTGATGGTTTAGCTCTTTGAACTGGCTTACAGTAAGATTAGACAAATAGCAGTACCAATCAAGGAAGGGAACAAGAAGCACATGTGTTGACCCAAGTCTTCTCATAATTCCATTCTCTCCGATGACTTTCCTGTTGGCATAAATGGGGACTCATGCTCTCAGCCATGTGATCCTGCCATTTACTTGGCACCTGTCCTAGGACTTAACTGAATTCCAGGATGCTCCAGGTTAACTTGCTAACCTGGTGGAAAACTAGCTCCAGACCATTTTACATCTTTGCTTTGTGAAATTGGCTCCAGAAAGACCTTTAAGAGCAAGCAAGGGGAGGAAAGGAAAAAAAGGAAGGGAAAGGAAGCTTCCTCCTTTCAAAAGCAGCAGTATTCTGGTTAGCTTCATTATATAGCTTTGCTTTTAGATTGCCATAAACCACTGTGAAACCACAGTTGATTGAGTTGATGAGCTGCACTTGATTTAAAATGGTACTGGCCAAAGGGAAGCAGTGGGAATGTACAGCTGTGGGCACTATGCTGGAGCTTCTCTTTTAGCAGTAGGCTGTGTATAGATCATGGAAGCCAGAGATGGAACTGCACCTGAGTAGAATAGCAGCTTGGAAACCAATAGATGCTGAAAATTTGGTGTGGTTTGTACTGTCATAGGTGTGATTGCATTAATGGTAGCAAGGGCAGAAACTCCAATAAAAATAGTGGATGAGACCGTTAAGTAGTTCCCATTATTTTAGTGCTGCCTATAGTGAGACACATCTCTAGAAGGGACTGTGGCTTTAAAGGACATATTGACAAAAATACTTGGGAAATTACAGACATCATTACTTCTGCTAAATTTTGGACTGACATCCTTGTAAAGCAACCTTAAAAAAACCCCCACCAAACCCAAGCATAAGTGCTTCAGCCATTTAATATGATCGCTCTGAGGCAGATTTTTCTTTTCTATAAATTGTAATATTGTGACAAGAAACCTTTTGCTCATCATTCCTTTTATTTTTTTCTTCCCAGAAATCTGATTTGGCTGTATAGAGATGAAGTAGCATATATAGCATGTTTGACACTGTATGACAGGGCATGAAGCTTTGGAAAAGGAAGATATGAACATCTGAGTTACTAAAATAGTAAATACAGTTGAAGACTTAAAATAAGTGTAGAAAAACCTGTTGAATCAGGCTAGAGGTGTAGCTTGCTTCTTTTTCCTCCTCCTTTTCGTTGAGGGCTGCTAGGAAGTCACCATCTTTTTTGCAGTGAGCTCCTTCGCTGTTTGTTCTCTTTGTCCTTTCGATGATTCAGTTTTATTTGAAAAATACCACGTGACTTAGTAATTTGTGCCTGACCATACCAGTGTGAAGTTGTGGCTTTATACTTCTTGGCTGCAGCAGAGGGAGAGGAGTGTACAGTGAATACAGGTAGAAATGATTCACGTTTGAATCACTCGTTTCTACATTATTAGTTAATACAGTCTACTGAATGGGAAATGAGATTCAAGTTTCTTTCAGGAATTCTGTTGGCAAAGATTTGTTTCTAAGTATTCATAATTTTGTTTCTTACCTGCTGATCTTTAGTAGGTTATTGCTTTTGTTTGAATTTTCAAATGTAAGTTTAAATAGACACTTGAATTTTTCTAAGGCTGCAGAGAGACGGATATGCCAGTAAATGCTGCCTCCCCTCCCTACCAGCTCTCCTGGGAGCATTTCCCACCCCATCTTCCCGTGCATGTACACACACCTGCATGCACATATGCTTTGGAAAAAGTAACAGAAAGCTTGGGCTGGGGACAGCTTCTTCTAGCTCTGATTGAAGTAGTAGAAGACCTTACTGTTTCTGATTGTTGGTGTTTTCTGTTCCTCTGCACCTGTTAGTAGGTATTTCCGTTTGGGTACTTTTCAATCCATTTCAATTAAAATCAGCTGAGTTATTAAAGGCTGTGATTTGAATTGCTTAAAGTAGCCCAGAACATTCAGGTTGAAACCTATGAGGGATGCTTTGTCATCACACCTGAGGGTACAGTTCATGTTATACTTAATCCAATTGAAGGGGTGGGCTGCTGCCCAAAAGAAGAGGGAACATAAGCATGGTAAGTATTTGGCCACGACTCTGTGGACTGTTGCCCCTTTTGATAGAGACTGTAAAACTGTCCTGGCTTCTTGCAGAAATGTGTTGGGATCGTGTGAGGAGATGGGAGGTAGGATTGCAGAGGGAACAGTAGCTTTCCACTTGTAACATTTGTTGCTGAATGAAGGTATCTGTTGGTAGTGTTGGAAATATGTTGCCTTTTAAGGTATTATTGACTTTGCAATAATACTTTTCTGTTTTTAATGAATTTATGTTGATCTGAACTACACAATTTAAATTGTTTTATTTCCAGTATCCCAAGTGAAGCATGCAACTTAAAAGTAATTTCCCTTAAATGGATTTTATATTAAGAACATCTTTACCTGCTGTTCTATTTCAGTCCCATTACAGATACTTTAGACAGCTTATGGCAGCAAAGGTAGCTAAACTTGGGAGTTCAGAAGTATCTTTTGGAACAATGGAGAGCTTCTGCATATTTAGTCTGAGATTTAGTAGCTTGTGACTTCAAATCAGTCACACATCCCAGCTTGAATCTCTTCATCACTAACCTTAATTCTGCTCCTGGTTTCCTGCCAGGATGGCTTTGCTTTGGTTGAGATGGATGTGCCAAGGTAAGGAAGAGAAGACATCAGCTGCCAGGCTGCACTGCTGCCCTAGACAAACATGGTCAAGTATCCATGATTGTAAGACAGGCTTCTAGTAAAAGTTCTCATGTGAGAACACATCAGGTGGAAGAATGTAGACTAGAAACCTGATTGTTTTCCTGGTTGGTTTTACTCAGTTTTACAGAAAGTGAGTCTCCTAAAGTTGCAGAAATTTTTCATGTATCTGTTCACCCTTTTTCTTTTTCAGTTTGTGCAAGGAGGTACGAAAAAGGGCTAAGCATGTTCTTTACCTCTGCCTCAGTCACGTGCTGGGCTGCAACTTGGCGTTTGGGAATGTAATCAAAGGAGCTATCCCTGTGCTTGTCCTGTTTTTGTAGTCTTTCATAGTTGCCTCTTGTTGGAGGAGAGTCAGGTAGATAGATCTCTGTTCAGAGCCAGGATGTGATTTTAGTTCTCTTCCAAACAAAAAGAAAATACCTTCCCCATTCATTTCCCAGTGCATCCTAAGTTTTGTACCTGACTCTTTCCTAAATTGTTCAGGAGCACCGTAAAGGAGTTTAAGCAAGATGATGTTCCTTGTCTGCTCTGCACATTTTCAGCTCTGGGGAACAAGTGTGAGGTTGCTCCAAGGGCTTTCCTAATAATTTTGGATTCCCTACCAGGGAGTTGGAGAACTGGCAGCTCCTTTTGCTCTCAGAATTTGTGCATATAAGAGGGTGTGTGTTAAAAATTCAGTGCCTCTGTTACTACTTCATGTAAGAAAGAGATCCACAACTGAGCAGATTCTCAACTCCTTAAGACAATTTGAGTGTCTTGAGTATGAGAATTACCCTACAGACAGGGACTGCAGAAACCTGTAGATTTTGAGTTATTTTTATTTCCAAACTATTCCTTTACTCATTACACTGGGACATAGTGACATTGTAAAGAATATCTCCTCTCAGTTCTAACAAATGGAAATGCTGTGTTTTATCGTTTTGTGATTCATTTTGGTTTGGAACCCAGTTGCAACATGGGTGCATCTTGTATAGTTCAGTTCAGTGGTGCATAAGGGACTGGTTCTAAATGTACTAAGGTGTGAATAAAGGCCAGTGCCTCAAAACTTGCTTCAGCCATGCCTGGTTAGAAAAAGAAAAATTAAATCATTCTCAGCACAGTTAAAATTGAAAATGGATCCAGGCACATGTTGTTACCCATTTTAGTGGTATTTAGAGTAAACATAGCTATTTCTAAACTACCAGCTAAATTTAGGGTATATAGCATTGTATTTAAGTGCTTTTACACTCAAGTTTCCTGTAATTGTGGATGATGGACTCCCAACAGTGGAAAGAATTTGCTATATGGAAGTTTGAATAAAGGAGCTATAATAGTTGTTTGGCATCTTAAATCCCCTGGCCTTTCTCAACTGGATTTGCTGGGGAAGAGAGGAGGGACAGGTGGTGGTTCTTTGTGTTATGCTGTCTCTAGTTAAGTTTCCAAGTGGTTTGGGCTTCTCTACAGATCCTAGCAAAACACTTATAGTTGTTTAGTTATTCTGTTATAATAGTGATACATTGATAATAGTGACACAAGAAAAAATACCAAGTGCAGAGGTGGGCCAGCACCTACATCTTTGCATTCCCCTATCTAGTATTAATATAAAAGTTAGACTTAACAGAAGGACTGTTGGGGAAGACCTAATTTAACAAGTTCATTTCAAAGTCATACAAAAAGCTTTGTAAAGTCTTGAGATAATCCATAATTTTCTGTGTGCACTCAGAGAAGACACGTTAGTTGCTTAAGGGATCAATTAATCTGTCAATCTTTCAAACAGCAAAATCAGCTGCAGACACGGTGGGTTTTTTATTACTTATTAGGCAGTGATTTCATATTGCATAAGAGCTGGAAATGCAGTGTGTACTAATGAGGAAGGGAATGTCATTGCCACTTGTCCTGTGTTTATATCACAGATAGGTTCGTGATTGTATAATACGGACACTTCAGTTTATACTCAGTTGCAGAGAAGAGGATTCTGCATTTGTGATGTACCTTGCTTGAGGTTTTATCAACTTCCTTAGTTTTCTGCATTTGTGGCAGTTGTTTTAACTGAATTTGTTGTATTAAGATGTATGGTTGGAATCACAGTTGTGTTCACCAAAGGCATCATCTGTTCCCAAGACTTTTAAAAACCCATGAACCCATTTCCTCGCATTTCTGTGGGAGGGAGCACATTGGCACACTCCATGATTTCTTTAGAATGTGTTGTCAACTCTAATAATCTACCAAGTACACTTCATATTGTGGAACATGAGTTAAACTTGGGATTGTTGTGGTGTCATCATTCAAGCAGTAGTCATCATTCTTGGTTCTGTGAAGTATTATTAAGAGAACACTGAGGACAGAGGCATATGGGATACAGCTGTCTGCTAATCCTCAGTATCTGAAACTCCTGATTTTATTGTTTATATTCTCTTTGTCCAGTGCTCATTTGTTGAGACAGGCGTTATAAAGAGGCTGGAGAGAGCAGGTTACTGCAGTAATTCTGGCCTTTCTTTTTGGTGTCATCAGTGTGCCTGATCCCAGTAGAGAAAGTGTCCTACAAAGGTACCAAGCCAATGTGGAAATGTGCTGTTAATTGGTAACTAGGGCAGTTTTGTTTTCTTAGAAGCTGAGAAAACCCCATCAGTGTGTACTGAAACTGTTTAGACACACTGTCTGATTGCATATAGTTATGTATAAGTATTCTTTGGTCCAGCAATAATTTATAGATTGCTCTTTGAGAACCATTGAGGTAGCAAATAAGTATACTTTACTATATAGCATGGTCTATTTGTTAAAATTTGTTTTGAAACAGTTTCTTTGGGACTAATCAACATAAGGTTGAACTGTGAAACACTATCTGCTATTACTGACCTGCAGCTCTTGACTTTTGTATTCAGCAGGTTAATTTGAAGAAGTTAATTTTCAGATGTGCTTTCCTTCATGTGCCTTTTTAATACTGATTTATTCCCATGTTGCAACATCAAATGGGGCAGTTGCTCATTTTATATGTAAGTGCTACTCAAAACCATAATTGTGACCTGATGAATTGGCAACCGCTTCTTTTTAGTTTTTGGAGCTTTTATATTTGTGAATGAGGAGGAGCTGGAAATAGCAGATCTGCCTCATGTGAAATAGGACTGTTCAGAGGAAAAGGGTTGAGGTTTTTTATTTACAAGGAAGCTGTTGTTGGAGCCCTGCAGATTTGAAGCTCTGTGTTTAGTCAGTGCGTGAAAAACCGCGACTGGGGTTTGAAGGCGCTGCTGGTGCACTCCTTAAACAAAGGGAACCATGGGCTCCAAAGGTGGAATATGTTCTTTATCAGTTAGTTCTGCTGCTGTGTGACAGTTCCAGTTTGGCTATCTCTGGCTTGTTGAAATAAGAAATGGAAAATGTTATTTACTGGAGGATTTTTGATTCTTTTTTCCCTCTGTTTCATGTATAAACTGAGTTTTGTTGTATATGACTGCAGTCATATGCACAGGAGAGGAAAACACGAGAAGAACTACTGTTCTGGAAAAATTGAGGAACACTGGAAGAAAACCACAGTTTTTTCAATTAGACTCTTTTTATCATGTATATCAGACCTCTTTATGTGTGCCATTGTGTTAAAAAAGTCTCACACCAGGTGAACAAAACAAGAGGTATAGAAAAAGCAGTCCACTTGCAGTAATATCTTATTTCCTGTGTTGTTGACTGGATTTTTGTTCAAATAAGAACGTTTATTTTTGTGGCAGCACGGGTACTCCTTGATTCTGCAGTGAAGGCAGTATTCTGTGCTTGATACTAGCTAGTTGCCATGGCAACAATTATGATGTCATGAATTCAGTACAGTGACTTCACTGCAGTGTATTTTATCTCTATTCTCAGTTTTCTTCAGATCTTTCTAGCAAACCAAAAAGCACCTACATGTCATAGTGTGACTTGTTTATAATGTGATTCAGCCCAAAAAGTTTGCTGATAGGCAGGAAGAGGAGAATACATTTTTTAATCACTCAAATATGGCTTTCATGTGAGAGAAATGTATTTTTAAAACTGAAAACATGAGAGTAGCAGTGTCCTGTTATGTCTCTTCTATCAGAATTGCTTGTTCAATTCTGGCTTGCCTTTCTTATTCCTGTATTCTATAGAAACAGGTGAAATGTTTTCTTAGTCTCTTTTTCACAGGTTTGTTGACCAGCAAATTGTTTTAGTTTCCATTGTAGCTGGAAACTTCGTCCCCATCAGCTTTTGGAAATGGTCAGCTGCTTTCAGCCTTCTGAGCACTTCCATTTATCACCAGGTTGTGTACCTCCATTTCACAGGTAGCAGAGCTAGCTGTTGAGTGCATACTCTGTCCTCTATTGCTTTCTGATAGTCAAAGAGAAGTATTTAGCATTTTTTCCTATTTCTGAAAATGATACGATTTCCAAATTTAGCCCCAGAAAAGATGCCAGTAAAAACACTGAGTTTGACTAGCCTGCATTTCTTTTGTTGACTTAACTGTGTGTCTGTTTAGAGCTGGCTTATTGGCTTAACTCAAAGGTTGCTTGGGACTTCTGGGCCATCTGACTTTGCATTATCAGTGAATAATGCAGTGTGTTAAAGTGGTATGCCAGGTATTTTTTGTATGGGCTTTTTTTCCCCCCCTTGGTATGTAAAAAGTTCTTCACCTTTGGCTTAGTTTGACAAAGATAGTTTCTTCATGTGGGTGAGGCCTCACTATGTTATAGTGTCCTGGAAAGCCTGGAGAAAATGTGGGATGTGCTGATTTCTTCCCATGGCTTCTTGCTGTAGGGCTAATTTGCATTAAATTGTATTGAGCATAAAGCTGTTAAGCCAAGGTTAGAATTAAATGGCCTTTTCACATTTTTCTTCTTCTGAAGAAAGAAGATTTGAAAAGCACCCAGTAGGATACTTCCAGTGGGAGGGTGACATGGACAGTGTATAAGGGAGATGAAAAACATAATGAGAAAAACAAAGTTGCAGTTGTTTTTCCGCAGAAGAGAAACAGTACCCTGTGTAGCCTGTCATTTGTGATAAACATATCACTGGAGTTGAGTTGTGACATGCTGCAACTGCAGTTAAGAATATGTGATTGGGATGTTTTTGTTAACGAGCTACTGACAGAGCAAACTACAAAGTAGTGTCACAGGTACTGTTGTTCTCATCACCTCAGGGCAGAGGTCTTGTACTTGAAGAT
Source organism: Molothrus ater (assembly GCF_012460135.2). NCBI lineage: Eukaryota > Metazoa > Chordata > Aves > Passeriformes > Icteridae > Molothrus > Molothrus ater. The sequence continues at coordinate 111,885,879 of NC_050479.2, forward strand.
TTCCTGGTTTTTGTTGCTAACAGATATGCCTAGTAGCTTTTCTTTAATCAGCATAAATGTGCTGGTGATGGAGTAACTTGTGTTAAATTCTTCTAAATGCTTTTTCAAAATTATTGTCTTGTTATAATGTCTGTGCACACGGAGGAGTTTATTTACTTAAAGAATGCACCATGATTTGATTTGTTGAAGTTTTTTGTCTTTAGACTCCTTAGTCTAACCCTTTGTCATTTAGGTATTGGAGTTTTTTTCACTTGCTTCTTTCTGTAATTTCTTTTCTAAACATGCATGTTTTCAAAATGTGATTGGACATGGAACTAAAGAATCTTATCTAGGTTATCCTTCTCACAAAAGGTTGGACCAGGTGATTTCTTGGCGTTCCTTCCAAGCTGGGCTAGTCTAGGATTCTAGGATTGATCTGATGGAAGGAAGAGCATCTTTCTTTATGGCAAACTGACATAACTGTGTGCGAAAAAATTGCTAACTCAAAACTAACTTTTTAGTCATGAGATGGAGATGAGATCATTCAGTTCTCAGCAGCATTTGCATGAATGAATGTTGCATTTGGAAATAGTATTATGGCAGTTAATACCAGACTGAGTATATATGGAATTTAAAGCTCTGGACTGTTGGCAATGGCAGTTTCTCTGAAGGGAAGTGTAAGGACAAGGGAAGTGTAAAAGTTTTTGGAGTACTTAGGAAAAGTGATCACATCAACAGTGCTTCAGTCTGTGAAAATGAAAGGAAACTTGGAATGAAAAAAGCAAAACCAAGGTTTACTGCGTGAATCCCTTGTTCTGTTTTGAGAATGGATGGGCACATGGCCTGTCTATTCTAGATGGAGCAGAAAGGAGCCCATTGCATTTCCTCAAACTCAACATTTGAGAGACTGGGATCATGATGATGTGACGGGGAATGACAACAAGAAGACACCCACCCCACCATTTTCTTTTAGAATTATTAAATATAACAACGTAAACTTACAGTGCTCTCTTTTATTCCACTCCAAATGCTTTTATAAAAACCAGTTATATTCTTGCCCACTGGAACTCAGAAATTAAATAAGCAAATTGGAATTGCCTCAGTTAGTGCTCTGCTTTCTACTTAAACATACAACATAAACCCAGTGTAGAGCATTGGCTCCAATTTCACATGACAGGCTTTTACATGCTCTGTTTATACAGGGATGCTGAAACCGACCTTTTCAGTTATTTCCAATACTGCCGGTGCATGGAGAAATGGCAATATTTGTGAAAGTATGGGAAAGTATTTGTCTTGCACTTCAGGATACAGTGACAGATAGTGGCTTGAGTCTGTGTTTAATCAGTCTCTAATGTTTTTAGTTTGGCACTTTTGTGGTTGCAGCTTTGAAGACCTTTTCTCCAGGTCAGCAAGGAGGAAACCTTTCCTCAGTTTCAAGAGGATTTCAGTGAAAAGCCTTAAAATGCTTGGATGGATCTTCTTCATAGTCCATAGCCAAATTCGGTTCAGAGTTGGAGTGTGAAAGCTTAGTCAGCTGAAGAAGGTGGAGACTTGAAGGGCTGCTTGCTGCTGTAAATAAGTTAGGAGGCTGGAAGTGCCAGAAAGGTGTTTCAGTAGCAGTACCTGGTGAAAAGCTGAGCTTCTAAACTTTGTCCTGCTTGGGGGTCCCTTATGACCTATTCACCTGTCCATGGGTTCATCTGTCATCTTTCTGGATATCAGGTGACCTATCCCACCCATTCTTTGCTGCTTGCAATCTCCTGGGGAAGGCTGTAAACAGCATCCCAGGTAGATGTGCCCTGTCTTCTAACACAAACTCTGTCCTTTTATCGAGTTCATAAATTGCTACATCTCTTACAAAGACTTACATAGAAAATTCTACGTATCACCTTCAAAGCAGGTTTCAAATTTATTGTTTTGAAAGCAGTTGGGATAATCTTCATCAGTACAGAGGGGCTGGTCTTAGCAAGCATTTGTTAAAATCATTATAGGTGAGCTTTGAATTAAAACTTGGAGTTAATTGGGAGCGATGTGAAAACCTCCATGAGAAATTTGTAAATGGAGATGGGTGCTTCCCCCCAGAGCCAGGTCTGTGACTCGGAGTGCAGTGGGATAGGGGTGACATGGTTATCTTGGCCTCAGCAGGCTGCCTGGTTCCCTTTTGCTGCAGCTCTGATTCAGATTACCCAGCAGTCCCCGTGCTTTGCTATGATCAAACGATACAGCCCTCACGGAAAAATGTGCTACTCAAAGCTCTGTGTGGCTCCTGTAGCCAACTTGATCTATACAATGGGAAATAGGAAAGCCTTCTTTATCTGATTAAACAGCCGACTTTGGCATGAAATCTCCTTTTTAAAATCAACTTGCTGGAAGTGCTATGACAATAAAAATGCCTTTTTTTTTCCTCTTGTTGTGAAAGCAGAAAAATTGACTGACGCTTCCTCGTTTCATGTATTACTGCCAGAGCGTTCTCTGACATTCTTTGAGTTTAATCATCAGATGTGATACCCTGGTTGTACTTAAGCACAAAACTTTTCAGTGCTCTGTTAACTGCCAGTATCTGTGCTACATGAGGGTTTCTTCATGGTGACCTCAACTATTGTTTCTTCTTGCTTGCTATATTGGTGTTAGATGGATCAATAACAAAATGAATTATGTCTCAACGGTAATCATTAAATTAGAGACATCAACTCAAATATAAATGGTGTCAGGACGAACACGTTTGAGTCCTGAATTTCTCTTTAAAACAAATGTAAATTTTGAGAAATAACTTTTAACACAAAAATAACATTTTAAATGTAAAATATATACATGGTTAACCAGAATAAGTTTCATAAAGTTGGCTGTTGATGTAAGAAAAAAAGGGGCAAGTTAATTGTGTATCTTGTTTTTTAGGGAGCTGCATGAATGTGTGTATGTAATTTGAACCTACTGAGTCTTGCCTACTGAAGCTCCCTCTGCAGTCGGTGTAGCTGATGATTCAGATGGTGAAGTTGGTTAGAGGAAAGATTTGGGGGAAAGGGAGAGGAAACACAAAGGCAGAGAAATAAGCCTTTAGAAATGGTTTGGAGGAAGATATAAGAAGGAGAGAACAGCTCTGTAGGAAAAGAATACTCTGCGTATTCTTTATAAATAATGCATCATGTGGGTGAGCTTCATGTCTGCGTCTGTGGTATAGCAATTAGAGATACTTGCCTGGTTATAAATGCCAAGTGTTGTTGGAGTAAGGAGAGAAAAGTCACAAACTGTGAAGGAGAAGTCTTAGGATCAGTGAACTTTTCCTTTTGTCATTCAGTTATCTATTAGTACCTGTAATTAAAAAAGAGCAGTTGGAGTAAGAGCAATGTTCAAGTTATGCAACCTCAAGATTTTAGGCAGAGATTGGCATTTCATCTGGCTCCCCGGATTTGTGGGTTTTGCATTGGCTTCTGCTTCTCAGATAGCATTAATTCAGTAGGAAAAAAAAGATTTGTTTTCAATAAACATAGTCTTTCATATAGTGTTTGTGAGCATTAAAATTACTTCTAGGCACAAGTAATTATAGGATGAGGGTAATAAACAAAGTTGATGATAAACAAGGTAGGTATCTAGTCAGGCTGGAGAAGTTTCAATGAGATAAAAGCAGTTGTCCACAGCTCTTACAGAGGAGAGGGCAGCATTCTTTGGGCTCTGAGGGGATCACAAGGTTCCACGTAGGATTTCTAGGGATGATTTCAGTTTTGAGAGCATGTAGAGCATTATATGTGGGACATACCTCTTACCAAGCTAAAGGAATTTACCATCATGTTTTACTTAACACACATACATTATAATAGTTTTGTTCTTGACCCAGAATTAAATTAAAATCTAGAGACTATACAACTCAACTGGTTGTGCTCTCTTGGTGGGTTTGTATTTTAATTTGGGCAGTGTCTCCAATGGGGAGAAAACATACAGACTTCTTAGGAAAAGAACATGGATGTTTGATATTTCCTGTTGCAGAACCTTTGCTTGAGAAGCTGCATTGGATTTATTTCCCTTTTAGATTTATAAAAGCTATCCTGAACACTCAGCTGTTTAAATACTGGTGTGATGTGCCACTGCAGAGGCGTTTTACTTTCATATTGCTTTCATTCAATAAGATGCGCATTTTTTCCGTATAAATGAACTCATATTCAGTAGTGCAATTGATGAATTCTCCTCCTCTTCTTTTCCTGCTGTAACACTGGCAAACAGTTCAGTTCATCCAGGTGTCAGTGCTTTTAGTTGTGTGATCAGAATTTTCTAATGAGGGGAGGAAACAGTAAGAACTGGTTTGAAATCACTTTTCAAGGTCCAAAAAGAAAAAAGAAAGCAAAGCCATCTTAAAATTAACAGCTGGAGTATTATTCTTTATGGCCTTTCAGAAGGGAAAGAATAGAGGTGGGTTTTTTTTTTTTTGGCTCATATAAGTGCAACCTTACACAGTTTTCCTCTCATTTTTCTCTCATGTTCACCCCTCATCTTTATCCTAGAAATGTATTTCCTCTTCTGATGTCTTTCCTCTGAGGTTTGTCCTCTGTGACGCAGACTTAGTTCAGTTGACACAATCTCTGGTTCTGTTCAGTTCTGCTCTCTTTTTTTCATCATGTCTCACATTATTTTTGGTCAATTAATTTTAATGATCTTTTTAGAGAAATTCTTTATTTTATTTCAGGGCCTTTTTTTTCCTGAAGCCCAAGTAAATTGAAAGCAAAAAATAAAGCCATTCCAAATGCTTTCAGGGTGCTTAGGACAGAGTAGTGTCTGCACAAGGGCACTCCACCCCATCTTGTAAATAAAAAACTTGATTGAGACACGTATTACTAGGCTCCAGTTTCTGTTTTCTCTTGGCAGTGGAGGTGGGATTAACCACATTTAAATAATATTTTGAATATTTTGGGGTGGACTCCTTTTTTTTTTTTTCTATGAAGATGTTTCTACAAGGAGAGTCAATAATTTTTTTTTCTATCCCCAAACCCACAAGACAGGAATGGGGAAGTCCTTCACCATCCAGGCTTGCCATATCACAGATGAAATACTGTGTTACCTGAAGTGACTGGCTTCTGACCTTGCTCAGTGGTCATAAGAGCTTTTTTCCCTTCATACAGGATACTTGTATCCTGTTTGGAATGACTTCCAACTTCCTAGGCTTTATTGGGGTCCACGTGGACAACACTGGAATATAACACTTCTGCTAGGCAGCTCTTGATTTTTATGCTGTTGAGTGGTTGAGGCAGATGATGTCTTCCATTTAACTAGTTTCTTCTTCCTAAAGCCAGTGGTTTTGATGACTTGGAGCAGCAGCACTGATGAGTATTTCACCTATAACTGAGTAAGAAGTATGTTCAAGTGGGGATTGGGACAGGAAGCTGCATTATAATCGTGTGTGATTTCTAGACACACACACGAGTTCTGCAGACACAGGTTGGTCAGATGAGGATATTTGGTGCTGTTAGAGACTCAAGTGTGGGAGGAAAAGTGTTATTCAGGCTGCTTTGTAGCATTGATGCTTCCAGTGAGCAGAAACAAATGTTTGGCATACAAACTCCTATGACTCTTTGATTTCAAAAGATAGTCCAAGTTTACACTAATAAAAGCCTATTTTATATTTATAGTGTTCTAGGAAGGAAGTTATTTTGCCCTTAGAAAGTCCCTGTAGGACTAGAGAGTCTGTAAATGCATTACAAGTTATGTCTGTAAACTGGCAGCACAGTGCAAAGCTGTAGTTGAGTGCCAGAACTTGCATTTGTAGCAGAAACAGATTTTCATAGGCCTTTGCTGCAAAATGGCGTGTTCTAATATTTAAAACTGTGGCTTTGAAGTGCCTTCTCTGGGTTTTCAGAGGATGGCAGTTGGATCACTTTTCAGTTGAGTAGCAATTTGAAGGCACCCTGTTCCTTCCTGAAGTCTCAAATGAGAAGTTAATACTGCAAGGATGTGCTTTGCTTGTTAGAGTAGTTGTATCAGTAGGCTGGGCTTTAATTCAAGGTAAAAGTGAACGGACAAACAGTCAGGAATTATGTGACACTTCCAGGCTGTCCTCCTGAGAAGCCAGCTCTTGGTGCCTGCTGTGCTGTCTCAAGCCTACCACAATCCATGTTCTTCACATCAGAGAAGAAATGAGGACTCTCTGAACTTCTCTCTCATTTGATGAAGTTTTAGCTGTTTCATGGAAAAAGTGCTTGCTCTTACACAAAGAATATCTTACTAATTGTGCTGTTTAACAACAACTGAGGGGAAATTATATGGCAGGGTGAAGACTGGTCCTTTTATGAAGAAGCAAGAGTTTCAATTACTTTGTTTCATTTTAGAATAAGGATCTTGTCATTACAAAATCTAGGATTAGCTTTGGCTTCCCTCAGCACCATGCTATGAATATGTCTAATCCTGCAGAAATGTGGAGTACACACTTGATCTTCATGTAATAGGAGAAAGTATTTCTAGCTATAGTAGCTCTAATTAATTTAATGACATCGTAGCAGAGGGTCTAAGAATGCTATTATAATTCAGTCATATAATTCATGCTATTGCAATTCAGTCATAGTTAAGAACTCATTTTTGCATGTAGATCTTGGGGCACAGCATGTCCATTCATCAGGATTCTGGTAAAACTTGAAGATCTGTAAGGATGAAGGAATAAGAGCTGGTGGAGGGATGAATAGGGATATTTAGAAATCCCACTGTACAGCAGTTCTAGCCAGGAAAATAGGCTGGATGTTACCTTCTTCCAACAAGAAATTTGGTGTGCTTGTGGAAATTTGTTGTAAAGTTCAGCTTTTCAAAGGGACATAATAAACCAAAGGTCTCAGCATTGTCTTTCTGCATTTCAAGTCAGAGACTTCCAGGTCTCTGAGCTTTGATCTTGGAGCCAGCAGTGAGAGGCGCTGCCTATTGCAGGATCATTGCAACTCTTGGCACCATCACCAAATTTTAATTTTATTGTTGGTTAGGGATTCTTTTGTCTCAACTGCAATTCCTTGAGGGCTGTTTTTTCATAAGTATTAGCAGATCTTCCCTGTTTCCCTTGAACATAATTCTGCCCTGAGGTGTTGTTGTTTCTTCCCTACATTAAGGTCGTGTGCATTTACTTTTAACATATTCAGCTCAAGATATTTCATATCCATAATGTACTTCCTATTTAAGGTTTTGGATGTTGTGAGATAGGAAACAGGACTACCAAGGAAATAGTGTTGTCAACTGAGGAACAAAGAAATCAGATACAGAATATGTAGTAAAATAAATGGTTTGCAGTATTGTTTGGCAATGAACTTGTATCTTGACAGAGAAACTTGGAGGTACTAAGTTCTGTAACAAAGCAAAACAGAATGAAATACAGTCCTTAAAATAAGGCTTGATTTCCAAGTCCAGTATTAGGGTGCTGCTTTTCAATATTCTACTGTGGGTGAATTCAGTCAACTGAGGTTGGGACTTGAGAGATTTTCACTGGTTTATACTGCCTCCAAATGGTATCTTAAGCAAGTTTCCTTGCTTACATGTTCCTCAGTTTCTCAAGTTACAGTGCTTTTGATTTGCTTCTGTTTCTTTCAAGTTAAAAAACCCAAACAAACAAAATGTCAAACAAATTGAAACCAAGCAAAAAAACACCCCCAAATCAAAATATCCTAAATAACTTTCCTTGTTGGGTGCCTGAGGTTTTAATATTTGGGATGTATTTTGTGACCCTTGGGTAAAATACGCATTCCCTTCTTCCCACTTCAATTGAAGTATTGCTGGAGTAAATAATCCCTAATGTTGCCTACTGATAAAAGATACTTCAGACCAGAGAGGGTGCCACAAAGGTACATGCTTTTACTTTTCCTGCCCAAGAAATAGCAAGTGGCATGATTGCAATTTTCAGATTCAGGTTCTTTTTCCTTGAAATCCTGTCTGCTTTATGTTATTCAATATTCAGTTTGTAGTTTTCACAGAGTGTTATCCAAGCTACAACCCTTTGCAGCAGTTGGCTTATTTTGCACTGTCTGTTCAGCTTTTAGTCTTCTGATTGCTGTCAAATATCTTCATTGTGTTATTTGCTTAGTTTTGGGATAGGTCTCTTAGATACTTTGGAGCCCACTTACACTTAAGAAGTCATAGATGTAGTAATCTAGCACTGATCAAAAAATTTTATTTGCATTCTCAAAAATAAGAATTTGTAAGAATAGAAAAGTATGGTTTCCAAGGAAGCTTTGGCTCTGTTACATCAGATTCTGAAAAGGAAAAGCCATACGGATAGAAAAGCAATTGTAGTAGCTTTTCTGATTGAATGAGTAGTGAATGCTCTTCTAAAAGCAGCCTTCATTATTAACCCAAATCAGTTACTAATCCATGGGGACAGCTGAGTGAGGAGTCACCAAGAGTGCACTGAAGAAGGTGAGTAATTGTAAGAAGGATGTAAGGAATGCTCATCCTCGCTGGCGTGGTATGAGCTGCTGCTGTGGTGAAGCAGAAACCAGGTGATATCTTAACCACTTACTATTAAAATGAAGGTGATGTCAAGTATTTGCTGTTGGCATTTCAGTATGGTAAAAGAAGGTTGAATAAATTGAGAGGAAATTAACCAGTTTTTGCCTAAAACTCCCGAGTGTGTGGTGCACAAAGCCTTGTCATGGGGGAAGTTGTTTCCTCTACTTTGGTTTCCTTTATGAGTCTCTCAGCTTCTCTAAAAGAAGCATGGTGGGTGGTTTTAGTTATCATGGAAGTTGTGTTGTGCCAAGGCAAGAGGAAGAACTCTTCTGGCAGAGTCATTTTAGTCAAGATACAAGGGAGATAATGTTCTTCTGGTACAAAACATAGACTGTGGTGTTATCAAGGCCTAGTAAATCAACACAGAGTTGTTAGAGCACCATTTAATTAAACTGAAGCCTTTGAATTACGCTGAAGCCATAGGTCTCAGAGCTGCTGCTTTTTTAAGCTTCATTGCACTATGCTAAGGATGTGATTACTTGGTTTTACCAACTAAACCAGATTTGGGAAGCTTGTGATACCAAAATCAGCCAGGAAATAAACTAACACAATCTGAAGTATTAGAAAGCAGACATTCTTTATTATGGACACATCCAGAGGATATCTCCTCTAATCAGATGTGTATGGTGAGGTTTTACAACAGGGTATTTATTCCATACTCTTCAAACACTCATCACAACATATTTCCTAGCTAATACATAAACCTAATTTTCTCCTAGTGCTAATTTCCATGCATCCACCTCCATGGGAAGTCCTTTTATGGTCCTGGAGGGTTGTCTAAAGGGGTCTCTGGTGGTTGTACTCACCAAGTTCTTCAATATTAAAGGTGACCTTTCCTTGAACTTCTTTGGGCATGTGCTGTTGTTTCTTGTTACAAAATTTGCCAAAACCCCCACTATATTCCTCATTATCTGTTTGCCCACTGGTTCCAGCTATGTTTATCATCCTGTGTGCATACTTTTACCTTCTTTTATCTTGCTTTTTGTTTTGGTTTTTTTTTTTCTTTTGTTACTTGGTCTTTAAGATCTATCTAGCAACCTCAGGGGAACTGAAAATGTCTGTTCTCTGTGTTATTTATCACTTGCACAAACTCCTTCTCAGAGCATGGAGAAGGAGTTCACTTCACAAGTTGTACTCTGAATGGACCAAACCTTACTTATTTGGGAGACAAGCTCTATCCATTTCTATATATGTGTAAGCAGTAGTGTGTCCATCTCCATCATTCAAACAATAGCTTCTCTTTTCCCAGCAGCCACAGCTGCTGTTGAGAGAAGGATGCAGAGGCCAAATAAAAGAGCATGCTTACAGCTCTCACAAATTGAGGATGTGTGGCAGTGTTGGCTTAGGGAAAAATCAGGCAGCAATTCCACAGTGTTTTCCCACTTCCTTGGTGTCAGGAACAAGTCTGTCTCAGGGTAAGAGTATTCATACAAGAAAAGCTGAGCTGCCTGGACAGTGTTTCCTTCTTTAAGAGAAGGAACAGTGGGAATTGCTTTTGAGCACTTGTTCCACCATATTTGCTTTAGGTTGATTTTTGAACAAAAATAACTAAACTGGTTTAATATTGCTGCAGAACCTCATGATCATTCAGGACTTGCTAACTCACAGTGTCAGGGACAGAATTTGTATGTCAAAGGGTCTTGTACCAACCAAATTGAGGGGTTTGTATTTTGGAATTTGATGACAATGTTGCCTTTTTTTCCTCTTGATACTCTTTTTTACCTGTACTATGCTCCTATTATCACATTGGCTTTAAATTCTAAATAAAAGTTACCTCTAATGCAGTTTCATGTTAGTTTATCTGATATCTGGCCCTTGATGAAGCAGATCCCCTTGCCTCTTTGACTGTTAGCTTTTATACCTTTCCTCACTGAATATTTTATTTTGTAATTGAACAGCAAAGATGTAGCTGTTTAATTTGGTAATTAAATGAAAATCTGTCCCTCATTTCAGGGTAGATTTTTCACTGTATCGGGTGGGAGGCCAATTCTCGTGGTGCCACATAGTAACTGTTGAGGGGGAAGGAAGCAGTGGGAGCATTTGCTCTTTAGGGTAATCTTGTCCCTTCTCTTTCGTGCAGGCCATCTGCTCACACCCTGGCTTACCTGTTTTGGGGAGCATCAAACTGGAACATCATCAGTGTGATGGGTGTGATGGCCAGCTCTGTGTGGTGTATTTTGCCTTTTTTTTTTTTTTTTTTTTTTTTTTTTTATACTGATATGAGAGTGGATTGCTGCTGGACAGAAAGGATCTCATGTTTCCATACCCTTGCAGCATTCCTGTTATTTGTATTGCCACACGCCCATCTCCAGGCTTCTGCTAGGCAAATTCCTGCTGCCACTGGGAGGCCAATGCAGTGCTGAGGTCAAGTGTGCAGAGACCAAGGGAGGATGGAAAGTCAGGAACTCTGTGTAATAACCCATTTGTACTTCAGTTTAGAGTGGTGCTGTTCCTGGCCTGCGTGAGATTCTCTTTAAAGAAGCAATCTGATATAAGTAAAGTCTCTTTGCACCAAAGAAATGCTTGTGCCTGATTGCTTTCAGTTCTGGTTTGATTTTATAGTCGTGCTTTTTCTACAGACACCTATAGGAAGTGGGGCTGTGGTTTGACTAGAGAGGAATGCCAGAAAAATAAAAAGAGGATGAGAATGTGGAAGGATGATGATTGTTATGATTATTATTAAGTTTATTTTTGCTTCTTCCTGTGGGTCTAGTATAGCCCTGGAATCTCATGTGTCTTAAAGTAAAATAAAAAAGTGAGAGCAATTACCTGGTTTTGGTAGCATGGCAACATTTCTGGAGAGATTCTCTGAAGTATTCCCAGTGGGTATGCACAATTAAGGGAAGTAAGTAGTATGGGATAGAATATATAATCTACATAGTGACTTCTAGAATAGAAAGCCTCTAAGTAGACAGGTGATTACTGTGTGCATCACGGGAGAAGGAGGACTGTATGAAAGCTATTTATGCAATATACATATTCCCTGTCTGAAAGCTAAGTGAGCCTATGCCTGGGAGCTGCAATAACAAAACAAACAGATGAGATTTCTTTTTAACTTTAAAATAATACAACTGCTGCCTCCAGTCAGCGTGAGGATGAATGACTTCTCTTTTGTGGTCTGTATGCTGGATTAATGCAGTATATTTTATTTGAGTTGCTTTCTGAACTGTTTCTTGATGACTGGTTCAAGTGTGGTATATGACTATACTCTGCTTGTTACCCCAAATATTAAGGGAGAGCTGCACTCTGGAAGTCTTTTCTTAAGAAGCTGTGCTTAACACCTTGTTCTCCTGTGTGCATGTGAAAAAATGATTCAGGACCTGTCTACTGAAGGAGGGGTGACTCTTATGTCAGTCAGTACCATCATGAGAAGTGTTGTTTGCCAAGTATTTGGTATTTTCTTTCCATGTACTTGAAATCTTCTGCTGCCTAAAACTTGTTTTTCAATCTTTTGGTTGAGAATTGTCAGAAGGCAGTTGTTGGAACTATTAGGCTTAAGCCAGAGGAAAGGTTTTGTACAAATTGAATCTCTTTTTACAGGAAACAATTAATTTTCTAGTTTAAAAAATTAGTGGTGGTGTGTGTTTCCAGTTCCCTGATTAACTTTCTAATTTTGGTTGATTTTGAGCAATTTGTCAAAAAGGCAGATGTGCTTTTTCTCTAAGTTCCATGAAACTGAGCTGGAGCCGGAGAGGGATCTTAGGAATGCTCAAAGAAGACAGTGAAATGGACTCAAGTTACAGGCATGGAGGAGTTAACACCAATAAATCTATCTTTAAAAATGTCCCAAAGATAAGCTGTGGTCAAGCGTAATATATGAAAATCTAGCATTCAAGCCAGGATTCTCAGAACGAGATGTTGAGGCGGTCAAAGCTCTGGATTTTGGCAAAATAAAAGTAAATTGAACAGGTTTCTGTGGGGTTTTTTAAAAAATATGTGAGAATTCTCCTTAGCAGCAGTAAGCCTCTGTAGTCATTCATGTATTTGTTTTGCCAGCTCTAGGAGCTTAGGTGCTGTCTAGTATCACCAGGGACTTGTGTCTGCATTTCTGCTCAGGTAGGTGTTCCAAGAGAAGACAGTAGAATCTTTGAATTCAACTCTTTTATACAAAGTTATGTTAGTGGTTGTCTCAAGTATTTTACTTTTCTACAATTAGTACCTCAGAAATACTCCCCTGCTGTCTGCTTCATATGGCTGTAACACTGTCAGTATTCAAAGTGTTTTATAAATTTAATTAATCTCAAAGACACTCCTGTACACAAAACAGATGGAGGGTTTTTTTCAGTTATTTTAATTGCTCTGTAAGTTCTCTGCTTCCATCTTTTTTTTGTTTCTGTTTAGTATCTATAATGTGAAATACATTCAGTCTGATTTGTAAAACTGACATAAGAGGTGCAGGTTCTGTAATTCTTTCTAGTGGAATTCCCCCAATTTATTATTACTAAAAGCCCAAACAAAACCCACATAATTACTTCGGAAACACAGTTCTTAATCACGTAGAAGCTCTTGAGAAAGGAAGGTTTTTGCCAATTTTATTTCATGGTGTTTCCCAGGTTACCTTACAGGTGGTGTAACAGAATATAAATATGCTGCCAACGTGAGACAGAAACCTCCCTTAAAAACACAACAACTGAAATCTGCTGTGTCAGTGGCAATCTGCTGGAGATGTATTTGTCTGTCAGTTTATGACCTTGCATTTTTTGGTAGAATTTTCATAGTCTAACTGTGCATTGGACTTTTAAAGAAAATTAACCTTGTGCAGGCTAATGAAGATTCATATCCTCAGAACTGAGTGTACTTTATATCCCTGTTTGGAAAAGAAAGAGAAATTAAGTTACAGAATTAATTTAAAACTTTTGATTTTGGGTACTGTTTTTGTTCAGATGAAGAAAAGATCTGTCCTCAGCATAGTCAAGAGAGCATTATCAAGTAGCAAAGTTAGATTATTTAATGTTCCTTTCTGCACTTTGGAAATAGTATGCTCTAGGTGGATGCTTATGGTTGTCAGAAGATGTAAATCAGGATGGAGATGGGTTAATTGTTGATAAGGGACAACTTAAGATCATTATGCATTAAAAATCTATTATTGAATTAAGTTAAAGCTATTCACTATTAATAATTTATCGTGGTATTGACACAAATCTGTACATTTTCCAATCTCATGCTTTATTACAAATACTATTGGCAAACATTTTCAGCATATACATCATGGCTAAAAACCCACAAAGGAATATATAAATTATGTGTAAGTAGTTGATGCACAGTATCAAGGGGAGGAAGTGGTCTAGAGGACAAAAAATGCTCGAGAGAAGCACAGTCTGCAGTTATGAATTATTTCATATAAATATTGCCTATGGCATGGATATTTAAAGGGGGCGAAAAGCCGAATATATTACACGGAGCTCATATCAGCCGCTGTGGGCGAGCTCTGGGAGCGATTCCGAGAGGAGGGACGCAACTTGGGAGCCTCGGCTCCAGCCGAATGTTTTGTCTTCAGCCGAGCAGATGCTCGGGGCTGGTGCAGAGGGGAGCGCGGGTGCTGCTGGGCCCTGCGGAGCCGCCCGGGCCCGGGCACGGCGCGGGCGAGCCCCGCAGATGGCGCTGGCCCCGGCGCCGCTCTCCCGGCGCTGTCCGGAGAGCCGGGAATCGCTGTGCCGGGAATTCTGATGGGCTCCGTGCACAGCGCGTGCCTTTCAGGTGACTGCTGGAAACCAGATGTTTTTGATAAGATTTTGATAAATGTCGTGGGATCCACTGAGAATAAGATTTAACATGAAAATAAATAAAAAGCACCCAGGGGAGTAATTCTATTTTATTTATATTCCTTAGCTCGGATAGATTTATTTTTTAAAATTTTTGTTCCGTTCTTTTCTTCTAGCCTTCTTAATAAGAGCATCGGACAATTTGTCCCCACGATGAAATTATATGAAATGTTTTTTGCCCTTTTTTTTTGAATCTAAAACCTTCAGCGATGCATACAGCACAACTGAATTTTCAAAAGAAAACTCTTTGAAGTCCTTTTTTCTTTTTTCTTTCTTTGTGTCTCTGTCTCCCCCTTTCTCCATCTCTCCCCCCTCCTTCTCTCTGTCTGTCAAGTTCAAGAGCAGCTCAGATGCCATGAATTAAGTGAAGCACAAAAGGGGAAAAGGAGACCCTTTTGAAGAACAAAGGCCTCCCATTAGGCTGCCGTGTTCTTTCTCTGACCAAAATTGCTCCCTACATGGTTTTTATTGCTGTCCACATGCTTGGCACATAAGGTAAATACAGTAGGACCCTCGTTACCTCACACTCTCTCTTCCTCTTCCCCCTTCAATAAATGTTTTGTCTCTTTGATGTCCCTAGTAATTCTTATACTGATTGTTCCCACCCTCATAAAAGCCCCAGGGGTAGTCATGGTGGTGGATAGCATTAGATACTGTGTAAATGCTTCCAGAAAAGAAGACAAACTGCAGCCAAAGAATTTATTTCAGGTGGAAGAGAATGGGAAGGAAATACAGATGTTTTCTTTTCAACATGTTGCCTCTTTGACCCAGCTACGCTTATATTTCCCAGGGAAGTTCATAATTTCTTCCTGTGTATTTCAAAAACAAACAAGGAAATAGGGCTAAGTCAGAATTATGAGAAAATGCATGCCACAAGAATTTAAAGTGATAGGAAACTTCTCTTAAGCCTTCTTTATTATTTATTTTTCTTTGCTTTGGACAGCTCTCTGTTTCAGACCTCTGGTGAAAAGTACCTGCTAAGGTTCAGACTCTGGTGGATTTCAAAATGTGAACTGTGCAGTGCATGCCTTTAAAAAATAAATCAGTCAGGCCCTTCCTACTGAAGAGAAATTTAAAAATAGCACTGAAATGTATGCATGCATACAAAGAGCCGGAACCACTGTAAAACGCTATCTTAAACCTAAAATTGCAATGGAATTTTTAGTACTTGAATGACAAAATTTGCTAATGGTTTCAAAGACATCTTTTGGTGAGTTAATTTTTATGGCAGAATCCTGAAAGAGGAGAATAATTGATGTGAGATAGCATAATTCATGCTGAAGTTGTCTGGAAATCGTAAAGTATACTATTTCTTGGAATTTGAAATTATGTTCTTCCCAAATAAATTGCATTCAGAGATATTCATTTTGTTATTTGTACTTGTTTTCATCTTCTGGTTCTGCATTTTCAGTGACATGAAGTAGTTTTATTAAGTTGTGTAACACAATTTAATATGTAATCATTAACAGAACATGTAACTGTTTTTATTTTTGGCGCTGCTTCTTACTGCTACCACCTCATCTCCTGGAGTATATGCTTTTATGAGCATCTGCTGTTATGAACATAGTAATTCCACAGAAAATGTCAACAAGGCTACTTAAAGAAATAACAATGACTCTTATCAGTCTATTTTGTAGATTACAAGGCAAGGAAAATCCACCTTGAAATCTGACTTTTCATGGCAAGTTTGATTTTTTTTTTTAAGCTTCTTTTTTCTCCCCCATGTTGCATAATAAATTTTAAAATAAATTATTGGTTGTAATCAGTTGAATATTTCCTCACTCTGTGCGAGCAAGGTTTTACGTACACATCTCTGCAAAGGAATTAAATTTGCTTCCCCATCCCCTTGTAATTAGCCTACTTAGCTTCCTGCTGTGTGTGTTGGGGGGGAGGTGATGCTGGCCCTTTCTGAACTTTCAGTATGTAATTGGCATATTTTGATCCATAGTTCATGCAAGGATGGGTTGTCCAAAGTGGCATCTGCACCTTCAGGTGTTCTGGTAGAACACCCATAGGTAGCAGTGGTGCATCTGTCTGTGCTGGATGTGGGTGCTGTGATTAATGGCAGTGGCTACAGCTGCCTGAGTATGGAAGATGAACCTTTGTTCTACCTTCCCCCTCCCTCTTGCCGTGCCCCATTTGTCATGTAGCCTCTCCTGTTGTCGTTTAACCTATGTCCCCTTGCTCCGTGGAGCTGTACCTGCCCTCATCTTCCCCAGCCTCACAAATCTGTGGCAGAGCCTCCCTTCCCCTCTGCCTGCGGGTATGGTTCTGTTCACAGGTCAGAGCAGATGCTCACCCTGCTCCTGAGCAGCAGATCCAGGGCCAGGCTGTGCCAGGATGCTCATGGCTGGAAGTGGAGCCAAGGGAGAGGAGGCACAGCTGCTGCAGCCACAGTTTAGCCACTGGTTTGTGGCTGGTTTGTGTTACCTACCCACCAAGAGCACTGGGATGCTTTTGTGAGGAGCTGGCACAAGTCTGGGAATCACTGGATTCAAAAGCTTCATGTTGGGCAGAGTTAGAGGAAGACTTTCTCAGGGAAGCGGGGCTGTGTTGTACAGAATCACAGAACTAACAAGATTGGAAAAACCTTTGAGATCATTGAGTCCCACCTGTGGCCTAACACCCTCATGACATTGAGTGTCACATCCAGTCTTTTGTTAAGTACCTCCAGGGTTGGTGACTCCAACACCTCCAACAGCCCATTCCAATGCCCAGTCCCTCTTTCTGTCAGGAACTTCATTATTTCCAGCCTAAACTCCCCCTGGTGCAGCTCCAGGCTGTGTCCCCTAGTCTGGTTGCTGGTTTTCTGGGAGAAGAGAACAATGTCATGCAATTACGTAACATGATTTTAATGCTACTTGGAATTTCTATGAGGATAAAGAAGAACTAAAATATAAATCAACTTTACCAACACTATAAAAAGTGAGTGTCACCTTCTGAGTATTCCTTTCAGCAGTAGTGAAATGATTTTCCCAGGCATGTCTTGTAGGTAACTTTTATTGAATTCCATCAGATTATTCTTTCTTGTACTTTTTCTTTAAGAATATGTAATATACACCTGAAAGAGAACATTGGGAATTTTCAATTGTATGTCTGCACAAAACAGACTCACAGCCTGAATTTTGAGTTTTACTTGACAATTTCTGTATAAAGACCAGTGACATAGTAGACATAAAAATTTGATGGCTTCCATTGAAGACTTGTTGAAATAAGTAATGAAAGAATGTGTTAGCAAGGGGCTTAGTTTTAATTATTCAAAACTCTCTTGCTTCCTTACATAGGAACTGCAAATTTGTGAGAATAGTACCTAGTGCCTTGGAAACACTGCACAATGAAAAACACTTAGATTGCTACTCTTGAAATAAGCTGAACATTTTAAAAAAATGATGGTGTCTTCAGGATGATTTTATTTCTTTGGCACTCATGCTGCCGGAATTTTCTTAGGTATGTCTTAATTTTGAACACCTAGATGTTGAGGAAAGGCTTAGCAGAGCTCTGAAATGTGAGGTTGGTTATTGTAGTCATTGAATAGTCATATTCACAGTGTAAATCTAGGATAAGGGGTTCAGTGCATCATCTGTTTCTTCCCAAAGGACTAATATTTCTTATTAGATTCTTACTAGAGCCTTGAAGCTGTGTAACTACTCTCATCTTCATCACACAAAACGTAAAATCTCTTGAGGTAAATAAAATTTTCTGCTCTTATATTCTTTCATTTGCAGACAGCAGTAAGCAAGACTCCTTGTACTTCAGGTTGCAGCGTGCATTCTGAGTTCTCTGCCACTGGCACATGCTCGTTTTCACTAGCTTGCTTTAGGTTATAATACAGATATTATTCTTTTTATGTTTACGTTGCTTGTTTCTTGTATTTAGCATTTTTTTCAGGCAGGAACATAAAATGGAAACTTGTGCAAAAAAGACTTTGTTGCATGTTGAATTTTGAACACTGAGTAAAACTTTGAAAATGTATTACCCTTCCTCTGCAGGAGGAGATTTTGCATACTGACACTTGATGTTTTCTTTTCTAGGGGCTAAACAAAATGTTAAATAAATCAGAAATTTGTGTAGCAAATTCCATTCAACCACATTCAGTAAAGTGTTCTCTGGTGGGTGAATTTCTCAGGCTGTAGTGGTTTAGGAAATGATGACATGTTTTGCCATGATGGTGTGGCCTACCCTGACTGGCCATGGTCATTAGAGAAGAAGAGACAGGAATTTACATGCAAGTGACCTTATGGTAACCACTTGCTCTGAAGGCAAATAATCTAAATTATTCTGAAGGCTAATCTAAATTATTCTGAATTATTTTGTACAGCTGCAAGCACACAGCACAGGTTACTGACACACTGTAACTTGTGCTGCTGGAGACTTGGTCTTCTTTTTTTTTTTGCATATCATTTATGGATAAGAAGTCTTGTTGTGTTGATTTTTGGATCTGTGTGTAGTGTTCGATTTTGGGATGATCCATTCTCAGGTGAAGATTTTAGATATGGAGGACTTCATAAAACGTAGCCCTGAGATGTCACCTAGAGAGATGTGAGGTATGTACACTTGCCTGTTCTCCATGGTTTAGATTTAGGGACCATCCCCCTGATTTTTTTCTGAGATACCTACAAACTTACATGAGCATGAATTGTAATATTGTGTAGAAGCAACTGTCAGTATTCTTGGTGAGGTCTAGAGAGCTGTGTAAATGGCTTTTTCACTTGGGATGAAATTTGCCGTGTAGGATTAAGCACTCTGATCCCAGCTTCTGTTTCTGGGCAGAGTACCTCCACTGGAGAAGAGCAGCCCTGCAGTACTCAATTTTACATTAAAGTCTCACAGATATCTTCCATATCCATACTTGGAGAGCTTAATTAACAGAACTAATTACTGTTCCAGATAGATCTACATGTCCCAGTGCAAATTAACATGGAGTTTAAGAAAGTAGAAGGGAAATGAAGCTGTCATGTGTGTGGCTGCTTATCAGCTCTTGAGTCTGTTTTAGGAGTGCTCGCTGAAGGCTCGTGTGATCCTTGGCAGCTGATAAGTGGTGTCCATGGTTGTGCTTGGCATTAGGAGAAGCACAGAAGCCCTTTCTGAGGCCAGTCTGCTTTTCCTTTTGCTTGCCTCATAGCCAGAGTGTGGCTTTGCTTTGTCTTCCTCAGGAAAATTGCTGCTGCTGCTGGCTGTGCGGGTTTGTTCTGCGGACACAGGCTGGGAGTCTTGGGAGGAGAGAGACTCACAGTTGTAATCTCTCCTTGCCTTGCCTCTGGTCAGGCAGCCGATTGTTTTTCTGGTTTGGTTCCTCCGGGTGGCATCTGTCTTCAGGAAAAATTTCCTTGCAGCCAAGTGTGGGCTGCTGAACTGTGGCTGTCTCAGTGCCACTGTTTCTGACTGCTACGCTGAATTAATTATGTGAGCAGTTATGGTGTAGGTGCTGGAAATGTTTGTGGCTGTTCAGAATGGAAGAGCTGCTCTTAAATGAATTTCTTTGTCATCCTCTGGAGCCTTTTTTTTTGGTTTTTTTTACTTTACTCTTTTTAAAAAAATCCTGAAAGATAATATTTCATATATGTAGAAGTTGGGTTTGTGCCACTTAGAATGCCTTTCCTATCCTGTGATTTTATTCTCAGTATTATGATATGCCTACACAGCATTTCACTCCATCTCCTAAGCTTTATCTTATTGTAACTTTCTAGATGTAAATGCTTGTTTAATACTAATCAACTGTTGCTTTGTTGTTCAATGCATTACATTTTAACTGTGTGTTATTGATGCAGTAGTACTTGAAGGTTTCTCTTAAATGCCTGTTTAAATGATCTGGAAAACAGTATTCTTTTAAAGATTGGGTTAAAAATTGCTTGTACAGAATTAAAAATATGTGAACAATGTGGCTGTACACAGCCAGATGTTGCAAGATCAGCATGAACCTGACAAAGCCTAGAAGGGATTCTGCTCCTGCTAGGTAAAGACTTGAACAAATACATGGGACCTGCAGTGTTCCCCCAAAGGCCAAAAGAAATGAATTCTCTCGAATCAGAATGTGATTTCTCTGGAAAAGTTTGCTCCACTGAGAACACCTGCTCAGCATCTCCTGGGACTTGAGCCATAAAGGTCTTGGGTTCAAAGCAAGCTGGAGTTTGCACAAGGCAAGTGTAGAGAAATAATTAATCTAGTGAAGGTGGGGGTACTCAGTTCTCTTTTGTTTCATGGAGAAAATGTGGCTGTGTTTTGGCTGTATGAGTTATTCAATTGCTTTCTGTTGCAATATTTTCATTAAGAAGGGAGATCTTTAAATGTTCACTTTATTTTTCATGTTTAATTTTTAAGAAATCAAGGGCGTTTTGGCTGGCATAGTGATTTATGCCATTCATAGCTGTAAAACTGAAGTTCTTTGTAATACAAGAATCAAACTCATGCAATGGCAAACGATTTTCCAAACACAAACCAAATGTGTATTATGCAGTGTTTGTATTGCTTTGGCACCAGTCAGCTGTGAGGTGCCTTTGCTGCTGAACAGCTTTGCTGGTCAGTGGCTGAGGAAAGTTAATAGGACTTGCAGGTAGCAGAACCTCTTCAGGTGTTGCACAAGAAAGCAGCATCACGTTCATGTCTTTGTTTTTCTTCCTAGGGAAGCCACGACTAAAGACACAAGTTAAAAGTATAGAAATGGCAAAATGCTATTAAAATAACAGAAATGTTTTTTAACATTTATCAGTGCGTAAAATATGCGGTGTAATGTCTGCTCTCAGAGATAACAACTGTATTTTTTGTGGTGAAAATGGAACACAACTGAAGACAATTGTTCAGCAGATACTTAAAGCATTACTGGGACAGCTTTGCCTACTCCACGCCTGCTATAAATTTATGTAAACTGTACCAAAATTTGGATTTTAAGAAAATAAGTGTGCTGAAGTTTCCAGTATTGCTTTTTCAGATGTTTTGAGCTTGTCTTATGTGCATAGAAGTTCCAAGTGCCAGGACTGCTTTAAAGTTAAAATAAATCTTTTGCATTTCAGCATGCGCTATTTTAAAATAGTATAGTTCCAAATAAAGGGAGGGAACTCCCTTATTCTATTTCAGAGTGTTCCTTGAGGAGGAACCTGTAAAAATGCTGCTTGTGTGAATTTTCTCCTCTTCATGGGCAAGCTGGGGAAGTAGAGACGAGCAGCAGTTGGAACTTGAAAATGGATATTTCCGTATAACTAATAAAATTACTCTTCAGGTCACCAGGGCTGCAGAGTCAGCTGTTGTGTCCAGTGGATTTTGATTAAATTGGAGCGCAACATTTTCTTTTCCCCTTTGTGTGAATCTGGCTCTTTGAGGCATGCCCTCCTAGAGCATGTACTGTTTCAGTCCTTATTTCAAACATTTCCACTCTTTGTACCTGCTTTGAGCCGTAGGATTTTTTGCCTTATACCTTGACCTTGGTGTACTGTGCATTTGTGAAGCTAATAAGGTGGATTTAAGAGAATAGCCTGTCCCTCAAGTTAAGGGTGAGAGGCTAGGAAATAAACACAGCGTGCTACAGAATGGAAGAGAACAGAAAGAGGTATTTAAGAGGAGATTAAATACACCTTTACATACTTTCTAGGTGGCAGGGCAAAAGATGATGTACTGACAAAAGGTCATATTTTCTTTCTTTGGTAATATATTTTTGTTGTTTGTTACCTGTTTACAAGCTCTAAATTAGATTTTTATACAAAGAGTCTCTGTGCTTTATTAAACCTCAAAGGCTGGCAGGAGTTTTTGGGCAGGGGGATGTTTAATCCTGTTTTTCAAAAAACATAGAGATTATTAGGTAATGCTGACTATTAATTCCGTTTCTTATAATTTTTTTGCATCCACTGTCCAGTTGGTTACATTTTTCAGGGGCACTTTCAGGGAAGTCTCAAGGAGACTGGCTTCTTAAAGATTCCCCAGTAAATGGGCAGGTACAGGAAACTGCTACCATTCACATGGAAGGAAAGAATTCAGTAAGAACATGAGATGCCTCAATTGTTGGAAAATTAATGCAGAGAAGAGATCTTTATAAACATGCTTATTGCAGAAGTTCAGTGAATCAGAGAAACCCATCTTTAATCTATCCTATATATATATATATATATATATATATATATATATATAAAATGCCCTTGAAGTGGACAAGTATTTTGTATGGTGAGCTATACAGTTACTTCTAATCTCTATCAATTCTTTGACTCTGTTTGTGGACACTGTACAAATGATTGCACTGGTGAAACTGAGGATGTAGGGTAGGGCTGGAACAGGGCAGACACGGAATTGGGTTCAGAGGACATGGTTGCCAAAAGAAGTGCTTGCCAAAAAGGTAGATTTGCTGCCACCTGAATTCTTGTTCTGAGGTAAAACAGATTTTTAGCTTTTCTGGGAATGACTGTGCAGAACAGCTTTTTGTAGGTTGAGTCTCTGATGTACCTACCAAAAGGGGCAAACTCTTGCTTTAATAATCTGGTTAAAAAATCTCCAAAATATAACAATTGCAAGATGCAAACAATTTAGGAAAGAACCTTTAGTAGTTTTGATGCCCAGTGATTTACATTTCCACTATCTGTGTTCTAATAACATTTATATCTTGTGTTGCTTCTAGAGGAAAAAAGTTTTGGCTAACTTTTAACCAAAATATGAAAACAGTATCAATTGACCATGTTTTCTTGCAAGTTTCTGTTCTGAGAAAGAAGGTCGTGTCTAAATAGATTGAGATATTAAGGAAAACTGAAATTGAGCAGTGCTATGCCAGCTTTTTTTCTGTGAATTTCCTCTATTAGACTATTACACACATCAGATACTAATTCAGTCCAAAATAAATTGTTTATGGTATGGTGGGCTCTGTCTTGTTCTTCATTACCAGGGCAAGTATTAGAAGCCCCTGGAAGAAATGAAGGGTTTATGGGTATTTTTTCATTCTCTGTTGCTGCTAAGAGATAGAACTCCGCCTTGTTATTTTTCATTCAGAGCAGTCTATCAACTAATTTTTAACATGCTTAACTATGAACTGTTGAACAAAATCTAACTAGTCATTCTAAGAGATGAGAATTTCATTTGATGTCTTGAGTCACTGTTGACTAAAATATGTCCCAAATCTGTGGCTACAGCTTCAGTATGTTTCTCTTGACATTGCCTCATGCATTGCATTTTGCACATTGCTTTGTATTTATATGAGAACATAAAGGTGCAAATATATTTGGCAGTGTAAGACTTTTGGGTCACAGTTGAATGCTTTATTTAAGGGGAAAGCTAATTTGTTACAATCACTAATGTAGTGGAGAAGAGCAGTAATGATGGTGCCTTGAGTGACTCCTCTATGTGTATATCTGATTCCAGCTCTTCTTTTAGGCACTTTACAGTATAACAATACATCTCTTTCTGAAACAGAGCTATCTATACTTAAGTCTTGGTTCCAAGCTTGGCTAAGCCATCTTAACAGCTCTCTGAAGCTGAAATGGGACTGCCCTTGCTCCTTACCTTCAGCTTCATTATCTTGTCTTTGCTCCTCTTCCTTTGCAAAGTCTTCTACTGTTCTAACAAGTTATATACCTTTCTGGAGGGGTGTAGTGACAAAGCCAGCACAGCATAGCCAAAAATGATGGGAAATCCAAGTGTGGAGTGTGGCCTCCTTCCAACAGTGCTGAGCCATCACATTGCTGTACCCTGGCTCTTCACACTCATGCTGAAGCTGTGACAAACCTTTTTAAGCTTCCTGCCACTGGAAGGAGAGGGCAGTTCTTCCTTTCCCACTCTTTCATGATTCAGCCTCTGACCTTGTATCTGTTTCCAGTCTTTGGCTACCACACACAGCTGATTTAACTTGAAAGGGAACAAAATTTCTGTTAGTTTTTTATGAAGTTAGTTTTCTTTTGGACTGCCAACTAAAATTGTCTCCTCCTCTGGTTAGGTGAGCACCAGGGAGGGCAGTGAGGGAAGAGGGAGAGCCAACTTGTTGTGACTCGGGATAGAAAGAAAATGAAGCTTTTCTTTTTCAGTGCTGGACAGTCGTAAGATTGGCTTTGTTTTAAAATATAAAAGTATTGTGAGGCTGTGGTTTAAACAATTCAAACCAAACTAGACTGATTCTGCTTGGTCTCACCCTCAATGGCATTTGCTCTGCTGGGCTTGTCTGATTTTGCAGGCATCCAGGCTGGGAGCTGAGCTGCCAGAGTTGTATGTCAGAAGGGTTAATTTTCTGATGCCCAGTTCTGTGAGCTAATTATGCCATGGGGTGAGTTGAATGCTGGTGTGACCCCATGGGAGGGATGGCCAGGAGAAAAGGGGGTTGCCCTACAACTTTGTCAACTTCGGTTGTTTTCACTATCACATTAATAAAATGTTTCAACTACTTCTACATCTACATTTGTTTTGTAGATGGGATAATTGACATACATGATGCAAATGAGAGGGAGATGTTATGTCAGAGACAATGTTTCTGCAGCCCTGAGGAAGATTGAGTTACAGTGAGAATAATCAGGGGTTTGTGAAAAATATGAATCCACAAAGGAGATAAAGGAGGCTCTCTGGTGGATAGAAGGTACTTGACTGGGGCTTCTGGGAGTCAATATGAGACGTTCTTGGTATGTTCCTGGCAATCATGTTCCCATGGTGATAGGAAAGCACTCAGTTATCTGTGTCTTGTTCTGGACTTGTATTGGACAGATGGAAATCCAAATACAGATCTTATACTTCTTGCATAATTAACATTTGCATCTCACTGCTGTGAGATGTAACGGAGGCCAAAAGATTAACAGGATCAGGAAAGAAAAGGGATTATTCATTTACAGTACATTATGCTAGGTTAAATGAAAGCTTTGTAAAGCCTTTGTAAAGAATTGAAAAACCATTATACAACAGGGAACAAATAAAGTGCTAACCAAAGGGGATTAGGAAGAAACTTCTCTGGTAAGTGGGCTATTCCATGGGTGTCCACTGTGAGGTTTCTTGTACCTCATATTAGTCATACATCAGGCAAGTTTTAGGTTCAGCAGTTCATCTCTTTGCAACAATTCTTATGACCATTTAAACAGATGCTATCTGTTGATTTGAATAGAAATGTGTAGTTGGAAAGACTCCTTAGGGAAGCAAAGTTTAAATTGAGTTGTGCACGAGAGTCTCTGGAGAAAGGCCAGGCTCTGCCACCATCAAAGTGTAACCAGAAACCTGACAAAGAAACAGCAAGGGTGATTATTTGCAGTAGGGGTGTGTGGTGAAATTTGTAAGTGAGGAACATGTTGGACATCGAATTGGTGCTGGGGAGGTTTAAAAATTCAGCTAAAATAGTGGGCACATGATTGAGAACTGAATGTATGTCTGATTTCAAGTGTGATAATTTAAAAAAAAATTATTAGTAAAAATTGATGCTCAAACCAAATAAGGTGATCTCAGCAGCAATAAAAAGGGGCTTTATAGTGTGATACATATGTTTCTGTAATTAGCAGGACAAAACCCCTAATAAATTAATCATTAATTTGATTGCTAATTTAATAGGCAAACTGATGATTCATTGCACACATAGGGTAGATTATTGTCAACTGAAGTAATACTGAAGGATTTCAAACTTGCATAATGAAGTAAAATATCAAAGAGGAATTGTGAGGAATACTATATGACTTCCTGATGTTGTAGCCTGCCTGTTGACTCTTGCAGCCAAGTAATCTCTGAAAGAACAGCTCATGGTGGATGGACAAGTATTGATGGCTGGTATTTTAATACAAAAATGAGGGAAATGAAAGAATAAACTCAGATGACTTATTTAAAATTGTACCTCTGCTACTGGGTATCTAGTATCCATCAGCAAAAGCTGCCTGACAGACAAATAGCTGTCCATGCTCTGCTATTTAGAAGGATGCTATAGATTTTTAGATTCTAAAAAAAAAGTTTATTGAAGAATAATCATAATAAATACCTTATATGGTTTCCCCCCACTTGATGAGGCAAAGAGGAGTCTAAATGGAGATCTGGTCTTCAATGTCTTTCTGCTGTCTTAGGAGGATTCCAGCTCCAGCTTTGTCAGTTTGCTCTCTGTACTCTCCTTCTGCAATAGCAGTCTGGTTTTTTCCCTCCACAGTGGTCATGTCCTGGTTAGCAAATAAGAAGGAGAGGCAGTGGCAAGGCTTGGGAAGCACTGTCTGATGTAGTCATGTGGAATTACCTTTCTCAAGCTAATGAAACACAAGTACACAGGGAACTGTTTGGAATACCCTGGTCTATTTTTCCTGATGGTGTTTGGCAAGCTGATAAAGCTCAAGTATTACCAGTGAATGCCTTTATTTCAAAATTTGCATACAACACTTGCTGTGATTGCATGATGTAGGATGAATGTCTCTGCAGATAGGACTTCATGAGCCAAAGTGAGCCACCACAGCAGCGCCTCTCCCTCCCCCTTCTCCCCATTTATCAATTTCTGCACTACTTAGACACCTCTCTGGCCTGATAAAGTGGTTCAAAAAGCCAGACCAAGCCCCCAAAATAGAGGAAATAATGGAATTTCCACTCCCATCTTTGGTGAGAGACAATTGTTAGGCTGACTGACCAGCCTGTGGAGTTGTAGTCCTCAGACACTTTCTGAAATGTGCAGAAGGGTGAAGACCTCTGTTCTTACACAGATCACCACCTGCTCACCTGCTTTTGAGTGGCCTTAAGCGTTTCCTAGAAATGGGGAGAAAATGCCATTCTCAAAGTAAGTGGGATTGGGGAGGAAGAGGAATGCTGGAGAGACTGTATGAGTTGGATTTCTAAAATGTGCAAGACAAGGCAGCTTGCATTTAGTAGTTTAGACTGACTGGAAAGAAACCTCTCTAATTTGTTGATTTTATGTGTTTGTTGATGTTGGTAAATCTTAAGTGACCAAGGAAGCTGCAGAGAGGGGGTGGAAAAATGAGTGAGTCAATAATGTCAAAAAATGGGGCAGTTTTATTTTAAAAGCTGGAGGTCAGTTGCACTCGCTTGAGTAACTAGATAATTTTATTTGCTGATAGACAATTTTTGGTCAATAAAAATAATCTAATGTCAATTCATACAATTTTCTGGGGCAGGAGAGAAAGTCTTTTCAGGTGAATTTGCTGTAAGCCTTTTCAGTTCTTGTTAAGATTAAAGCTCTGTTTTGTAATTGTATTGATAAAATGCACTCCTTTATAATGTATCTGATTTAGAATGGCTTACTTCATTGATTACCAAATTAAAGTGATACAAAATCAATACTAACACGTACTAAAAGGATTAAGGACAGGACAACTGAAAAATTTCAATACAGTTGTTAATGGAAAGTCAAAATCTACTGGCTGTGTCTTTTTCTTCAGCAAGTGCTTTCTGTATCTGCCAGTGATCAGAAAGAAGTATGGAAGCTTTAGTGGTGAAGTTTTCATTGGATGCAAATATTGGTGGAGTTGCTGCTCTCAGGTCCATTACTGCTACACCCCAAAGGGGTCTAAGTCACCAATTTTTTTCTGGGAACTTACCCATGTATTTTAATTCAGCTAAATAAAGTGTCTGCTAAACACCTAGCAAAAAAAGATGTGGGTTTCACTTTTGGTAGAGGAGCTTGTGCTCTGAAACATGTGCACTCTAAAAATGAGTTCAATTGTGATGAATTCGAGCCAGGAAATGGCTTTTGGAGTGAGGCAATACCTGTGATAACACAATACTTGAGTTACAAATGTGGTTGAGTCTAACCTTATGGTGCTGCTGTAACATCAGGAGAGTTGCTAACAAAGCCAGAGATGTGATGGATTCAGAATGTGAAAAGCCTGTCAAACTGAAATTAAAATTCAGAAATTTTGGTTACACCAAGTTTGACCTAGTGAACAGTGACTTGCTCACTGAGTGTAAGAGGTCTTATGGTTAAGGGAGCCTCTTTAACCAGCCCAAGGTGCACAGAAAGATCCAGTTACTGGAAACTGATGCTGGTGATTTCAGTTCTAGGGCATGCCTTAAAAAAAATGAACTGCCAGTTAACAACTGAAGCTAAGAAAATGGTTTATAGCTCTGTCCATTAGAGTGTGTTAATGAGACTGTTCTTAATCCCATCCATCACCTGGAAGTTGAGGCTGAAGTTACATAGGAGGTGTTCAATGTCCTCCTTTTATTACAGAAATGTTGTGTTTGTTTCCAGATCTCATCAGAAGGCAAAACCTTCACTCCTCCCTATGACCTCCCTTCCCCTCCATCCCCTACTAAAGCTGTTCATAAGCAAGTACCATGTGTAGGGTTAGGGTTGGTGAAATGACATTTGAATTGCATATGGGCAGTTTCAGTGCAAGTTTGTCCTCAGCAGGCAACAAATATCATGAAAGAAACCACAGCAGAGATAAGAGCTGTAGAGGACAGAATCAATATGTACTTAAACCTTCTATATTTTTGAGACGTACAAAACTTGCCTCTTTGTTGGTGTAAGGGATGCATATGAGTGAGAGCTGAGAGCATGTGTGTGTGTGCTTGGGTAAATTTGCATTTAGAGTGTCTCCTCCTTAACACCTGACATTAAATATTTATTTGTTATACCAGTATTGCTGGTATTACTACTAATTCTTTCAAAATTGCATGTTCACTTTCAGTGTAAAATCTCTCAATTTTTCAGCCTCTCAGGTTCCAAACTCTGCCAGTTTTATTCCCCTTTTGTTTCTTCCTGTAAAATGTGCAATTTTACTGGCTTGCAATACAGACTGAGTGCCTTCAGTTTTTAAGTCTTTGGCTTTTATCGATATGCAGTGGACTGTCAATGTTGATATGGTGTGGCTCTTAAAGTGCAAATTATGCCAGGTGAATAGGGGAATAATATTTTTTTCTTCCTTCTAATGAATTGTGATTTTTTCTTTTTCCCCCAACTGAGTGGGCTTACAGTCATCATTTTTAACACTAAATAGCATGTTTCTCTTTCTCAGTGGTTGTGCCCTGCTAAAGCTTTGTGTGTTTCCCTGGTCATTTTAATGCCACCAGCTCAGCTGTTTCTTTGAAGTGCTGCTGATTAGAAAAAGAAAAGAAATCTGGAAGGCAGAAAAGGTAGAGAAGAAAAGCAAAAGTACTTAAGCAAATGAGCAGCTTTCAAGTTAGTGATGGATTCAAGTTATTTCCCACAGGTGGGGTAATGGGAAGAGCTCACAGGTATACAGTGTCTTGTATATATGTTAAGGAGGAATGAAATTTATAGCTAATGTCCAATATGCACATTAAACTGCTCCTGGTTGTTTATATTTCCCCTTTCCTAGACAAATGTACATTCTCATATGGGACAACTGGCATAATGGTGGCTTCTTGTGAAGTTACAAGCTGAATGTTCCTGGGTAAGCTTGCCATGCCCTCCTGGAAGAATAGGGATCACTGAGAGATGGTTATGCCAGGTACAAGGACAGACACATTGTAAAGTCAGCACAAACAGGAGTGACTGATACTGAGGCTGTTTCTTATCAACCTCCTGCTCTTTTGGGGACTGATAAGCATCATGTTGTTATTTTTACTTAACCAGATTTCCAAAGGAAAGAGAGGTTTGTGTTATGTCTCTCTGACTTTTCCTTTCCACTCTCTCTCAAAACCAGTTGTCCAATTTTAACCAAATTGAACAGATGTTTCAATGATACTAAGTTCCTGTTGAACAGGAGATAAGGTCCTGAGTTTATGTGCAGTTAATATAGAGATCACTAATGCTTCATGTATGAGATCTTTTATGTTACAATTTTTCATGGAAATAGCTGCTGTATTTTCGTGCTCAACAAGTAGTCAAAAAGCCAATCAAATGCTAGGACTTAACAGGAAGAGATCAGAGTGCAAAGCAATATAAGAAAAAATAGCATTATGCCACAATCTATTGGTGCTTCTTTCTCTTAGGTACTAGACTGTGCAGCTCTTCTCCTCAGACATTTACGAAAATATGTAGAAAAGCAGTATTAGGAATTATTTTATGGAATCCATTCACACTTTTAATGGACAGCTGTGTAGACTATTACCTTCCTAGAAGATAGAGCTAAGGGGGGATATGGCAGAAGTCAGTGAAGTGTCATGGAAGGGGAATAGAAGCTTACAGTTCATGGATTCTTATTGTGCAAGAAGTAGGGGACATTAAAGTTGTGCTGCAGAAGAAGAGAGATTAAAAGCAAAATAGAAAAGAATGTTCTTTATTGTATGCTTGGACTGTAGGACTCCTTGCTGGAGGCTGGTTCCTCAATGTTTGCAGGGCTTCAATAGGATGTTAGTGCAGAGAAAAATCTGTTGAGGTTACTTCATGTTTAGCAACATTCTCTGCCCCAAAACGTCTTGGATTTGTAATTGGGGATGGGAGAGGGTGGGCAGTGTCTTGGGTACCATCTGTGTTCCTGCTTCCCAAGAGCTGTAGGATGTTAGCAGGATACTTGGGCCCATCCTTTCCCCTAAGCCTTGTTCTTACCTGAAACCTCAGTCTGAGGACAGGAGAGATTTCTTGTTTGTGGCTGTGCCAAAGGAAAAGCAGGGAAAGCCTGGTCCTTATCTGTATGGCTTGTCTGGTGGGTTGACCATCCAGTACATATATGTGGCCAGTCAGTCCTCCCCTGGTTCCAGACCAGCCCCAGTGCCTTCTCCCTGGTTGTTTAGCCAGCTGCTATGGGTCTGGTGAGAAATGGCATGGAAACAGTGAGAAGGCTGGGGTGAGGAGCTGCAGGCTAAAGTAGAGAGCTGTGCATGCAGGATGTAGAAAGGCATGGAATTAATAGCAGGAGGGATCTCTGTTTGTAGGTAAGGAACAAAGGGCAGGTTTTGTATGGAATGAACAGCTGTTTGTCAGTCACAGTAACTTTGGACTTTTACACTGAGACTTAGTAACTTTGGACTTTTACACTGAGACTTAGCTGATACAGCAAGAGTACAGTAAAAATTTGAAATATTACAAAGCACTTGTCAGAGAGGTACTGTCTTGTGGAAGTCTTATAACTTGTCCAGAAGGATTTGAGTTTCTGACTTTTCTCTTCCAGCTATGTTTTTTCTTGATGGCTAGGTACAGAATGACAGGCATTTTCCAAATGCTGTAGTGTTTCTTAAACTTCAGTTCCTTGCAGCAGAAAAGAGAAGCCATTTCCTTCACAGGCATCGCCTCTTCTAAATAACAAATATTCACTTTACATGCTGAGCAATTGCTGGACTAGGAACATATCCAGAGGTTTATTTTCCTGTGTTAATGAAGGAAAAATGGATGTGCTTTTTAGTAGATGTTTCCTTTACAAGATGCAGTAATTGGTGTTTCACTTGCTGAGTGTTTAAACTCTGTAGCCAATATGAAGCAGATACAACCTCTTTCTCGTGGCCAGCTGTGCAAGTTGCTATGGGAACTCGGTGGGGACTATCTGCAGATTACTGCTCTGGGGACCACACCTGGCTTATTTGCATTCAATTTAAGTTGGGGAAAATTCAAAAGAAGAAAAGAGGAGTGTAGACTCGCTGGTAGGCAGGCAAAAAAGGGCTTGTCATTTTGAGACTGTGACATTGGATGGAAAAGATGCTCGTATTCATGCTTCTTGCAGGCTCATGCAGTGCTCTGAATTTTGTAACCTTTTCACATGCATTTCACCAGAGTGTTGTGAGGCTTGTTGGAACTGGAATGTCACAGAGGATTTTTTTTTTAATTGCCTCTGACTTAGTTAAATCCCATAGAATTTGCTAACTTTCTCTGCATTTTTAATGAGTCATCTCTCTGTGGTGGTGAGGGATTGTGAAAGCAATGTGGAATACAGGTCCTTCTTTTAAAATGGCATGTTAGATCAACTCAGTGCAGTATTAAAATGTCAGTGCAATATTGAGTGTTGCTGGAGAGCTTAGCTTGAGGGGGTTTTTCTGAATACTGAATTGCTCTTCTTTCAGTGGTGACTGACTTCCTAAGAAGGCTGGGGAATGATTTTCATTCAAGTCAGCAGTGGTGGTCAGTTGGCAGCTCTTGGGCTGTTCGTGGCTGGATTTTTGGGGATGATGGTATCCTGGCACTTAGGGGCTTTACTTTTTTTCTTGCTTCTTCATCCTCACTACAGCAACTTGCCTTTTGATCAAGATTGGACAAAAGTGATGAAAACAGCACTGTATGCTGGCTTGCTCTTTATGTTATTTCTTCCACTGGGTTGGCACTGTTGGGGTACCTTTCTGCAGGAAAACGGAACATGTAAACTATTTTCAGAACAGTAGGCTTAGAAGCTTTGAGAAATCTGAGATCACTACCTTATTAAAAATATAAACATATTATATATACACTGTTTATAATATAGTATACATGGTTTTATATAAAACATAAAATATGCATAAGTAAAAAGTATATATGTTTATATATCATATTCATATATACATACACACACACACTCATATATATATATATATATATATATATGAAAAATTCTGAGGGTTATTGTGTGGTTGCTTGTAAACAGCTTCAATTCTGATCTGTTGTTAATGTCACCAGAGCTGTGGTGTCCCTTGAGAATTCCAGTTTTCAGCCTGGCTTGATGCTCTAGATCAGCCTACAGGGGTTTTATACAGAGGTCTCAGACATTTATGAGGTGTGCTTGTTTAATTTCTGTAGATTGGTCTACTATGACATCTTAGAGTTATTAGTAGTTATTTTTAAATTCTTATGTGAGCAGTTCCTTGAATTTGGGGTTTAGTGCTCTAAGATGTCTCTGTGCTAAACTACTTACTTTTGTATAATTGTATTTGTTGCTCTGCTGCTGCTTCTGTCAGTCAACAACTCTCCATTTTTTTTACTTTCAAAACCTTGCAATTTTAATGTCTTCTTCAATGTATCTGATGAAAATAAGTGATGCTGTAGTTAAATTTTATGGTGTAGGAATCACATTTCCATTTTTGAGCATGGAAATGGCCTGTGTGAGACCAGAAGTCAGAGTATTCTCCAGTGGCATTGGTGGGGTATGTGCATGTGTAAGTGTACTTGATAAAAGTTGTCAGCATTAGTGCTGAGAGTCAGTGTCCCAAAGAGGAAATAAATAGTTATTGTGAGATTGTAATTTTTAATTTCTTCTGTTTGTCACACAATTTACATGCCAGAATTCATAAGATGGGTGTGTAATACAGGAGTGGACTGAAGCTGTAGACAGTGAAAGTTTTGAGGCAATATTTCTGCTGGAACCATCTTTCCCATTTGTTTGTTTCTGTGTCCTTGCTGCCTTTGTGCTTCACCAGGGTAAACATTTCTCCCTCTTGGATTAAAAAACAGATTAGGGTTAGTGTTTCTCCTTGCAGTTGGAGTAGTTTTAAGGCAGACCAACTCTCTTGTGTAGCTGTGTAAGAGGCAGCAGGGCAGCACTGCTGCTTTTTGCTGCCTCAGCATTCATGGCCCATGGTTGTGGTACTGACAAGGCCCTAAATTTACTGCCCTGGTTTTAATTTTTGATTTCTCAGTGAAAAAAAAAAGAAATATGCATATATGAGACTTGTGCTTTATTGAGGAATGGGCAACTAAGAATTTAAGTATTCTGGGTATCACTTTTGAAAATTTATAGTTAGGTCTTTTGACCTAATTTTTTCAATTGTCTTCTTTTACTCTTTAATTTTTAAGTAGATCATGACTTTTTTTTTTCTTTTGAGAGGATTCTGCACCTGTCAAACTAAAAATTCCAATCAAAATAAATTACAAAAAACGAGGCAGTGTGCAAAAGTTTACCTCTTCTCTGATTTGCTGGAGAAATAAACAAGAAATTCCTGCCTTCAGTGGTATGTCCATGGGCCTGCAAATCCAATGTGCATGTCTTCCCAGCAAATCCTCTGCAAACACAGCCACAGGTGTCAGTCATGCTGCCCTTCAGCGTTGTTTCTAGTAAACCCCTTCTTGTGGTTATTTCGTGGAAAAGCTGATCAATGCCTTTTCTGCTTTAGCACAGTATAGGTGCTAAAATGGGCAAAACCAGGCTTGTGAACATCTCGTGGAAAATCTCATGTAGGTGTTACTTTATGTGCGTAGTTATCCCATGGTTCTCACTTTCTGCTGTTCCTAAATTATTGGAAATTAAAGACCCAGATGCCCAAGCACTCTGTATTATTTTTTTTTCCTGGCTGATAGCAAATACAGTCTTATGTTAGCTCTGAGCAGCCAAAATGATAGATTCTTGGATATGTGTGCTGATGGATGGAATCAGTGTCTGCGCTGTGAATAACTCTGTTTCTTTCTTCAGATCTTGCATCTGGCAATTTTTTGTTCAATTTGTAACATACAAAGCAGCTTGTCTGGAATTTGGCCTTTTCCTCTTTTGAGATCAAATAATTTAAGCTTCAGAAAGAAGCATTCTCATGACATGTCTTGTGGTTCCTACAGGTGTTAATAGTGTCTGGATCAGTGTGCTGAGGGCATTAAAGCAATATCCTTCCTTGGATTTGAGATAGTTATTAAGGAAGAGAGAGCAAAAGCAGCAGTTCCTGCAAAGCGTGGGCACAACAGCCATGCAACTTCAATTAATAGGATGAACTGCAGAGATTTTGCATGTGCTTTTTGCTATTAATTTGTTTGTCAAGCACTCTAATTAGCTAACTAGAGCTAAATACTATCAGGGCTGTTGGTATTGATGAATCCAGTTGGCTCCAGCAGGACTCATTGTAAGCTTAAACCCGTGACTTTGATTTATGTATTTTGAGAGTGACCTGTAGTGTAGTTAATGACAAGTGGTGTGGAGGCTCTGGGATTTGAGCAGTGCTGTGTGGTTAAGTCATACACTGAATTAGTCTCTTCTTTGTAGGGCCCCTGTTCATCAAGCTAGACTAGTAATTGCTACTTTAGCAAAGTGGAGAACAGGGAAACAGCGTGTTGGCATGAGGCGTTATGTTTTGATTTACAGGTGAGTTTGAAAATAACGTTTTTAAGCTTTGAGGGCCTGTCCCTGTTATGTGAGTGGACACAGGGAGGCAAAATTAATGCTTTTGGAATGCACATACAGTGATGCTTCCAGGCTGTAATAATTCATACAGCTGCTAAAATAAATATTTCTGTTCAATATTTGAGCTTGGCATAAGTACTCTTCTGTCTCAAGGCAAGTCAATTGTGTTGTGATTTGCATATTAGATAATATTTATTTTTCTGAAATATTTGGTATTTTTAGTATGTATTGCAATAACAATTTGAAACTACTTTCATTGCGTGGTGTTTTGGCAGTATGAACTGCATTTACCTTTCCCATTCAAATGTGTGCATGATTTCAGTCTTCAGTGGGGAAGACACATTGCCATAAATGTCATTTGTGGGAACAAAGGACCCACCTTAGGTCCAGGAGGTACATGAGGATTGGCTGGTGTTCCCTGCCAGGGGAAATTTGGGGTCGCCCCATTCCTCATGGGGCTGGTACCTGATGGTGCTCCAGGTTCTCCAGCTGCCCCAAGGTGCACCATCCATAAAGGCTTGCAAGCTTTTCCTGAGGTTGTTTTTGAGTTTTGTTTGGGGGAGGGGGAGCTGGGGAGGAGGGGAAAGAAACATGGCCTCTTTTTTTTCCTCAGGACTACTATAACATAGACATGCACCCTTAAATCCCTTTTTTCCTAATTCTGATAAATGTTGAAGTTTTACTGATCTTGTTCTCCAGCCCTCCCTTGTGTTTTGTTCATGCAACTTCACATCAGTCTTCTTTTCAGACTTTATTTTGTCCTGCAGTCCTTTTTGAAAAGCAACGTGAGGCATGCAAATCCTGTAAGTGTAATAAAATACAAGAGGTGTTACCTAATAGACAAAGTATACCTACCCAAGGTGCTCAGTACTTGTCAGTGTGGAATATTTTGGATTTGACAAACCAATAATTTTAAAGGAGAGTGAGACCCACATAAGTGGACAAAAATTCAAACCAGGTGTTTCCCATAGCCACATTTTAAGAAATTTTTGTGTGTGTTTTTTAAAACTCCTGCTTTAGTTTGCATATTACTTTTTATATACCAGTTTACTAGAACAATGAATATGTAGTGGTATTGCACCATACCTGAAACGTGGTGGAATCAGCATGATTTGTTCATTTTCTATGCTAACTTCAAGTTAAATTGGAGGGAGGTGAATGCCCTGAAGACAATCAAATGTGCTAATGTGCAACAGCTCTGTGGCAGGTGGAACATGGTAGTTAAACACAAATTGGTTTTCAAAGGTGTGGCACTTCAGGTTGGTTTTTGAATTTAGTTCCTGGAGTCAGTGCTTATGATGCTTGTAAATAAACAAAAAAACCCACTAAAAACAACATGAAAGAAAAAGTTTCAAGCCATTATGAAATAGTCATGAAAACCATGAAAACATAATGAGTGGAACAGGAGAGCTTAATTCAAGACATGTAAAGACCTAACGTTTACTGCTCTTCAAAATATTCCATAATTTCTAAGTAAACGTTGTGACAATAACATTTACTTAAATAATGGGTTGACTGCACGAATTTGTACCCTCTGCTATTGAAAAGAAAACATTGAACAGGATGGAAGAAAATCTTTAATGTGAATATAATATGGATGCTTTCTTGCGTGCCATGGCGTGTAGGCAGTGAGGGTAGGGCAAAGTGTTCAGATGATACACCTGAGTGGCAGAATTAGAATTAGAATTATTTGAAACTGTGAGTTTCAAATAAGGCTGTTTGCTTGTGGACATGATAATTCTGTATTTATTGAATAAGGGTATTTATTTTATTTCTCTCATTGTATCACTGCCCCCCTTTCTTCTTCCCTCCTTGTGTGGTGGTATTGTAAATTTGTCATCAACACAGTTTTCTTTCTATGAAAAAAAAGACTTAATCCATGGTAGTTGCTACCTTCTGTAGACAAAAATAAGTTGCATAAAAAACCAAACCCACAAACAAACCCTTTTATATTAATGTATCAGGTGCTTACAATATCCGCTGTCCTGCACTGATAAGATAAATTAGCATTTCTGCTTAGCTCTCCACATGCTTAATTTCCTTCAAAAATGTACACAAAGGAATTTTGAAAGGCATTTTGTATGGTTGAAAGTTTTAAAGGATAGTTATGATTTGAGTTTGTGGGAAGTAAAATTAGATGTAGACTAAAATTCCAATTCATAGCAATTGCCTAATGACTGGTAAGTCTAACCCAGGCCAATTTTATTTGACTTTTCCAGACAACTGCTCTTTCTGGCTTTCAGAGCAAACTTACCAATTTTCAGATAAAATCAATTCTGTTAGCCACAGTCAAAGGTGGTGGCTAAAATTAGAGTTAGCTTGCAGTACTAGCTATGAACAGACTGCTGTCTGTCCATAATTACTCTAAGAGGATTGTGCCAACTTTAATAACAGTTTATTTTGTTGAAGTATGTGATTTTTACAATTTTTTTAATAGCACATTGGAGTTCTGTTTGTTGAAATTTTTGTTAGCTTTCATTTGGGTTGTGGGATGGAGACTTGGAAATGTCTTGAGTTACAATGTAGTACCTTCAAGGTAAAATGTCCTAAGCATTCATACACTAATGAAAGCAGCATGCTAATGTTGCAGTTATTTCCTTTCCCTGTATTTTGTACTCCATTTGTACATATTCCTTTGCACTCCACTGTTTAAAAGGGAAATAATGAGTTGGGTTATTGGGTAATCTCATCCGAAAGTGCAGCCCTGAAGTTTGCAAAGGTCATGCTTGTCACTGAGCTGGATAGGGGCAGAAATTTCTTAGCTGTCATGGAGGGCATGTAGTAAATGACATTTTAGTAATATATGGAAACACATCCATATAAAAAAAACCCAAGAGTTGCATAGTCTACAGGTAAAAATGATGCTCCCTCTCCAAAACCAAAGTTATTTAAGGAATCAGGTATTGTCATTATAACTGAATAAAGAAAGTGACATACTTGTGGGGCAGACTGCAAAAGCAAGACATTCATTTGAAGTGGTATGGTATGGAAAATACGTAGAAAGTGACAAAAAGAAGTGAATGGGGTAGAAAGAGTCTCCTGAAATGTTATCTGCAGTTTCTGAAGTGTCTGGCTGAAGAAAATCCGCCTTTGTCATACCTGGCTCTGTGTTTGTTCCTTTGGTTTTAAGGAAGAGTTTGAATAGGATTATGGGGGAAAAATCATTAATGTAAAAACTGTAGAATTGGCTAGAGGAGAGACACATTTTTTGAGATATCTGTAGTTTCATGGGATGTGGCAAGCTTTTTACTTATCACAAAGTGCAGCATTTTCTCTTCAAGAGGTGCCTTTGGAGGAAAAATGAAACTGTGAGCAAGGCCCAGAGTGCTGTTTTGCTTAACCATGAGTGCCAGAAGTATGTCCTTAGTTCAGGGTGTTAAGTAAATTTTAATAAACAGCCACAAAGAAAAGAATGGGCAGTGTTGTGGCAGAACCTAAAGAGAACATTAAACTAATGTATTCCACCACTGGTTTTGGAGCAGTGATAGGCACCATTTCTCCCCAGACATTTTCTTTCTCTACAAGAGCAGAGATTAAAAGACTGTCAATGGTAAATTTAAACAAACAAACACAAAAAAAACAGAGCAAAACAAAAAGTGGATGCCCCATCCCTGGAAGTGTTCATGGCCAGGCTGGATGGGGCTCTGAGCAACCTGGTCTAGTGAAAGGTGTCCCTGCCCAGGGCAGGGGACTGGAGCTGCCTGGTCATTAAGGTCCTTCCAACCCAAACCATTCTATGAGCTTAGATAAAAGGTAAGATAATAACATTGTCAAAGAATGAAGTGGTCACCGAAAGAACCATTTGGTTTGGGTTTTTTGGGGTGTTTGGTTTTGGTTGGCTGGCTGGTTTGGGGAGGGCTTTTGTTTATTTGTCTTCTTTTTTTTTTTGGCCAGTTGTTAATTTGACAGGTCAACACAACAGTAATTTTTGGCTTCAGTTAGGCTGTTGGTGGATGTTGGAGCTCCAGTGAAGGTTTGTGTGGGGGTTGATGTTTGTGAGGCAGATGAGCCATGGCCGCACGCGTGCCCGGTTCCAACGGTCACTTCCTGCGCCCTCGGGGCTGCACCTGTGCTCCACCGCCCAGCACCCTCCGGTTCGAGCAGAGCACTGCTGTCCGGCCCTGCTGCTGCCTCAGCTCTGCACCTTGCTTTGTCAGCTGCTTGGTTTGTTGCACCACTGGTGTCCAGCCTCTTCCAGTAAAGCAAATGGATTATCTCCCAGTGCACTCCAAAAGTATGTGTGCAGGAGTGAAGTTTACTGAAGGTCTGTGAACCATGAATGTGTGCCTCAGAGGTCTCAGTGGGACACATGAGTGAGTAGAAAACCAGGTATTAGGAAAACCTATTCAGCACATGTAGTTGTCTCCCTGTAGTAGGGAGCACCTTCTCCCTCTCTTCTTGCAATCTTTTTCAAGTGTAGATCACTCATGTTAAATATATAGCTGGGAACATCTTGTGTTAAGTAGAGATATGAACCTGAACAGAAGAAGAGGTCAAGCGTGGAAATAAATTCCAGTCAGTACTGGATGATTGAGAAGTCCCTTTTCTCTCACTCCCTCTTGTTTGTAGAGGTGGTGCTTGAATTCACTTGAGAAATGAGGAGAAGAAAAGTACAGCTATCGTATTTTTAAAGAAAAAAAAAAGAAAAAAACAACTTCCTCTTTAAATTCACATTAGCACCTGGAAGTGGGTGGCTCAACCCTGTAATCATCTGCATCATCATACTATCTTTTCCTGATCAGAATATGGAGTAATAAATTTTGCGATGGCCATGTCATGCTTGAATTTTTATATAAATGTTCTTGCTGTTTAGGACACGAGTTTTTGAGTAGCAAACAAACTATTTGAAATGGTTTAATAGAGCATCATAGTTAGTCCACTTACTTCTGTGGACCACTTTTGGAAAAGAAGATTGATTTCTCCATAGACCAAAGCCTCTTCTCAGTTCTCCAGTGTACTTTGTGGTCACAGCAGCAAGCGCGTTCTGGTTATCACTGAGTGGTTCAAAGATGCAACGTGGGTGTGACGTGCCCCTTTGAAAAACCATAGCTCTGCAAATAAGCTTTCTTTAGCCATATTGTGTACATGCTTGAAGGGATTAGTAATAGATTTTTGGTTTTTTTCTTGCAAGTCATTGGAAAGCAAAAGACTAAATCTATTTTGATTTCACTCGGGATAGATTAATGGGTGTCAAATGTTACACAATACTTGACATATCCACTGCTGCTAAGTTGGCCGTGGCAAAGGGATTACCCGATAATGAATCACCAAGCTCTTTAGCCGTTTAAAGGGAATCGTGCCACTTCCTTGCCCTGGCAGCACTCTCTTCCCTGCCTGGGACCTTGCTGAGACAGTGCGTGTTCGTGTGTGGAAAACTCCACGCAGATGTGCAAGGCTTGACAGCTTTGTGTTCAGCTTCTACCTTGCTAATTGTTTTCGTGGGATTATTTGGATTGTGTGGAAAGCTTTTTCCAAATCCCCTTTATTACTGATGTTATTGTTGCCAGCAGGAATAAGATTAAAGGTGCTTAAGTCTGTAGAGTTGTTTCTAATTTGTACGTGTCATTTCAGTGGCATTTGAACAGAACTCTGTCTCTTCCCCTCCCTGATCCCCTGTGGTACTGTGCTTGAGTTAGGGCTGAGAAGCCAAGCTATTGGAAGAAAATTCATTTTGTTCCCTAATTATTATGCTGGCACTCGGGAGATAATTTTTCCCTTCATGCACTGCCAATTAATATGCAAATGAGCTGATAAATATTTATACCGTGATTTAAATTATGCAGGGAGCGCTTTCAGTGTACTCTGCAAATGAATTGTTCATGGACTTCAAAGTGCTGGCTGCTGTGCTAACGAGAGGAGATTTGCATAAGGCCCTAATCAGGCGCATACTGATTAAGCTTCATTATGGAAACTGCCAGCTGCAATCTTTGTTTCTATTTTATTACAAAAAGGGGAACTTTTCACGCTTCAGTCGCCTTGACAATGTCAGACACAGCTAGTAGGAGAGACTAAAACTCCACACAGCAACTGAAGTTTCCCTGTTCAGTTGAAGATTGCTATGGTGTAACTGAAGTTGTATTTCTCCCCCCACCTCCCCACTCCCTTTCATGTTCAGTCAGAGCAGTAGTGTAGATTTGATAGAAATTGCCATTCTCCCGTTCCTTGGACTATCTGAACCTGTAGAGGATACCACAGCAATGCTGGACTGCAGCGACTACGTTCTAGGTGGGTACCAGCTCAGCTCTTTCTTATGGACACCGAGGCTGGGAGATTGACTATGCATAGAGGCTTAATCACATATGCAGAAGGTATTTGTGGGGCTGAAGCTCACCAGTGAATCGGCAGCAAATAGCTGCCTGCTAGATGGATAGCTCGATCTGTACCAGGGAAATACATGCTTTGGTTGGTTTGTTCGTTCGTTTGTTTG
This sequence comes from Molothrus ater, assembly GCF_012460135.2. NCBI lineage: Eukaryota > Metazoa > Chordata > Aves > Passeriformes > Icteridae > Molothrus > Molothrus ater. The sequence goes on from NC_050479.2 coordinate 111,927,335, forward strand.
TTTTCCCTCTTTTCCCTGGCTCCAGGAGAATTTGTTTCTTTTGCACAGACTTAGGTGATATTAATACAGACCTTTTGCTTTTAGGATTTCAGTCTGAGAAGCATTTGCCTTCTAACAAACACTGGGCTTGACTTGCATATCTGTGTTATGCATTTTAAAGCATTAAAATGAATAAGAGGGAGCCTGAGTGTTGAAGGAATTTAGTAACTGTATTGAGCCATTCCACAACAGAATGTGTGTTATGTCTGTGTGTTTTTAATATAGCAAGGTTCTTCATGTGTAATAGAAAATAAGGGGGAGTGCACAGTGGTTGCCATTGATACCGTTGCAAGCTGTGCTTAAGGTTACTGGGATAATATATTTCCTGCACTGAGATTCCATCAGGACTGCAGAGCAGACATGCCATAATTCCTTCTTCGTGTCTTTTAAAGTTATTTATAGTAATGGATCATCTCAGTTTTACAATAGGCTTTATTTATTTTCAAGGCTTTTCCCCGTGAAGCTCAATGTATAAATATATGTGTATATATATATATTTTATTATTATTCCTTTCATTCCATCATATAAGTTCATGTAAGAACTTGTATCTCTAAGTAAAAGAATATTTTTTGAATGGTAAATTTTAAAGCAGACATTTGAGTATGTTTGTTTCTGAATATGATGTGGTTTTTGAAAATTAATTTCTAAATAATTCTTGTCATTTTTTCACTCCCATTAAACTTTGTTTTTCCCATGCACATAAATGAATCATTGTTGCTGATGCAAATGGAATATTAGGCAGTTCCGCTTTAATGGGTGAAAGGAAACAGTTAATGTTATATACCATGTTAAGATTTTCTTTGCTTTGCCAGCTGTGTTCAGTCTTTATAACACTTCAGGTTGGTCCGGTGTCCACTGCTTCTTTCTCCTGAATGCCTTTGGAAATGTTCCTGAGGGTGTGTGAAAGGCTGGCACAGCACTGCCCGGCGACACCTCAGCCCTGCTAGCAGAGGAGCAGCATGGAATGTATTCACTCCTGAGAGTTTGATTTCAATCATGCACCTGCTGCTTTCGATCCTTCCTTCTGGGGAGTTTGTTTTTAGATAATGTTGGCAGAAGTTGTAGCCCAGGGCCTTGATTTAAAACCCAAGGAAGATCTAAAGGAAGAAAAAAAAGTGAAGGCATTAAGGCTTGGGGTTTTTTTAGCCCACTTCATTTGTTTATTCTTTTAAGTTTGAAGCAGAAATTGCACGAGCACATATAAACCAAGCAGCCTTTTTATTCGACGCAGAATGAATCGGTAGTTGAGTATCCCGCGGATACGAGCCTGTTTTGCTGGTAGCAGTTTTGTGCTTCAGATGGATGTCATACCATTTGCAATGGAAATAGCTGCATTGTTCTTGATGCTTTACATGCAGAAGGCCCACAGATTGAACAAGAAATAGTCAGCTGGTGAAATAATGGATACTATCCTTTGCTTGAACCTGAGCACTACCAGAAAGTTGTTTCTTCTTCCAACTTGCTGCTTTTTTCAATAGCAATGTTTGAGGTCTTTGTTAAGGATGGATCTTTACAATAAAATATTCTTCATTTAGACAGGCTTTTGGTAGTTAAGTAAACTTTCTGTATGACTAGTAGTATAAAACCTGTTCTAGAAGGATGTATTTTGCAGCATAGCCTTGCAGAAAAATGTGTCCTGGCTTGCTTTTTGGAAAGAGGTCTGTACAGTTATAACTTTGTGTGACTGAGCAAACTTGCTCATCATGTACGAAGGCTTCTTGTGTGAGCTTCCTCATGGGACAGAACAGTGACTGCCCTGCTTGAGTTCTGTGCACAGGACAGCTGTGTCTCCACTCTGGGTTTAGTTTGTTTTGCTTATTCTACCATTAGTAGCCTGCACCTTGGCTCTAATATTTCGATTCCTGCTACAAACTAGCAACAGGAGGGCCTCTCTTGTTTTTCTAGCATGAATTTTCTGAAGTGGTTCAGCAAATGGATTCCATGTTTCTGAGAGACAACTTTCTCAACCTGTGCTCTTCCCTTTTGTGGTCAGTTGTATCTTGAGTTCAAGCTATTCTTCTGCTCTGGGCTTAAAAATTACATCCTACGTCCAGTAGCGTCATGAGTTAGCCTGGTTTCCACACCCAAATGTATTTGACTTGTAAGAACTCTTAGCTCATTTTCCTGTTGGATAAGGACTCTTCATATTTATGTCCAAAGCAAAGGACTCCCATTTGGTGTTCTCTAAAGTGAAATTTCAGTAGCCATCTGTGTGTAAAGGAATGAAGTAACACTGCTTATCAAATGCATGTTGCCTATAATCACTCTAAACAAATGTGCTGTTGCCACAACAATAAACTCAATTTAAGATCTATACAAAGTCTAGATAGAAACATAGATCTCTCAGCAAAGAGGGCCAAGTCAAAAGCAGACATTTCTGTATAGTCAGTGGAACCCATGTTATGTTTCTAGAGTGTGAATCATGCTATCCAGATGTGGAAAATGACAAAATAAGGAGCCTGGAAGCAATAGGTTCTGTGCATGCAACCTTAGCGGAACTCTTGTTTTTTAAGACTCTGAATTTGTAGCTTGAATGTGCTAAGCAGAGGTTGTAAAAAATGGGGCAAAACTTGTTGAAGTGTGGGCCAACAGCACTCAGCTGCAAAGTTCCTCCTCATTCCCTCCCCCTTTCAAGAAGCAGTTTAATACATCTACCTTTATACTAAGGGTAACACTGATAGTCCAGACCTCTTTTACATGTGGCTGAACATTTGAAAGGTTTAAGAATAGGCATAGGAACTTTCTGAGAAGAGTTGAGGCTCTGGAGAGGTTGTACTGGCCTGTCAGGGGAAGTTTTGTGGTTGTTAAGAGTCCTCTGGATTTTCAAGGCTCTATTGGGTTCAACTGCCACAGTTGTTCATGTGGAAAATTATATTAGTTTTAAAAATATTGATCACAGAATCATTGAATGGTTTGGTTTGGGAGGGACCTTAAAGATTATCCAGTTTCAACCCTCCATCCAACCCCCCTGCCATGGGCAGGGATACTTTGCTCTAGATCAGGTTGCTCAGAACCCCATCCAAACTGGCCTTAAAAACTTTGTGGATGGGGCATCCACCACATCTCTGGGCAACCTGTTCCAGTGTCTCACCACCCTCACAGTAAGAATTTCTTACGAATATCCAGTCCAAACTTGCCCTCTTTCAGTTTAAAGCCATTCTCCTGTGTCACTACACGCCCTTCTAAAAATTCCCTCTCCAGCTCTCTTGCAGGCTTCTTTAGGTACTGGGGGGCTGATGTAAAGCCTTCATGGAGTCTTCTCCAGGCTCCACAACCCCAGCTGAACCTTTCCCCATGGCTGAGGTGCTGCAGCCCTCAGATCATCTTGGTGGCCTCTGAACTCACTCCAATAGGTCCCTGTCTTTCCTGTGCACTGGTAGTAGCAGGTGATGGCACATGGCAGTAGTCCATCTTCTCATTTCCAGCTTTCATGGACTGCCAAGCATTCTGGGCATTCTTGGAACTGTCTGGGGGAAAGATGCAGCACAGTTAATGCTGCTCCTGTGTTCTTCTTCAGCCTATTGGTATTTTGGAAATCACTGCTTTGATGAAAGTACATGACAGAGGTAACCTTTTAAGCACCTAGCGAGAGAATATCCTGGAGTAAAGGGTTCATTTTAAGCTCATTGAACTTGCTTTTAGCTCATTATGGGAATGGAAGAGTGTGCTCAAGGATTTGTTTACACTTCATTTTATGAGCTGTTCTGTCTTGAGATTCTTTTTGTAATTTTGGTTTGTGATAATGTGGCACACTGGGGTCGGTGGCAAGGAATGAGGAGGTAATAAGCTGGAAAGCTGATGCTGTACACAGAACATCTGTATAGATTCCTATATAAGGAAACTATATTCTCTGTCTGCCATCTGGAGAGGCCCTCTGCATTGCACTGTATTCAGCTGACAGGCTTTGAAACCAGGAACAGACTTTTCAATACATTCATCCAGAGGGAGAAAGAAAAGGAATTATTTTATATTTGTATGGTTTTGCCTGAATATATAGGAAATATAAAATAACTTAATGTCAGTGACATTCCAGTAAAATAGAAATGCAGTATTAGGAAAATGGCATCCATTTAATTATAATGACTGAATTTCCTTTCTTTTGTTGGGGTGGGGCAGGGGGAGCAAACACAAGAATAATGTAGGCCATGATAGTCAGACTTAATGTTTTTGAATCTTGTTGTAATCATTGCTCCTTCTTCCCCCCCTCCTTTTTTTTCTTCTATGACTTTCATTGTATTGAAAATTAAGTTCCTACCTATCACTGCCCTCCAGCACGCTGTCTTTTATTCCCTTAATACCATGTTTTCACATATGGGAATAATGTCATAGAAAATTTTGAAATAATATTTATCTGGAAGATTCAGTATTGTGTTCTGATTTTGGTTGTTCTTTTTTGTGTTATAAATCTGAATTAGGGTAAAGTACATAGCAAATTTCTACTGTTTTGTACTTCCCTTGAACAAAAAGGTATGAACAGATTTGGAGATTTTTTGCTGTATTGTTTTATCTTTCTTTCTGTTTTAATGCAGACTCAAGAATGAACAATCCGTCAGAAACCAGTAAACCATCGATGGAGAGTGGGGACGGGAACACAGGTAGGAAATGATCAATTGGTGCAGATATATTCTGGTGGAATTGAATGGATATTAAAAGCAAAATTTCTTTACCTATTTAGTGGGATTTTAAAAACCCACAAAGCCAAACAAATAAAAAGCTACACCTTTGATTTCAGATTCCTGGGAATACTTTTGTCATTAACCCTACTGCATTCAGGGCATTATCCATACCTACTTTATTGGATCAGCATTTACACTTTTTATATAAAATTTCCCTTCCCCATTTTTTTAATCTGTAATGTTTCTGATACTACCAAAGCTCTGGTGGCACTAGCTCTCCATAAATAGAGTCATTTTTTCCTGGCAGAGCATACCTTTGGCACTTCTAACTTCATCGTTTATTTTTGGGTTGAAATTTTCCCTGGCAGATGTGGGCCACTGCCTGATCCTGTTTCCATTTTAGATTTCATTCAAGCTGTCACAACAGTTCTCAAGAACAAGTCAAATGGAGAAAGCATAATATATCAATTTTTTTTTTAAATTTTAGTCAGCTCTTCTGTAATTTCTTAGCGTGTTAGAACAGAACCTTGAAATTTGGTGGGGAAGAACAGATTTTGTGTCAGGGCCACTCTTAAGATGTGACCAAATTCTAAGCCATTGAAGAAGCTCATTGAGCCACTATAACTTAACCATGCTAGCTCAAGCTTTAATTCCTTTCTGGAGGTAATATAATGCTCATTCTGAGTGTAAGAGAAATGACAGTTCTGAATGGAAAGTAAGTAGTTTAACCTAGCTCAGAATCTTTTCTCAGCTCAGAATAGCGTTTGGGAAGAGAAAATTCTGATGAGAGGGAACTTGTTGCTTTGAGAGAAGTCTGGTTACCTTGTATGAGGAAAACAAGTTTTCTTCTTCATGGTTTGATAATAAGAGTTTTATTTTAAACTCTGGAGTTGTGATGAAGTTAACATTATTTAATTTTCTTTTCCTGAGAGGTTGGATTATTTCTGCCAATATATGGGTTCAGTGAAAAGGAATTCTGCCTGCTTATTACTGTGTGTTTTGTTGCTGGCATCTCAGATTTCATAATTGTCATTGTATTTTAATGGGAGTGGTATCAATTTTTTTCTGCACAAAAGTGTTTTATTATGTATTTAAGGGTATAAGTTTATATAAAATATTATTTCAAAAACATAAGGGCCGTAAATATTTCATGGTCATAAAGAGCATCAAGGGAACAATGGTTTTAAATATCCCTGTGGACTCCTTATAGCTGGAGGTTGTGTGTAAAATTCTGAAAAAATTCAGATTTCCTCCCCTGTGTGGCCACAGTTCCCTGCATGTGCTTTCTCCAGAGCGCATTCCCAACACACTTCTTTTAGTGCAACTTTAGCAGTTTCACCTCAAGTGAGCTGGTAAGGAGGAGGATTTGTTTTATTCAAAGGTAATCAGTCAATTATCACAGGAGCATTGCATTTGCTTCAGCAGAACTCTGCTCTCTTAGGCAAATATTTCATCAGTGTGAAGGTGGGGGTCATGACATAAAATGGATGGATTGCAAAGCTGCATGTGTAAGTCCTTTCATGTTAAAAGGGGATACAATGACTATATTTTTTTTATACTCTAACATTATGTTAAAATTTTAACATTATGTTAAAAATAGTTATTAAAAAGTTTGACTCTGACTGGTGTTTAAAACTTTTGGAATTTTGCTTCTTTGGTTTAAATGTTTCCAGTCTTTCCTTCCAGTTTTGTATCCTGATTTTTAAATTACATGAGCTAAAGTAATCTAGAATTTTTGAGGACTCTCTGTTCTGCAGTCATTGCTTTGTTTTAAAACACAGTGCTCCTAAACCCCTGGAGATAGTGATTGATGGCATTTGTGATGTTCTTTGGGAGCTCAAGCATCAGTTGTATTAGTCAACTTGGCAGATGTTAGGCTCTGAAAGGAATACTCAAAGAATGTAATTTTAGGCTTCTGATCGGGGTACTTAGATTATGGTTCTGGGCTCAGTGCATACTTGAGTGAAAAGCAGTCAGCTTTCAGCTCGGATGCTGAGGAACTGGAAGTGCCATTGATTTTCTGTCAGTGCTTGTGCTCCCCAGATAATGCCTGATGATGATTTTTATAAACACTCGGAGTTCTTATTTTTGTAACTTTCTCTAACTGTCTGCTTTCCAGTGACATTTGTAAATCACTTGAGTCTGCTGTGTAAACACTAATAGTCTATCTTTTAAACTTCAGTGGATGCTTGTTTGGGTCATTCCTGTTTTAAACTGTAGTGAGATAATGCAACTTGAAAATGTTAAGAGAAATTACTGTGGAGCATGAATTTACATTTGGCAGAGCTGGTGTTCTCAGGAAAACAAAATGACAGTTACCACTGGTTAAAGATGACAACATCAGTAGTTCTCTGAACTATCAGCTAAGTTTCATGGAAGTTAACAAACTTGGGTTTTTTATTTTGAGCTCTGACTATTTAAGAAACATCATAAAGTCCCCTAATTATATTGGTCACAATACAGTGCCTGAAATATGCTATGACTTTAATTTTTTGTGCTAACTTGACTTCCCTTTTAAGCATCTGAAAAACGAACCCATCTTTCAGACCAATTAAAAACAACAACCAAAACATATGAGTACAGGAGCTGTTGGATGGCTGATTTCTTAAGAATATGTATTGACCAACTGGTCATCAGTATTGCACAGTTAGAGAAATCTTTTCCAGGCTTCAGTTGTGGGCAGACAGTCTACATAGTATCTGCTGGAGAAAGGAGAAGTAGGAAAAATATCTTACCTTACAGCAAAACCCTTTTGATCTCCTTTTTATAGGCAGCATAAAATTTTCCAAAACATCTCAACCTTTTTGTTTGTTTAATGCATCTTCTCTTGTAAGAGCTGTGTGAATGCAGAACTGTGAAAGCCAAGGTTATAATGGCTGTGGAAGCTGTTATGTACTATTATGACATTTGTTGACATAGCAGCAAAGTAATAATTATTGTAAGTGTAGTATTTGGAAGGATCTAAGGATACTTGTTTGCATTGCTTCATTTCCAAAGATTGATTTTTCCAGTTTCCATAAGAAGGAGGTCTGTAGGAGAGAGACCATAAACTATTCTTCAACTGCTAAAATCAGGCAATTATCAATGCTAAACTTGGTATTAGGAAATGTGGATAGGGAAACAACAATTTCTGAGTATTGGGGGTACCTCTGTCTTTCAGCAGAGGTGGGGGGAGAGAGGTGACCTGGGAAAACATGGTGCTGGTGCTGGGAGATGTCTCCCAGAGCTCAGTGCAGATACCCACTCCAGCTGGTTTTTAAATCATCCTTCTCCTTGGCTGCCTTCCCTTCCCGAGTTCTTTCTTGCATCTTATTCCACATCTCCCCTGATCTCTGGAGTTCCTCACTCTTATTCCTTTCTAATGCGGTTTACAAGCTCAGGCTGAAGTCTGATGATTATAATCTGGAATTTTGAGAGTAAGTTGTTCTCCTGAGTGCAGGTGCAATGTTACCTTGCCTGCTGTGCTTTGTCATGCCTTTGCCCTCTGCAGGTACAATTCCAAAATGCCATAAAATAATCCATTTAATTATCCAAAAGTTCAGTATCTACAGTTCTATTCCTTTCCCTGGAGTAGCACTGTCTTAGTCTTCATCCAAACCAACTCTGTGAAGTTGCTGAGCACATGGCTGAATTTATACCAGAATTTAAACGTACTTGGGTCACACTGGATCTCAACTGTAAGGGTGAAATTGCATCCCATAGCTGGCTGGGGGTGGAGCACCCAGACCAAAACAAACTTCTGGTGAACTACCAGAAGGGGCAGGACAGGGAGCTGTCCAAGATGGAGCTGGAACCAAGAAGAAAGGAGAGATGGAACATGGAGAGTTCCTACTCTTTTGGAGCTGTTTTTGGTGTTAGTGAGCTCTAGCAGTTATTGAAGTTGGGATGAAGATGGAAAATAGATTAATACCCTGGACTTTTGAAACTATGATACATGTGATTGTATCTGACATGTCTGTTAATCATCACAGGGTTTTGTATTTAACTCTTACCTTGAACAAAAGTGGCATTCTGGTCCTTTCTGTCCTTACAATATGCTGACCTGCTTCTGACAGCTCCATTTTCCAGCTCCTTATCAGATTTCTTGGGTTCCATGGCAGTGGTGCCACATCCTTCTGAGCACCTTAAAAACAAGGCTTCTCATATGCTGGACTCGCTTCATTTTCCTTGCTCCTCTTCAAAAGACATGGGCATCCTGTGAAAAATACAAGCAGCCAGGGTAGGATTCCTTCCAAAATTAAGGCTGCATCCAGAGGGGAAGAGACATTGTGCTTCCAGACACCAAAGAGAGTTTAAGATGCAAGTAGTAGAACAGAGAGTAAGCAGGTGTGATGTGGATTTTTTCACCCTGAGTTTGGTTTTGGGAGGCCTGGGGAGAGGGAGTTGATGTCTTTCAAGACTGAATTTAAAGAAAATGTTGTTTTCTCAATGCCTAAGTTGTTTGTTGGGAGCCATGAAGATTTTAAGCTCATTCTTGGAGCTTGCTTTGTTCTAAACTATCACCCAGGAGGCTTTTTTCAGATATCCATATTAAGAGTGAGCAGAACTGCTAACTGGAGCATTTCTTCTGCACGCTTGCACAGTAGTGCTCTTTTAACATGGTATCATGATTTTTGAGGCTCTTTTTGGAAGATAGTTAACTAGAACAGCTTCACCTATTTACCCAAGTTGAGGCCTGCAGCTGGTTCTCTCAGAAAATAGATAATTTTTTTAACCCCCACAAATTTCCTATTGGAATGAGGAGTATTTGCCCTCCAGTAGGTTTTCTTATCTGTATTTTTTTTTCACTCCCTGACCACTGAAAAGTAATTCAAAACCTTTGATTAAATGAGGAGTTGGTAGGTTGTTTCCTTTGACTTTTGGTAGCTATTTGTCAGGAATTATTTTTATATATTTAGCCAACTACTGTTTCATTCCCTTTGTATTTCTGCATGGAGAGAATTCTGAAGTTTACTGGAAAGAATGAAGATAGATGAGATTCTTCTGGTTCTTTCCAGCAGACCTCCTTATATACCATTCTTTGGAGAAAGGCAACCAAGTTGCATTCCTCAGGAGCAATTCAGACCAGTGAGAGTCCCTGTATTCGCTTTGAATTGGAATTTTAGACTAATTAAGCAAAATAATTTGATGCAGTTTAAAATTGTAATATTTTTAACACATCTGTGGGTCTTTGGCTGCAAGTATGTCTCTTAAGTTCGTAAACCTTGGCCCAAAGCATAGAATTGAAAACTTGGGAGTCAACCAAATCTTCCCACAAGAACCCCCACCAAAGATGCATCAAAGGGCCACCTTAGGTATACTTTACATGGATGGTAGAAAGTTTGATATTATGTAAGTGTTTAATAGAACAGTGGAGTGACTCAAAAGTCTTTGGAAATGTGACATGTGTAAGCTGTTTGCAGGTCAAAATATCAGTGTGAGTATTGGACAGTCTATTTTACTAATCACATTTTATGCCTGCTTGCTTTTGCAGATATTTGCAAGGAATAGCAACCACCTGTTGTTGCTCAACAACAGTGACTCTTTTGCTCAGTAGATAACCTGGGTTTTTATGGCAAAGAAAGTAGATGATGGAAGGAATTTTGAAGTGGGAGTTACTATGCACACCTGCCTGTGGGCACTGAACAAAATCTGATTGTCGTGATGAATAAACATGCAAGCCTAAAGCTGGTTTAGCTTCATTTCAGTCACGCAATTTTAAAGATTGCATCATCTGTTCTAGAAATTCCCTGCAGCTCAACACACTTGGAATCTCCCTTTCTGTGGGTAGTAACAAAAAAAAGAAACCAAAAAAACCACTTGTTTTTTTATTTTTCTTCTCACACCCAAATTATTTTGTGATAATTGGGAGGTTTTCATGTCTTCTGAGCAGTTTGGGAAAAGATTGCAAAAATGTAGGAAAATGACCAGGTTTTAGTTACGTGAGAGTAAGTGAAGAAGCAGAAGCAAGCCAAGGCCTCTTATCAAACTTTAACAAAAATGTAGAGGAGTAATTTCTGGAAAGAGTAAAACTGTGGCCCATAACTGCTGTATATAGATGGGACTTCTGTTTTCATCAAGTGTTATTTTACCTGTCCTTTAGGAGAGGTGGCTTTTATATGAGCCTTGCTGTTGGCACTTCCTGAATTTGAAGTTAGTCTTCAGCTATTGGATAAGGGGTGCATGGAGAATGGAAACAGAGTTTAATCATAGCAGCAAGCACCCACTTGGTTCTCAAACTGTGTAGAGAGTGATGGGATAGTAGTGTACATAGAAACACAGGTCACAGAATTCTTTAGGTTGCAGGAGACCTTTAAGATCATCAAGCTCAACTGTTGGGCCAAGTCCCCCTTTAAACTATGTCCTTAAGTGCTGCATCTGCACATCTTTTAAATATCTTCAGGGTACACAAATAGATGATGGAAGCTAAAGAAAATATGATGTTGATTTTGTTCAGCTGACAAATGCTCTATTACTGAAGCCTTGATTCTGCTTCCCCCCCTTCCACTAAAAAAAATGCAATTCTTGTTACTCTCAGAGTAACAGTTTTTATATTATACAGTTTTTTACTGTATAATGCTGAGAGAATAGCAGGAAAGTTGGGTATTGATTGTTATTCCACTTACTAAAAGCAGTAATTAATAGTTTTCAATATCTCTTCTCTCCAGGCACGCAAACAAACGGCCTGGACTTTCAAAAGCAGCCTGTGCCTGTCGGAGGAGCAATCTCTACAGCCCAGGCCCAGGCCTTCCTTGGGCACCTTCATCAGGTAAGAGAAGAGACATTTCAAACAGAGAAGACTCAGCTGCCCTGGTGTGTTCCATGTTCTCCCTTTCTGTGAATGATGGAGAGTCATTTATTGGAACATAAATCTGGGTACACAACCTGGTTAACGAGTGTGAATGGGAAAAAGTCCTAATTGTGGCATTCACTTCATTGCATTAGGGTGCAGAACATGTCAAAATAGGGTGAGACCTCTTTGGGAGAACTACAAAACACATTTTTGGCGACTTGAGAATGCCTAAATGTTGTGGTGTCGTTTTGAGTAGGTTTTTTGTTTGTTTGCTTTGTTATTGTTGTTTTAACCTTAATAGAGAGACCACATTAAAAGGCAAGAAAAAAATTAAGTTTTTTAGGAAAGGATTGTATTGGCCCAATGTCTGCCAAGGTTCCAAAACTGTCACTTGTCTAGCTAAAAGCACTCTTACAGATTAACTAGGAAGAAAGTTGGTTGTACTTACTAAGCATATATGGCTTGTGAGGTTTTCTTTTTTTACAAAAAAAGTTATTTCAGTGACCTGTTTGTCAGATGATATTCAGACTTCTAATACTATCCCTCTGTTCTGCTGCTGCTGTGTTTAGGGAATCAAAGCTGAACTTCAGATGCAGGCTGAAGCAAAATGGGGCATCCCTAGGTGAAGAGAAGTATAAGGGGCATTTTTTTGTAGTTTTTTTATCTGTTCGCACTTGATGTATGAAAACAAATGTCCTAATTTCTTTCCCTTCCTCTGCACCAAGTTAAACTTTAAAATACTGTACCTAATTGGATGACCTTGAATGTTTGAGGTCTGAGGTTGCACAGTTATTGTGGTATAATTGAAGTACTGAAGCTTTTATGCCCTCTTTTAAGAGCTCTGAACTGCCGTTTTATTGTATGGAACATTCCACACGTTTTGTCACATAATTGCAATTTTCCTAGCAGATTGGTTTATATGGACTAAGGGAGTGCCGCTGTTTGAATTTGCTGAACCAATAGGCTGTTGTAGGCTGCCTTTATGTGGAGAGAAGCTGACTAGTTTTTATGGCTTGCCAGTGTGTGTTTAACATGGAGACAGATACAGCTGTTCTGCAGAATTCTGTGTGTTTGTTTTAGTCTTCATTTTGCTCTATAGATTGACCCAGGAGAGTAATTGGGTTTTGCACGGTGCTTTATCCTGCTTTGAAAATTTATTTATTTAAACAGTTGTCAGGATCTTTATAACTTCATGTTTGATAAAGTGTGATTCATTTCTTGAAACTGGTTCAAAGGAAAATCTCAGGTATTCTTTTATTCACCTGCAGGTGTGTGGGAATCTATTGTCAATCTGTCCTCTGGTAGTGAGGCTGCTGTTAGTGGGGTGTTATTCAACCTTAACACACAGTGCTTTGCTCTAGACTAATGCAAAGTACTGGGCTGTAGGCAGCATTCAGCATTTCTAATTTGGAAATGTTGGCTGTGTGGTGAAAGGGATGTCCAAATTGCATTCACAGAGATTTTCAGAATGTGCTGGCTGTACCTGAGCAATCAATATGTATTTGTAGTCTTTTATGTGGTGTTTGTGTAATTTTAAAGTATTATTTTGAGTATATCATTTGGATGTCAGAGTGCTGTTATTTAGGCTATTCTCTGCTGTTAATCCATGGTAAAAGCACAGATTACATCGACTGTGTCAAACTGTATTTTGCTTCTGATGAGGAGGGGCTTTTCTGGGAGTGTTTGCTTTGATGTAGATCATGCTTAGTATGTCTAGTACCTTCATCTAAAGCAGTAGGAAATATTTCCAAGGTGACTCTTCCAAGGTTGCCTGTTCAAAATATTCAGTTATTAATTTCATGTACTGCAGTTTTTCCTGTGCCAGAAAATATGTGGACTTTTCTATGTGGGGACCATGTAGAGGTCCTCCATCTAGAGGCAAGAGTGCTACATTTTGCTTTGCTTTATTGTATCCTTGCATGTCACCTGGTTTTCAAATGAGCAGTGGTTTTCAAACATGTCCAGAGATGGAATTCTCTACAGGCTGTTACTCTGACCTTTGAAAGTGTTGGTAATTAATTACAGAACATTCCTTCTTTATAAGTAGGGGTGCTGGTAGAAATTAGGCAAGACTGATTCAAATGGGTTTCAGTAAATGAAAAGATAGCATTTTCTGTACATTTTCCTCATTAGAGATGAAAAAGCACTCCAAAAATCTCACTTTCTGAATCATCCATTTTTTCCTTGCTGCTCATCCACAAGACCACCTTTGGGCCTGGTAATAACAAACATCAAATTCAAGTTTTAAGTATACCTGAATCAATACAGCCTTTGTAAAGTGTCTCCGGTGCTCTGTGTTGAGATCTTCTTTTCAGTGGCTGAGGGCTGCAAATAATTGAATGGGTTAATTTGAGGCAGTGTGGTTATGCTCTGGGTTCTGTGCTGTGCATGTGCTTGCTCATATCAGAAAGCTGGTGAGTGCAGTGGTGGGGTCAGACCCGTTCTGAAATGGGAGTAGGATGACGATGAGTGGAGCTTGATACCCTGCCATGGAGCCTGGATTTTTCCAGCAGGAATAGGACTAGTTGGCATGTCCAGTTCAATATGCTCTGTTTCAACTCCATCCATAATATCTACATCCTTAGGCAGGGATACCTTCAGTAAGAGGTAGATAAACAGCATAGTGAAAGAGTCTTACACATCTGTTTCAGCCTGGAGTACAGCCCCAATTCCACTGATTCAAGTGTTAGAGGGGCATGCTCTGTTCTTGGGGGAGTTTTTTTGGAATGTGGGTGGGGAGATTGTTCTTTTTACATTATTAGTTTTCTGTGGATTCTACATTATTTCATTTCCATTTTTGCACTGTTGTAGGTCCAGCTCGCTGGAACAAGTTTACAGGCTGCTGCTCAGTCCTTAAATGTACAGGTAAAGACAGTTACCTTCTGCTGCTCATCCTTCTCTCATCCCAAACAGCATCAGTAGAGATAGTTCTTAACCTATGATACATCAGTTTTTTCAGTCTGACTGGTTTGGCAAGTGATAGGTATGAAGGAATAACACTTCTACAACTGTAAATCAGGTTAAGGATTTGTAAGCATTCAGGCTCTGGAGTTGTTTAAAACGTGGACTGACCGTAAGTTAATGCTGAATTTTAGTCAGGTGTGGTATCATGCAAACCTTAAAACTCCAGGAATATTTCATGTTCTTCTGTTTATTAACTTGCTTTAAACCTGTAGTGAGTATTACTTAGCAATTTGTCCTTACTTCTGGTAACTGTATATAGGAATATAAGGTAGCATTAACTATATAATATGGCTAGTTCAGACTGCTTGTGTAAATAACACACAGCGATTTCAAAGTCAGAGTAATTGTTGTTTAATAATGTACATGAGACAGCAAAGCTTTCAAACTTTCCTATGATGCTGAACACTTCAGTTTATCTGTTAACATTCTACTTCCACTCTGTACTATATTAAGGGGCAAGGGATGCAGTTTTATTGAAAACTGGTTTCAGTATTGCATGTTATTAAAGAATGTAGGTAGTGCATTACATGAAACGCAATAGAATGTGGACCCACTTATACATAATAACAATTTGGAAAGAAGAGGAGGTATAGTGACCTTCCTTTCTAAGAGGAAGGAGGCAGAAAATTGCCTTGGTTGCCATGGTAAACTTCCATCCCTGAGAGAGATGTTGGCAAACAGGCTGTATCTCCAGTGCAGAATGTTTACAGTCCTGTGCTGTAATTATCGCTCAATGACTGGCAGAATTAATCAGAGCCTTTATGTTAATTAGCCTGCTCTGCAGTCCCCAAAACAGGTGGTGGAAAATATGCAAATCTATGCAGAATTGTAATGTTCTGCATAACCAGTTTTAATTATCATAAAACTCTCTCCCCCTCTTCATGCACTTGCATTTCCTCCCTCATGTCTTCACATTTTCTTTTTTTTAAAAAAACAAACAACCAAACCACAAAAATAAATCAAAATAAACTTGAATCTTTTAAAATAAAGCATTCAATTAAATAAATGCACTGAGTATTTAAAAGCACTGTATATATTCTATATCTTGCTGTAGGTAGAGAAACCTGTGAGGATTTTTCAAAAAGGTTCTGTATAAGCAAACAGTATGATGACTTAGAGGCACAGGATGGAGATAGAGAAAATGGAAACACAATCTCCTTTCCCTTGTTCCATTGTTCAGGATTTTAGGCAATGAATAATTTTAACAACCTTCTCTTTCTTCATGGTGAAAGGTAGCGTCAGCTTCAGTTGCACGGTGTAAAATGAAGTGAGACCTGAAAATAATGTCAGAGAGTTACAGGAGACCAGAGAGTCTCTTTGTTTTGTTTAAGCTGCATTACCTACAGACGTGTTTCAGCAATCATAGCTGAGATGGTGGGCACACAGAGCCATTGCTTAAACACACTCTTAAAATAAACCCAAGGGCTTTTCGTATGCAGATGAAAGATTTTTATTGTGCAGTGTTGAGATAGCAGCGTCATACATTAACATCTGTTTTACACTATAAAGAGTTGTATTTTTTTTTGACTAGTCTAAATCTAATGAAGAATCTGGGGACTCTCAGCAGCCAAGCCAGCCTTCCCAGCAGCCTTCAGTGCAGGCGGCCATACCCCAGACCCAGCTCATGCTGGCCGGAGGACAGATCACCGGGGTAAGAGTTACCCAGGGATGCTGCAGTCCCACACAGGTATCATTGAGGGGCATTGCAACTGCCTTTAATGTAGTATGAACTTCAGTGGAAGGGGGAACAGGAAATATTTGGCTAGAAAAATAAGCAGACTGTAATATTTGGGGTTTGTCGCTCAGTATTTGCTTCCGAACATCAACAACAAAGAATTCTTTCTCTCTGTTCTCAGTATCCCTTTTGACCCTGCAATGAAATTAAAACCTGTTGTTTTACAACAGTTACAAATAAGACAGTCACTGATGTCATAAAGAGAATTTTTTTTTCAAGATTAAAACAAGGCATGGGAGAACAAAACTGAATCTTATAGCTGGGTGAAGAACAAAAATTATGGGAATTGTTAATTTTTCCTCTTCTCAAAAGCATTTCTTTTTAAGTAACTCTATTAACTCTATTTCTTAAGCCTGTGGAACCCTTTTGTTCTAACCTAGTGATTTTGAGGGGTTTTTAATTGCAACACTTTGGGTATATATATGGGATAATTGTTGTTTTAGACTTTCTGATGTTTCTGAATTGTTGTAATGGCTTTCAGTCATTTCAAAAAAGAGCAAGTTTTGTGAATGGGCTGGTTAAAGAATTTGCTTCCCCATAATCAGCTTTGCAGTATAAGAGTTTGTGTGTTAATAAGCTTAGGGCAGTCGCTCCAACAATATGTTTATGATTTCAAGTGTTAGGTTAGATCATCCCTACACTTGCATGAAATGACTTCTTAATCTCAGGCTCAATTGTTAAATCTTCTCCTATGTTACTATGTAAATACACATCCTATTTAGTTTTCAGTTTAGCATTGAAAGTTTTAAAAGTGAGACTGGTACGATGTGTTGTTAAAACCTGGCATATTTTATTATTTTTTGTATTCTCAGAAAATACTGGTTTGTTTTAATTCATGATTGTCTGCTGTAGTGAAACATTCAAAACTCCAGGCCTATGCAGATATGGGTTGTAGTAAATATGGACATCAAGATTCATTTACATGTAAAGGAGAGACTGCTGCCACCTGTTCCACAGAGATAATGTGTGCTTGGGAAAGGGAAGGGATGTAAAGTTGCCAACTCTATTCTATTAAAAAAAAAAAGGCAGATGGGGAGACTTGGAGAGAAACAAATGGAGCTCATGTTCTTTACTTATATCTTAGGGCATAATGGAAATGATGGAATATGGCAGGGATTCATGCTAATGTGAAGCAGCTGGGGCGTTATCAGTTTGTTCAGTAGCCATAGCCAGCATTCCTGCTTCACATTCATCTGGCTAATCACTTGCTGTTCTGCTGGGTGTAAATTTCCTTTCAAATCCTGGCAATACCGATTCTTTTCTTTTGCTTGCTACTTAATTGCTTTTTCCCTGAAACTCCTGGTAGAGTTGTGATGAAAACTTTGGAGCAGAGTTAGGTTCTGTAGGTTCCAGTAAGTGCAGATGGTGGTGGTGGTGGTGCAGTTTGGTTTGTGTCCGGCCTGTGGTAGGTTGGTTCCCACACTGTATCGAGTAGCCAGCTGTCCTTCCTTAAGGCCAGAGCCCTTGGCCAGTTAGTGGAATAGCCCTAGGATTGCCTGGTTAACATAAGTAGTACTGAGCTATCTAATGACTTTGTAGCTGAAGTGGCTCTTCCCATTATTAATGGCTGTGTTTTCTAATTGTTTATAGCTCACGTTGACGCCAGCCCAGCAACAGTTATTGCTCCAACAGGCGCAGGCCCAGTTGCTGGCGGCTGCAGTGCAGCACTCAGCCAGCCAGCAGCACAGCGCTGCTGGTGCCACCATCTCGGCCTCTGCTGCGACGCCGATGACGCAGATCCCTCTATCTCAGCCAATACAGATTGCACAGGTGAGCCTTGAGGCTTGAGAGGGTGGAAAACAAAGGAGGTTTTTGACTGATTGCACCATTCGAATGAAATTTGTTGTTCCTCGTTCAGTGAGTTGCTAGAGTATTGTTAGTCTTTCCTTGTGCATCGTTGGATGGTGAGGTTGGAGTTTCATAGTCTTAGCGAGGAATGTGTGCCACCTGCTCCTCAGTTCCACTGGGCTTCTGAGTTTGTACCAGAATCTGAGTAGATGCTGTGTTTTCTGAATTTTCCTCCTTGTAGTTAGGGTGAGAAAGGAGAAAAAAGGGTATGGAAGGATGCCCACAGAAGGGGCACTTGTTGAGACCTGCATGGATGGGAAGTGACGCCTGTGTATCAAAAAGGATGTTTGTCAGACCCAAATGGTGCTTGTTAGAAGCAAAATGATAGAGCTGAAGAATGGCAGTTTGACTTTACTCGTTTGTGTGCTATTTTGGCTTGGTGTTTAATGCTGCAGGTTCCATGACCAAGAATGGGCACTCCTGTGTGTGTGGAGAAAAACTTGGAGAATGAGTCTGGTGTTGGGATCTGTCCAGTCTTATGGTCTAGTACTAAAGACTTGTCAATTCTGAAGAACTGCTCTCTGTGCATGTTCTGCTTACTAGAACCAGTAAGGACCCTCCTGGTCTTCCAGGACTGGCTTAATTCAGTGTGGAGATTGCAGTGGCACTAACTCTGTGCTTAGTGTATGTAGTGTGGAAAATCCTTGGACCTGTGGACAAGGATAATCAAATGTGCAGCTTAGACATCTTGAGTACTATGAGTAGGTGAATGTCTTGCTCATCCTGAGGTCCATCTTTCCATAGATTAAAGCTCTTGGTACATAATATCAGCTTTCTTAGTCTAGCTGTGCAAAGTGTGTGAGGTATATAATCTTCTAAGTTGCTGCTTCATAGAGTGACCAAGTTCTTTAAGACTGTCTGATGCTTTCTGTTCAGGCTACTTTCTCTTGCATTCAACAAGGATGAAGTGTCCAAACAGTGAACATAAGGTCTGATTAAGGACAAGAATGGAAATGTTGCAATTGTCTGTGAAGTCCGGTGGTGAAATGTTCAATCCTTTGCAGTGCTGGTCCACTAGCTGAATAACAGCAGCCTGGCTGTGCTATCAGGTTTTCATTAGCTGAAGTGACAAACTTTTGTGGCGTTGGTCTAGAAATTCTGACCTCTCTGGCTGTCCTTGGAGAGGCCAGAGTGGTGCCATCCTGTTTTTAAAAGGCGAGTGCTGATGTTGCTGTGTTGGTGAGATTCCTCCCACTGAAGCTCTTGTTGCACTGTGAGAAGTCACATCACCAAGTAATACCTTTTTTAGCCAAGGAATCCACTTCATTGGCATGATGTAGAGATGACTGAAGGATGTAGCGTTCAAGGAAACTTGGAATTCTCAAGATCATATCTCAATTTTGTTTCTTCCTACTTCCTACTATCTGTAGGCAATAATACAGACAGATTTCAAGAAGAGAATGGGCAATGTTCTTGTCAAGGAAGTTGTTGGTTATAGCTTTTGACATCTTTCATGCACCTGTCACAGAGTGCCCACTTGATGGGATGTGAGTATTTTAACATATATGTAAGCAATCCATAGGTGTGGATCCTCTTCCAGGTGTGCACCCTAAGATAGCAAGGTCTGCTTCTCTGAAGTATGGTGGCCTAAAATTTCCTATTAACAAAATCTGTACCTTGAACTGTCTGGCCTTAGGTTTGTCAAACAGGCCACCAAAGCAGTGGATACCAGTGTGATGCATGTGTGAGATGTTTCTAATCCTGCTCTCCTACCTCAGTGCAAAGCTCTGAAAATGTGTGAAGCATTTACAATTGTTAGTTTTGTACTGGCTTTTTCTCCAGAACTTAGAAAATCTTCAGAGAAGCGTTTGAGAGGAGTTGAAAATATCAGGCATGTGCTGTCAAATAAGAGTTTCTGAAGGCAACATTGTCTGATTTGTGCACAGAGTGAGCTAAAGGCTCTCTGAAAAATAGTGTGTGATCTTGTAGTTGCCATGTGCAGAACAAATTAAAGTTGTACTTGTTTTCTGACGTTTCTAATTACTTAAATGTTTGACTTTACAATTAATGTCTTTTAGGATAGGTTATTTTGATACATAAATGAGCTTGTTTGAATCTTGTTAACTGCTCCTTATGATGAAAGAGCAGGGCATAAATTGTGCAGGTGTTGGATATAATTTGAGGTACTTATGAAAAACATCTACCATCTAGGTTCATGGGTAGATAGCACCATGTCTTTTGATCCGTCTTGGCAAGGATTTGTAAGCAGTGCTCAGCTTTGTTTGTGTTGCTATTGTAAATATATAGCTGATTATACAAATAGCTGAATGTTTGTTTTAATTGATGGTTTTTGAATAATTGATTAACTAGCAGGTCTCTGCAGCAGGGGGATTACCATATTTATTTTAATTAACTAATTGCAAAAGCATGACTTCTTTAATGTGCGCTGCAGTTCACGTAAGGTATCTGCTGCAGCAGCCTGGTGAGGAGCTCGTGCTGCTCCTGGAATGACACTAAACAGTTGTGTTTCAACTTTCGGGTTTTTTTTATAAACTTCCTTGTTTTCAGGATCTATGCTCTGTATTTATATGAGGTAAATCTCAAAATGAGTCAGATGCTTAAGTTTGTGCTGAAGCTGTAATTGGAAATAATGGTATTGAATTTAGAAATTTAGATTTTTTTTTTAAAACAAAAAATCTTCTTCACAGCAAGACATAGCACTTGACAGATTATTCTGCTGAGGTAGGATTTGGATTGTTTTGATCTTTCTAAATTGCTAGGCAGCACCAGAAGACATGCATGTCTCCCTGAAAGTCTTTCCATCTCTTTCTATGTGCTTGTGCTAGCATACAGATTTTTAACACTGAGGAAAAAAAGATCAGTGTAGGAAAACAGTGTCAGGTTTGTTTGTGTGTTTGCTATTGGGAGATTTATTGTAATGGTATAATTAACTAAATAAAAAAACTTTCCCAAGGTGGAAATAAAGTTGAATTTCAAATGCATTTGAGAGGCTGGTAGGGCTATTTAGGAGTGATTAGCCTTGGAGGTATCGTTTTCATTTTGCATTGCAGAATTATATTTCTGTATTTAAACAAGACTTAGCCAACATACCATTTACCAAGGCAGATGCACAGAATAAGATTGCTTATATCAGTTCTCCCTGAGGCCTCAATTTAAAAACAGTTTTCTCATATTAAAGTGTAAGAGCCTGATGATAAGAGCTGTCATGTCTTGGCTGGGTAGCCAGTGTTATGAATACCATAGTCTTAAACAAAAAGCTCTCCTCCTTTGATCTTACAGATACACTGCCATTGTTTCTTTGTATTCTTTCTTGCATGTAACTCCATCTTCTGTGGGGGTGCTTCACATCATCTGAGATCTCCTTGGTCATCTGGGGTGATTTCATTTGTTTGCTTTTGATTGGGAGAGGTCCTTAACCTGTCTGTTTTTCCATTGATACTTTTTTCTTCCACAGTGTCTTCCCAACTCTTCCTTTTGTGTTTATGGTTTTTTTCTCTTATCTACCTGTATTTTCATCCTGCAGCCTCTCTTTATTTCCTTTTCTTCTGCCCAGTGTTCACAACCTGACTCAGCTTGCCCAGCTCTTCACATTTCTGTTTTCAACTCTGCATCCAGTCCATACATCCATTCCAGTATGAGCCCTCTCTGAGCTGGAGGGTCAGCACAATCTGCACCAGCTGAGCATTGAAAATCAGTGAATAAATGAATGGAGATCCATGTTGTGTTGAGCTCAAGAAGTAAGAGGTTTTGGTGGCAGTTCTGACCAATGTGATATTAGGATATGAAGTCATAAGAAACAGGGAGTTCCAGGATAGAACTGGAGTAATTATTGGTCTCTTTCAAGAAGGAATTTTGCCTTGATTTCTTTGGAATAGTTGCATTATTTCTGCAATTTTCTGAAAGCAAGCAATACTATTGACTTTAAAACCACTTTTTTGCTCATGGGCACTTTTAAAAATTGTAGCATTCTCTTATAAAATGGAAGTTTCCATTTCTTAAAGAGCATTGCGTGATCAATCCATCTGGTGTCTGTCTACCATATTATTACACTGCATGCTTTTGACTTAACAGGGCTAAGTAGCCCAAGTGATTGATGACCAGTGTCTGTGTAATGCAGGTTAAGTAGTCGTTTTCTTATAAAGCCTGTCTATGGTCTCATAAATCAGTGGACTCCCTATTTTTTTCCCTCCCTAGTCTTCCTTTCTGACATTCCCCACCCCTCATCTCCTGAAGGAAGATTGTTGCAACTTCCAAGTTACAGTTTTAACAGATTTAAAATAAGGTATTGTCACAGATAACAGCATTGTGTGAGAAGGAAGTTCTCTTTGTCAGTCTGTCTTGACTTCTCATCTCCAAATCCACTGCTGGCAGTGAATGGCCTGTCCCATCCTCTGGCTGAGCAGGTTGTGGGAGTGCTCAGTAACCTGCATCAGCCCAAGGAGCAGCTTTTGGAGCAGCTCTTTGTTCCTCTGGTTCACTTGAACTCAGGTGTTTTTGGGGCTGGGGGAAGATGAGCCGCTCCAAGCAGCCACACTGGGCGCTGCTGCAGCTGAACACGGTTTCTCTGCAAACAGGGACCTGAGTGGCTTCCCTGAAACAGAGCTTTGGGGGAGTCTTCTTGTCTGCTTGGTTTGGTTTGTGTAGTGGGAGGTTGCAAGTGTGGGAAGTATTTCATTCAGGCCTTTTTCCACCTGTTTGGTGAGTATTTTGAAATAGATTCTTCCTGGAAAGATGGAAAAATCCAATAAGTGTGTTTAGATCGTTTTCATGGATTACCACTGTTATGTTGGCTGACTTCACAGTGTGTTTTTTAAATTTCAGTTGCTTTTGTTATTATGTTGTTTGGAGATGAAAAGAAAAAGGCTGTTTAGGGGGAACGATTTTTAAGCAGTTCTCTATGTTTTCATTCTCCAGCTAAATGTCAAGTTGAAGAATTTTTCTTGAAAACTCAGTTTCTCAGAGATTAACATCTTAAATTGATACCTGTCATTTAATTATAGAAAATTAATAGTCCTGAATGGTTTAAATACATAAAAGTAGGGTTCTTCAATAATGCTGTGTTTTGGATTATTCCTTTTAACCTTTCATTATAGTCATATCTATTAAGCTTATTGTAATTTGTTTCAGAACAAATGAAATATATTTACTAATTGAGTTAGCTACTTTCTGAAATTTGAACTGAGCAACCAGAGTGCAAACAAGGAATCTGTAATATTTTGCTTCCTTGTTGTTGATTCAAATGGTAATTGCAGACTGTTGTTACAAAAAAAATAGCTCCCAGCTAACATGCGTGATTTGTAGCAGAGTTCCATCCTCAAAAAGTAAGTTTGAGAGATCTTTGTGTTGATAAGTTTAATGTATTTGAAAACTCCTGAATTTGTGGGAGAAGGAAGATTGATTTGTTTGTTTGTGTTTTGTTTTTAAAGCAGAACAGTTCTGGATATACTTTGCTGGGTTGTTTAGTAAATAACTTCGGTTTTATGAATGAAAGTGAAGGATATTTTAAAGGATATTCAGTAGCAGGACTTCTGCTGTGTTTGACATCTTTTTTCTCTAAAGGTTAGAGTATAGCTGGCTGATAGGAAATGTTATATTGGGAATTATTGCTGACTTACATGTCTAACACACAGCTCTTTCTTTTCTTCTTTTTTTTTTCCCCTTTTTCTTTTTACTTTTTTTCTTTTTTTGTCTTCTCTCTTTTTTTTTCTTTTTTTTTTTTCCCTGGTTTTTTTGGTCTTCTTTTTTTTTTTCCCCTTCCCGTTTCCTTAAGGATTTGCAGCACTTGCAGCAGCTTCAGCAGCAGAATCTCAACCTGCAACAGTTTGTGTTGGTGCATCCAACAACCAACTTGCAGCCAGCACAGTTCATCATCTCACAAACGCCGCAGGGGCAGCAGGGTAAGTGCTCCTTGCCACAAAAGCAAATCATACACAACATTTTTTGGGGGAAAAAGTGAAACTCATGTGGTTCATACCAGTGCTCAGCCTGCTCCCAGCCAGCTTTTCCCCCCTAGGTTTATATCCTGAGTATGAGACTGGGTGGTGTGTAATATCCTTTTGGCCAGTTTGGGTCAGCTGTCATGGCTCTGTCCCCTCCCAGCCTGCTTGCTGGTGAGATTTGTGAGAAGCTGAAAATTCCTCCTTGACTCTAAATACTGCTTGGCAATAACTAAAATATCAGTGTGGATTCAACATTGTTTTCATCCAAAATCCAGATCACAGCACTGTACCAGCTATTAAGAAGAAAATTAACTCTATCTCGGTCAAAGGCAGGACAGACTGGGAAAAGATTACAAAATCAAAAGTCCTTGTGGGAGTCTGGAAAAGTACTTAAGCCTAAAGAGCATACAATGAATTTTGTCATAAACTGAACTAATAATTAACACCTTGGGAAAAGAGCTAGAATGCTGGGTTTGTGTAACAGCTGTTATAATAATATTTTGGCAATGCCCTGGGTATGACTTACATGCCAAAGACAGACGAGGCAGTGGTAGGTGGTGCTGTGTCAGAGCAGTTAAGTTGTTGCACAGTAGCTTTGTTCTGAGGACTGATGTGTTCAGGCTGCAATGCATCATGGTGCTGATTGCACCCCATTTGTTGATGCCCACGGAAAGTGCATTTAGCCATGGCTTCTTATGCTGATATACTCCAATGGCCTTTTTTTCCCCCTTTCTCTTCTACATGAACTCTACTCAGTTGTTCAGGTCTGGTAATCCAAAGATTCTTGCTCAGAAGGCAAATCCTGTTATGCTTGAAGAGTCCCGCAGATTCTGGCTGTCCTATAAAGCAGCTCTTTGCACCTCATTTTTTTCCTGTTCCTTTCAATTTTTTCATGCATCATTCCTTCTTACATACTATGACTTGGATAGAACTGGCTTTCCATTACGCTGAAGGGCTCTTACTGTCTGAATGCTCTCACATTTGAATAAAGGGTTAGTCAAAATTACCTTCCTTTTAATAGGACTTGATTTAGGAGAGATTTTATACCAGCACTGGAAGAAAATGGCTGAAAGGCTATTCACGAGAGCATTTAGTGATGTACTGCTTTCTTAAAATGAAGCAGAACTTGTAAACTTAACATACTCTACTGGAAGAAATCAAACCACTAAAATTTAGTTCAAGAATTCTTCAAAATAGGTGCTTGGAGGTTTTCTTTAAATAAATTCTTTTAAGAAAACAGCAAGCACAAAAACATTGTTTTGAAAAACTCATTGGTATTGTTGTCTGCCTACATTTTTCAGCTAAATTCTGCTGGTTTTATAAAATACCTTTGAAGATGCTTTACAGAGAGGAAAACTAAGAGAAGCACATTGTATTAGTTCCCCAAAATGAGTTGTTTGAATTATAGAAGGGAAGGCTTTCTTGTTTGGTTAAAATCTTCTGAAGTAGAATAAGTACTAGATGAGATTTTCATAGTACCTTTTCCAGAGGCCATCTCTGAAAAATCATTTCTTCACTACAATTTAAGAGCTGCATATTGCTGTCATCAGTGACGCAGTGTAGGTAGAGACATCATGTTTTACTGGTAATGTGCAGCCTGGACAACTGAATAGCTCAAAAATGTAGGAAGATTTATATGCTGAATTCTGACCATAGGCCATTAGTGTGTGACAACCTTCCAAACTGAAATGCTTGAATAGATCTCATTTTCTTTATGAGCACTCAATGATAAAGCAACATGTATGTCGTAATACCCCTTATATCACTTTTTGATATGTTTTTTTTGCAGTGTTTCATAGTTATTGTTAGAAGATCTCAAACAGTACATTATTATTTATGAGAAAGATTGAGAAAGTGTGTATTTTTATTTTGTTATTTCCTGTTGCATCTGACTTTTCCATGTTGTTTGTGTCCTATTGCTCCATTAGTCAGCTTCATAAAATAATAAATATTCTAAAGAAACTAGCATAGAATTTTCTTCAAAACCAATGGCATTTGTTTTTGGTTGTTTTTTTTTTTTTTGATGCTGCATTGGTATGGCATGGAGCTTTATATATGTACTCATTTAATAATGAACATAAAAATTCAAATTTGTGTATAGATTATGTATTCTGGAAGAAATTTCTTGCTTTACAGACTATGCTACATATTTTGTGTATGCCACGTAGTCATGTAAATGAGAAACACTGTTTTTAAAGGAGAAGAGTTTTGAGGGAAATAAGTGAAGAATTGTGTATCTAAACAAGGTTGTAGAAGATGTAAACATTTGGTGAAGAAAAATGTTTTACTTGAAGAGGCAAAGGGTACAGAGAAATTCAGTTATCAGCAATTGTATTTAGATTGTTGAAGGGGTTGAACATCGTGAGCTGAGATCCAAGTACCTGCCCCAAGAGTTAACTGCTGTCATGGTAAAAAAAAAATTAAAATAAAAATTAAATTAAAAATTAAAATTAAAATAAAATTAAAAATTAAAATTGTTTTCCTATATCTAGTTGGAGTTTTCCATGTTCTGATAGCCATCGAATCTCATTACAGTGTACCCTCGAGCATAGTCCATTTCTATCTTTTGAAAAAATTTAGGAAATTCAATACCTAAAATATTAATCAATAATCAGGATGTTATTCTACTATCTTTCTTCAACACACACGTTATAGCTCCCAGCAGCAGATAGGAAATTTTCCCCATAAATCCACTGCCGTATGTCTAATGTAGTCACCTTCCTTTTCCACATGATTTCTGGCTATTTAGGGGCTTATACGAAACAAATTTTAAAGTTCCCATTTTTCATGGCTGGTAATTGATAGCATCATAACTGAAAGAATTGTTTCAAGCCTCAGCAGATATGGAGAAGATTGAATGGAAATAGAAATTTGGAGCATTTTCTTATTCAGAGCAACTGTTGTTCATATTATTGTTAAAGTCACCAGCAGGAATGTAGCGCCTTGTAATACCTTTATATCTCTTGTATCTGCTCTTGTATCTAATAGAGCTGTCTCTAAAATAATCAATTTCACATCCCTTACTACAATTAGAGCTGCTTCTTAAAAATATTACCCTCATCAGGTGACTGTTCACCTTTTTGCTTGTGAGATATTGCTAATACAAACCGTATCAGTAAAAATCTGAATGGAAGGGGAAATGGTGCTGTGTTTAATATAAATTAATCTTGCAAACAGGAGTTGTTGAGATCTAAGTGAAGACTGTGCACAGTGAGATTTAGAAGTAGTACTAGGAAAATATCCAGAAATGAAAATGTGGAAGACAAGCTACTAATTAACTATAAACATTGAAACTGGATCTACCTAGTCTCAAGTTATTACTATTTATTATTAAAGACTGCCATTATGATTTTTTTTTATCGTAAAGTTGCCTGAGCCAAATCCTATCCTGTTTTCTTCTTTCATATGTGTTATACAGACTTTGAGACCTCACTCATGTGGAAGTCCTTGTAATGGCTTTGTCTTGCAAGCTAACTTCCAGTGAGAGGATGAACAGCTTTGGCAGAGATAAAGCAGTCAAGTTCTTACATGAAAAAATTCACTCTTTTGGGAGATCAGTTTGAGATGAATTATGCATTATGCTTCTGGGCCAACT
Organism: Molothrus ater; assembly: GCF_012460135.2. Classification (NCBI taxonomy): domain Eukaryota; kingdom Metazoa; phylum Chordata; class Aves; order Passeriformes; family Icteridae; genus Molothrus; species Molothrus ater. The sequence continues at coordinate 111,954,805 of NC_050479.2, forward strand.
TTTAAAAAATTATGCTGAAAAAGTCTGTGCTTGAATGTTTGTTTTATCTTTTGTTTAATTTTAGATAGAACTGAACGCCAGATCACTCCTAAGGGACTCTTGGCTGGCAGGAAGAATTTTTTGGCTTGGACCATTATTCATGCTGCTCTTAGACATTACAGGAAAAATCCTGAATGACAATAGATCCATTTACTATAACTATTAAAAAAGAAAAGACTCTAAACTATTATACTTCTGCATAGATCCTTATCTGCATCCATGCAGTCATTCTTTTAGAGTGCCACACAGGTGATTTGTGTGCCATATTTAATGCAATAATACCACTAGACTCTTAAAACCCAGGACAGAGTGTTAGGAATATGACCTATGTAAAGTATACAATAGCAGCTTTTATAGGTTCAAAAAAATCATGTGGGTTGGAAGGGACCTCTAGAGACCAGGTAGAGTTGTTCAAAGCAGGTCCAATTACAGCAGCTATTCAGCACCTCAGCCAGTTGAATTGAACATGTCCCAGAAAGGAGTTTCTGCAACATTCTCAAGTACCTGCCCCGAGAGTTGACTGCTGTCATGGTAAAAAAAATTAAAATTGTTTTCCTCTATCTAGTTGGAGTTTTCCATGTTCTGATAGCCATCGAATCTCATGACAGCGTACCCTCGAGCATAGTCCATTTCTATCTTTGAAGAAAGCAGTAGGATCTCACCTTCTCATCAGGCTAAAAAAACCAGCTCACTTACCTGTTCCATCCTGTTATGCACCTGTTTGTCCAGCTAGTCTAGACCCTGGCTTCTGGCCTGTTGGCCACTTCCCCATCTTTGGTATTATCCACAGACCTGCTGAGAATAGATTTTGTCCCATCAGTCTTCTTGATAATAAAGATGTTAAGCAGTATTGGTGGCAATATGAGTCTTTAAGGAAACAGCAGTGTTTGAAATGCCAGGATCTCAGCAGGTGCCTAAAAGATGTGTGTTTACTTAGAAAAGGCAGTACTATGTGCTCTGTAAGTTCAGTCACTGAAGTTATTTTGGACCTCAGTGATTTCTTCTCAGAAAAGTAATGAAGGAGAAGCTCAGACCTGGTTCAAGTCATGTCTTAAAAGAGCACAATTGCAGCTGCCCACCCTTGAGAGCCAAGGAGTGCCCAAAGTGTGTGCCTGAAAAGGCTGTGATCAGGGGGAGAGACACATTTCCAAAATATTCCAGCTGCTTTCCCCATCCCCTTCAGTCTGCCACAGGTTGAATTGACTTGTTCTATCTCCAGTTTCTGCCTGTGACACCTTGTGTCAGCACCTCTTACATAGGATAAAATTATGTAAAAACAGAGTAGATTAAACGTGTTCAGATTATTTTGTACTGGTTATTCCATTATAGTTACTTCAGACCATGTGAGTGAGAATAAAATTAGGAAGAGTGTAGTCATCCTGTGCTCTTTAGCAAAATTGTTAATGCCAGAAAAACATCCTCTAGGATTTCTCTGGGGACAGAAAGTCACAAAAGGCCAGTCCTAATTACTCTGATTGCAGTCATAAGACAAGTCAGTAACTTGTAATCGATGGTGTTACCAGTGGAGTAGAACTCAAATGTCATCACTGTTGGCTGCCTGGTTTTCATTTGCTTGTTTACAGCCCCTCTGTAGTGACAGTGTGATGGGTTTGCCCCTTTCTCTTTCAAGCTGTCAGTTTAAAATTCACTATCATTGAATTAAGGTAAAAAACTCTGCACTTAGAGGTGACTGTTTACTAATTAATATTTAGATTTGGGCAGCTAAAATCATCTTTCAAGTGAACAAATATTTGCACTGTAAAAAGCAGTGTGTGGCTGTAGTAGGTGGCTGTCTTGGAAGTTCCTTGAGCAGCTCTGTTCCCTCACTGTGGTTTTTCAACAGCACAGCTGGAACACGTTGATTATGTGCTGCAGAGCAAACTTACATTGTTGTGTGTGGTGTGCTGTAATGTTACATAAGCAGCTGGCTGTATTCTGTAGGTCCTGAGCATCTTGATAGCAACAAGATTGTTTAAAATACATATTCCGCTCTTTGTTAAACAAAAATCAAGTATTGCTGTCAGATGATAATTCTTCTATGCTCGTGTATCCCTTACTGAGGATACATTTTCTCCTTCTTAACCATAGTAATCCCTCTTCCCATGTCTCTTATGGCCTTAACCTTGCACAAAACATCCAGTTCTTCACTTGGTATTTATCAAGTCCTAAATTCTGTTTCCCCTGCCTTTATTCTGCTAAGAGGTAGATCAGGCAGCTGATGATGTTGAATTTAAGTGCTACATAATTGATGGTGGCATAGCAGTACATCCATCTGTTGTTCCCCCTGGGTTTTAGGGACTAGGTATATTGAAGTTTAATTAGTTGGGTTCTTAATTATTATAGTGGAAATTGATAGTTGTAGCCAGGTGGTACGTAAAAAATAACAGTTAGCATTTTTCACAGTAATATTGAGTGATTTGACTAACTGTAGGTATATTTCTGTCAAGATTCTGTCCCTTAAAATAGATACATTTTTGCATTAGAAATGAAAAAAAATTGATAATTTCTAGTTAAATTATATAAAGATGCAGGCATGTATCTTAGTTTCCTCAGAGATTTAATAAACTGTACAATTAGTGGACTGTAAGGGAATTTATTTGTAGATTGACAGCATATTATACATACTGGTTCTACCAGTTACATCTGTTCTTTGATGTTGGCACTTTTCCATAGTAGCAGGGTTTTCCTATATTCATTGTAGTGTTTATTCTATTTGTTAAAATTGAGCAGTGTTCAGTTATCTTACCTAAACTTTAATTCCATTTACTTTTCCAAAAGATTCCTACTTTTTTTGACCCAGATGGGAGTTATCTAGGCTCGTTGTGTCTTCTGGTGTGGTCTGCTTAAGTCTGCCAGAAAGCTTCTTTCTTGTTAGGCAGCTGGCATGGGGTGGTTTGGAGAGGAAGGAGGATGATCAAGAAGCCAAATTTGTGATTTTAATTAGTATTCCGTTGGTGAATTTGATCTCATTAGTGTTCAGTATTTTATATGGCTCCACAATTCGTGGTCAACTCTTGGTTACCAGAAGAGGTGTATCCAAACTCTGCATGCTGAAAGGAGCAGTAAATGATTCCTGCACACAGAACTGGGATGACCTAGATCATTACCAACTCTTTCTGCAGAGGACACTTACACACACTTCTCCCTCTTTCCCTTCCATCACCACTTACACTTCAGGGAAATGCAAGGGGATTTTGGACTGAAAACTCCAAAAGACTGAACATATCTATGCATTGATGAAACAGAAGCTCACATCTCAATTTTTTTTAAACTTTCCATCATTTGGCAAGAGCCTTGTTTTACCTCATTTCATGTTTTAGTGTTTTTGAATGACAAACCATTTTCTCTCGGCAGGTCTCCTGCAAGCGCAGAATCTCTTAACGCAACTACCTCAGCAAAGCCAAGCCAACCTCCTGCAGTCTCAGCCAAGCATCACCCTTGCCTCGCAGGTCAGGCTTTTCCCTACACTTCTTGACTTGCTTTGAGGGGATTTAAACTATGGCAAGTGAATGGACCCTTTGTATTAGTTACCTGAATAGATGTTGTAGCTCTAACCGTGCATTTGTCTTTCTAGCTATAACAGTGCATTTGTAGCTCCTACCTCAATGTGCCTCTTTCAGGCTTTAACGTTCTAAAGTGGATTTTTAGCTGGAAATTTTCATGATTGGTACCTTGAGTTAATGGCACTAGAGCATCGTTTGATTCCTGTAAGGTTTTCTTGAAAATTCAGAGGAGCAAGGTGTGAGCTCCCTCAAAAGCTCCAAAAGGGGTTCACTGACAAGCCTCTTTCTGAAGATTGCAGTGGTAATCTATCTTTAATTTAGTGTGGTTATTTTGCAATCACTGCTAAGTCATTGCCAGTCTTATCAGTTAGCATCTATGAAACTGAAGAGATTGTTAGAAATGAAATATTCAAATATTCTGACAGATGTATATTAAAATATTAGAGCTCTGTGATTAAGTTTTCAGACTATAAGAAAAGCAATTTTAAGGTTGCATGTGCCTGCAAATTTAGTTGTGCTTGACTCTGGGTTTTACTGTGCAGTTCAGTTTCATGGCTGCATGCTGTTTCTCAAATACCATGTAATATCACACAGTATCTTCCTGCCACCTCGGTTACATACAAGAATTTTCTAGTCTGCAATAAGGTGCCTGAGTCTATCAGAGTCTTAGAAAACTACATTTTCTATTATACCACCTCTAGTAGTTTTCATGCACCATGTGGAAAATGGAATTTGTCTCACCTCTAGCTCATACCTCAGCTTGCAGGATGATTCCACACTAAAGATTATTCTTTGATTTTAAAAAAAAATTAAAACCACTAAGAAAGAATAAATTATGTAAAGTGGGTGAAATCAGTGAAGACATATTGCAGTAATTACCCACTATGATTAATATAAATAAAAAATATTAAAAACCTTTAAGTGTGACACGTGTATCTGCAATTCTAGAAAGATCATATATGATTACATTATTTCTCAAGTAATAGAATTATAGATCTTGACCTCCCTCTACCATCTGCTGTGCACTGCAAAACACTGCACTAACCCAGAAGGAAAACAGCATAAGCAGTTACGTAAAGACTGAGCTATATGTAGGCCATTTCTTTTAGAAGAGCCTTTTCTAAACCTTTGCATAGACTTTGCATAATACTCTAGTGCTGCCTGGACTTGAGGCTGTTCTTGTTTGCCCTGAAGGAGTCCAGAGTTTCAGAACTGGGTGTAGGACACAGAGGCATGAAGTCACCTTTACTGAAGAGCCCCAGCAAAACTGACTAGAATTTAACTGGAGTAGATGATTTGTCTCTGCATTTCACCTGATCATGGCATGTAAGGAGGTAGAGCTATGCTCTCAAAACATGTTTCCAGTGTTCTTGTGGCACATAAAGCCTGAACTGTGCAATACCAGATCTAAATATATTTTGTTCACCTGTGAACATTTTCCAAGGTGATAATTTTTTTCAGATATTTATTGTAGTTGCATCGCAAAATGCTTTAGTATGCCAATGTTCAGGAAGAGTGAACCTTCCACAGATTTCCTAGAAAATTACCCTTTATATAGAAGAAGTGTGACCTAAAATGAATGTTTTTCTGCAGATTGCCTTTGCTTAATTTCTTGTGTCAGCGGTATGTTCATTTTATTGTTGCAACTGTCAAAGGGTTAGAGGTAAATCTAGTCTTATCTTCCTGAACAGTTGAGTCAGTCACAAGAGATGGCATTGGAGGAAACTTACCATGTTTGCTGCATCTTCATGTGCTCACTCTTCCAGGATTAAATAGGGGATTTGCATCTTTTGGCCTGATGTCAATCTGCCACCTCACAAGACCAGTAGATTCAATTTTAATTTTTTTCAAAAGGGATGAATGCCAAAGTGTCTATAAGTGATAGAAGTATACCAAGTAGAGAGTGTTCAGCCTTTCTTTGAGCAGGTTCTGCAGCAAGTGAAAGTTGTTGGTTACCATTGAACATCTCTTATGACAGAACCATTAAAAGCCTGTGATACTATTGTAGTTTTCTGGATTGTATTTGCTTGTTCTGGAGAGGAATGTTAATAAATGGAGGAAATTCCAGATTTCAGGAAATGTCCAATCCACTGACCTCTCTCAGAAGAACATCACATAGCTTTTAGGGATTTAATTTCTGTTGATTATCCTCTTAAGTCTGATTTTCATCCTTTCCTTGCTGTCTCAATAGCCAGCAACCCCAACACGCACAATAGCAGCGACCCCCATTCAGCCACTTCCACAGAGCCAGTCAACACCAAAGCGAATCGACACTCCCAGCTTGGAGGAGCCCAGTGACCTTGAGGAGCTTGAGCAGTTTGCCAAGACTTTCAAACAAAGACGGATCAAACTTGGATTCACTCAGGTGAGACTGCGTACCTTAGTGCCTGCCAGTGTGGAACCTGAGGTCTCATCTTTCAAGTCTGGGGGGAGACTGCAATTCCATCATTTCCTAGGAGAACCTGCTTAAATAGGGTTATGCTCTGGCCTTTATGTGGGGGATTTCTAAGAAATAACAGAAAAAGCCATACATCCATCTTACTTCCCTGTTGGTTTTAAAGCATAGCCATTTTCCCAGCAGGGGAAAACGTGCATTTACCAGCTCCAGATGTCATTGCATGTGCACTATTCATTCCATGGAATGTGACATGAATGGGACAAAGCACTTTAAAGCTGCCTTCAGAAGTACAAAGTTGCAAAAATCATACAGTACAATTAACTGCTCTGTGTGTTTAAAAAGTGTATCACATCTGTGCAGTTGCTTTGGATGTCAAAGGGTTTTTATCTCTCAAGCGCATTTTCCTATTAAACATCAATGATTTCTGTATTTAATGCTTTTGCTAAGGTTCCTAAACAAAACCTGAAAGGACTGTCACCTTTGAAGTTTTCTCCTTACAAGGGTGAACTGGAATTGTGGTTTGTTTTGGTTTGTTTAAAAGCTCAGAAATACCCGTAGAGCAGAAGAAAAATAATCTTGAACATAGTGAAGGTGGTTGAATGAAGACCACAATTAAAAGTACAAAGTGCATTTATATGTTCCATTATTCTGTTGAAAGGAACTTGGTTCCAAGAGTCCTTTCTTATTAATATCAAAATTATTTTCCCCCCTGCAAAATTAAAATATCTCCCCAGGTAAACAATTAGTTTTGGCAGGAGTCCATGGTTAAGCATAAGCTTGATTTTACTAGAAGAAAGAGCATGCAAAAATCAAAGTATTTAAAAGTCCAAGCTCAGAGCAGTCAGTCCAACATGTGTGATGGAATAGAATAAGTAAATCTACTCTAGCTGAAAGTATGTGCTGAAGTCAGATTTATTTTTCTGGCAAAGTCCTAAATTGAAAAATCAAAGTTGATAATGAGAGTTCCTGGCAGCATCTTAATTATAAGTCAAGAACAGAATGTTCTTAGTCAAATGAAGTGCATTTTGCTGGCATGTGTGTCTCCTTCCCTCCCTTCTTTCCACTAGAGGGAGGCACAGAAATACAAGTGATGGACACACACAAAAGCTCGAATAGAGCAGCACAGAATAGGGTAAAATACAATAGCTTCCCTATAGCCTGACAGAGGAGGTTCGTGTAGATCTCTCATTATTATGTTTAATCTGCCCTGCTGTGAGATGATTATAAAAGCTCAACTAGACTTTTTAAGCTATGTGTTAACCTTTCTTTATTGACCTGGTTATGAATTTTCATGGTGAGGAAAAATGAGCACAACTGCTCAGGCTTACATTTCAGTATTTGCTTTTCAGATTAAAAAAGGGGAATCTTGAGAATGTGATAAAATTGCATTCAGTCATTCCTATCCTGCTCTGAGTTTGTATGTGTGTAATTAGGCCGTTCTAATAACTTTAACCTAATTGCATAATTGGATGATAATTAGAGACCCTGATTACTTTGGTTTCCTATAGTTGGATAAATAGACTGCCTTTCAGAGGATAAAAGAAATTTATTTCCAGCAGTACTGTAAGCTTTTTCAGACTCATCCCACCCCTGCCTTTCAAAAATAATTGTAAGATTCAGTTTGCATTGCAAACTAATCACTTACTACATTCTGTTGTGTGAACAATAAAACAGGTTTTGAATTTCAGCAGTTCTGCTTCTTCTCCCACCCTGAAATGTGGGTGATGCATTTAAATCCCTTTGTTTGTTTTCCTTAAAAATACCTCCATGTTTGACGTACAGGGACACAATGAGCAAACTGCACCTTAGCATCATTTCAGGCCTGGGACTAATTGCTCAGTACAGATTCAAGAGACGTGAGTGAACATTTTGGACAATGTTATTTTTATTCTGTGAAAGGTATTGCCTCTGTGCTAGACCATCTGAGCTTCTTAACAGACCAGTACACACAACAATGATGTACCTTATAATCAGTTGCAGTTCATTACCAGAGCTTCAGTCAGCCTACAGAGTCGATCAGATGTGTATTCAGTGCCTTTATACTCTGTTCCATCCTATCTGTGGGCCATCCCAATATATAAAATTCTCATCCCAATATGTAAATTCCTTTGCCTACAGCTGAAATGCTGCCACCTTTTGGCATTGACAAGGAAATGGTTAACTATTCATTTTAAATCAGAAGGCAAATGTTTGTAAGAACAACATAAGTCCAGAATTAAATTTAGTTGGGGGACTGGAGCAAATTTCATAACTCTTTCCTGCCAAGACATAAATCAACTTATCTCTAAAATGGTTTACATAGCCAGGTTTTCTTCTTCATAAACCTAGAAGAGCATCCACGCTACTCCTCTTGGAATGATTTATGAGTTTTAAAATGCACAGAATCCTGGCATATAAGTAGAGGCATAAATGTGTGTTCCCACATGTTTCCTCTGATTGAAGGGCACACAAACCAATTGTTCTAGTCCTTTTCTAGGAAGGAAATTGTTTTCTTTGCTCAACCTGCACAATTTACTAAGCTTCCCAAAGGTTGTTTTCTTCCTGGCTTGTGTGTGGCCACTCTGCATGCTGTCAGTGTACTCATACCCAGCTGTGGTTGTGGAGCTGACCTCAGAGAAAAGCAAGCTTTATGCCCAGTCCAACTAACCCATTTGCAATTAAACTCCACTAACTGTGCTCCAGCTTTTCAGCCTCTTCTTCCACACTTCTCATACTTTGTGCTTAAAAACGTAAAAATCTAAATAAAGCTGCTTTAGAAATAGTATACTTGAAATATGGGGTTTTTTTCCCAAAGGGCAAGATCTTCCAGCTTTAAAGCAAAGCATGAAAATACTATGGTGTTTTTAATGGCCACAATCAAGAATGGATTGATTTCTTTTTTTTTAAACACCACTTTCCAAGTGTATACTTACATAGCAATATAATATGTACATAAATATTAGGATAAGCAGAATGTCTGCTAGCAGAATAGCTAGCTAAAACTGAGTTTAAAAAGCAATAACAGATGTAAAGAGATGATAATCTGCCTGTAAATCTCCTGGATAGCTTTCTGGCAGATGGGTAATGATAGTCAAGACTGCAGTTAATCATTACTTGAAATGGTTCAACTTCTTGTCTGCTTTGAAATTTGTATCTATTGGGGAGAAATTTGGTTTGAACCTCAGAAGATACTTGCAGTTCAGATAAGAATATTTCTTCATCTATTTAAATGTGATGTATGTTTGCAGACATCTTGTCCTGAGTATTTTCTACAAATTTGGGGAAGTAAATTCATTGCATTTCTGCTTATTTGAACTTCCAGTGTGAAATATGCAGAAAAACTTAAGCTCTCTTTGGGAGCAGATTTGGCCTTTACTTATTTTAAAAAACTAAGAAAAAAATTACAAGTTAACATTCAGTGGAATGTGCTGCTCAGTGATAATGCTAAGAAGACAAAGCTTCAGGGATTTCCTGGAAAGAGTTGCAAGGTTAAACTGACTGAGGTTTGACATTTCTTTATGATTATTGCTTTAGCATGAATCTTGGTAGCGCTGAGAAAGCCTCTGTGAAACTGAAATCCCACACAGCAGTGGTGTCACTAAGAGAACACCAGAATGTGACAGGATTCCTTGCTTTGGAAGTGCCTATGTCAGTGAATCCCTTTTTTCTCTTTCTTTGTCCAGGGTGATGTTGGGCTCGCTATGGGCAAACTCTATGGAAATGACTTCAGCCAAACTACCATCTCTCGCTTTGAAGCCTTGAACCTCAGCTTTAAGAACATGTGCAAGTTAAAGCCACTTCTGGAAAAGTGGCTCAATGATGCAGGTGAATGAGTCTGTGTATTTCTTCACCAGCCTACCAAAATCAGTAGGATCCTGAAAAGCTGCTTCGTTTGTGCCCTTATGGTTTTATGAAGCTACCAGCCTTTGTAGCTGCCCATGGGACAAATGAGGGTGTAGAAATAAGGGTCCACAGTTCCCTTTCCATGTGCCTGTATGCATCCAAAATAGTTCCAGTATGAACTTTCAGAAGTGTGTTCTCTAGACAGCTGAACCATTGCATGGGATGAGGTACAATATGTGTCATGGTTTTCCTCCTTTGTGTATGTTAATGCATATAACTTCTAATCCTCTTCTAGCTTTCTTTTTCAGATGTGTAGTAAAGGGAGCGTTGCATGATTTGTTGTTTCAGTAGGCAGAGCTTATTGCATCCATCTCCTTCCATACCCCTGTGTGCATTCCTTTTATCTCTCTCCAGTGGTTCAGATAAATAATATTTTTCCCAGTAGGAAGATTTTTTTGTGGGTTAGGTTTTGCTTTTTCCCTCCCATATTAGGTTTTTTTCCTGGGATACAAGTTATTCACTATGCCAGTGTTGGTAGTGTTCTTTTTTTTTTATTTCCTACCAGCAAAAGGAGCTTGTGTGGTGGCCCTAGGTGTTAAAAGAGAAAGTATTTGAGAGTACTGTCAGCCAGATTTTTCTTCCAAGTATGCAATTGTGCATAGCATAAAACTGTTAAGCAGGATATGTTAAGCAGGTGGCAGGGATGGTGTGTGCCTTCCTATTTTTACCAAAATGGAGAGGGCTTTATGCTGGCACCTACAGCATTCTCTGAAATTTTGAAAGTAATTTCACGCAGTGTTGAAAATTTGTCCTGCATTGAGAAAAGGAAGTGTCATTCTGTTGTGCTGACAGGAATTATCATTAGGTGTTGTAGGTCTGTGATAGAAAACATAAATACCTCCACACTGAGTGCTCAAGTTCACAGGACAGTGATCCCCAAACCTTCCAGCAACATTGGATGAGTCCAGTGCTGCAAGAGTGTCATAAGGGTTATTTTTCCTGCTGGCCTGAAGAAATACTTGTAGTTGTCTCTGTGAAGTTGAGTGAACAGTGTCGTGGTTCTTCACATCCTGCAAGCCATTGTCTTTGACTCTGACTCAGTTCCATGAAAATCTTTGGAAGAAAGATTCAGGTGACCTTAGAAGCTTCTGTTTTACTTTTAGGTAAAAGTAGGCAGGAGAAGCATACCAGTGGTTCCAGAATTTATTGCCATGGAACTCAGCTGGTTCTCAGTGAAATTTTCAGTATGAGGAAGAGTTTCCACACATTTACAGGTGCCATTACTATTTAAAAAAATCTAGAAAATACTTCCCCATTTGAGTCTATCAGAATAATCATGGGCATTATGATCTTTGACACCTGCTTATCACCCACAAACCCCAGTGCAATGAAGGAACTCCAGCCACAATTAATAATTTTGTTTAAATTCCCTGCTGAAACTTACCATTTGGTTAGATTGCTCTTCCTGCTGCAAAGTGGGGTTAAATGTTCTCTCTTTGCTCCTCTGTGAAGCCAGAAAAGACAGGATTAGGGGTTAAGAGCCCTGGTAAAGTTAAGAAGGGAGAGCTGCTTGCTGTGTGGAGTGGTTGGTAGCCCTGAGTGTCTCCTAAGATGTCCAGAGAGAAGAGACTGAACACTCTGGAGCTGGTTATGGACTTCTCTTCCTCAAGTGTTTTGTCGAGTGGGTAAAAGAAATTTCAGGCTCCTCAGACTTTTTTCAGAACTGCCTGTGACTATGGCTCATGGATATCAAGTGCTCCTTTTTCCTTTAAACTGGGGCTTGCAGTGAGTCAGTGGGGAGTAGAATGAGATATGGGAGACAAACTCCGTATAGGTACTATAAAAGGGATGCTGTGGTAGCATACAGGAGCAGAGGGCATCCTCTGGGCTTATTTGTAGCTTTTTAGTTTCAGGTATATGTTGCAATTTGTAAATACAATGATTAATGCATGTGATCTTCATGAACCTCTATGTATTTGGAATAGATACAGAACAGGTCTTAACATATCTTGCACAGGTGAAGAACACTTGCATTAGACTGCACTGCATTCAGATGAAATCTCCTGATTTTTACTACTTTCTTCTTTTTCAGAAAACCTCTCATCTGATTCAACTCTCTCCAGCCCAAGTGCCCTGAATTCTCCAGGGCAAGGGATCGAAGGCTTGAACCGTAGGAGGAAGAAACGCACCAGCATAGAGACCAACATACGTGTGGCCTTAGAGAAGAGTTTCCTGGAGGTCAGTGCTCCTGCTGCTCTGCTCAGCCTATGAAAACATGGAGAAATTTCGCTTAACAATTATATGCCTTAGAGTGAACCCATTACTGTGGTGTTTAGGAAAGTGCTAGTACTAGACAAGGGGAATACAAAAGCCTTGCCAAGAAACGTGCATCAACATCTGTTTCACTTTAAAAACAAGCACAAACCCCCTCAGAAAAACTCACTGGTTCTTGCACTTCACAGGCTGTGTGATTTTGCATTCCAGTATACCCAGACATAGGTTTAAACAGTACCCTTCATGAGGATGGATAAATGAGGCAATAGTCTAAGCACACATAATTTGAGGTTTTTAGATGGAGGACAGAAGCATCTACTGTGGTTTGTCTCTACAGTACCACTGACCAGATTCTGGATCTAAATCACCAATTCAGATTTCTGGAGAAGAAGCTATGATGCAAAACTTCAGGAGGTAATTTCAGAGCTTTTCAAATCCCATTTTCTTTTGTCAGAACCAAAAGCCTACCTCGGATGAGATCGCCATGATAGCTGACCAGCTAAACATGGAGAAGGAGGTGATCCGCGTTTGGTTCTGTAACCGGCGCCAGAAGGAGAAAAGGATCAACCCACCCAGCAGTGGTGGAACCAGCAGCTCGCCCATCAAAGCAATTTTCCCTTGTCCAACCTCACTGGTAAGAGTCAAGAACTGTGTTGACAAAGATCACTGATGGAGGTAGTTCTGCTGTGCTCACTGTGGAAGCTGCACGTGCTGCACCTTCTTTGTACAGCAGACTTGTTCTCACATATTTATGTTTTACTGGCATTTTGAGTGTTCCACCTGAATACTGTCTAAGAGGGATAATGCTTACAAATCAGGCACTAGTCAGGCCTTCAGTAAGAGTGTTTTATTTAGTCAGCTCATGAACAAATATTCTGACTACTAAATTTGCACTTGGGGTTATTGCTTTGAATTTACTTCAGATAATGCCTCCAATTTATATCTGGACTTTCCTTCTTTTACCCAATTTTTTTAAAATAAAATAATAGTAATTTTTTTTAAGTGCTTAATAGCTCTCCCCACCACCTCTTATTTTAGCAGCTCTGGTCAGTGAATGAGCAGCAGTAAAATGTGTCATGCACTGGAACAGGTTGCCCAGAGAGGCTGTGGAGTCTCCCTCACTGGAGATACTCAAGAACCATCTGGATTCAATTCTGTGCCATGTGCTCTAGGACTGACCCTGCAGGGAGGTTGGACCAAGAGACCCACTGTGGTCCCTTCAATCTTACCCATCTTTGATTCTGTATCATTTGGAGACTTAGGTCACACAAATCCAGCGATACCATTGTTGTTACTTCTAGTCAGGAATGATTTATGTAAAAGAAAGGCATGGAATAGAAGAGCAGTTTAGCTAATACTCATGTAATTAATTTCCCACACTTGTATTTACCTCAGGTAAACACAAACTTCATGAAAATAAGAGTAACAAAACACATGCATCAAGGTTCCTTCAGCACCTTTGCTACCAATGTCCATGGAGGTCTGTTTTCATAAATAGAAACAGTAGCTATTAGATTTCATAGTAGCTATGCTAATAGGAATGTGGTGGAATTTATGTAGCCTGTAGCTGTCCTTTTGTAGTATTTATTCCACCCTCATCACCGTAGTAGCTAATATCTTCCAGTACTTCATTAAACCATTAATTTTGGTGATGTGTTATTCTCTCCCCTCATCCTTGTCTCAGGGTGTGTGCATGCAACCTTTTGTTTCAGGGGAAGGGCTGTGTTAAGTGTACTTAGTCCTTTTTATTGTTATTTTGGTTTGGGGTTTTTTTTTGCCCAGTTGCCAAGCAAGGTTGCATGCCTTGCCACCAGAGCAGAATCTAGTGAGATTTATGATAGTATGTTTAAGTAACTGTGCAAGTTCCCTCAGACTGCAACTTAAAGGAGCTTTCCTGGGGAAATTTTCCTGTTGCTATAATCTGCCATTGTATGTAAGAAATAGAGGTGTTAACCACAGTCTCCCTTTCATCAGTGAAGTTTCACTAGTGTTTTCACTCATTCTAAGCCTCTCTTAAGCCTGTGCTGTTACTCAAATGGATGCTCCAGCCCTGCTGCCACCAGCCTTCACTGCCTGTGTGCTTTGTGGATTCCTTGTGTCAGCTCAGGAGATTGTGTCCACAGGATGCTTGGGCTTACTTTAGTAGTTTGACTGCAAATTAGCCATGTGAGAACAATGATGAATTTTCAGTATGGTTAGATAACCAGTGTGACTTGCAGCCTGGCTGCACGAGGGCGAGGGCTCTACAGCAGGATTGGAGGGAAAGGCTCCTTTTGGGGGCAGCTTCCTTTTGCATTGGCTGGAGTCACTCACTGTAACCACGGGGGTGAGCTGTATTAATTCCAGGTCATTCTCTGCCCTGAAATAGGGATGGTGACCTTGGCCTTAACTGCTTGCTGGACAGATGACAGATGTGGTGGCTGGGCTGCATTAGTGGGAGGTGTACTGTGCATCCAGCTCCTCTTAATTTCATACGCTATTTGAGATGGGCAGAAAGCTTTCAGATCTGTCCCAGTTGCCCCAGTCTTGTTTAAAATGCGTGAAGCATTTGACTCCCTCTAAGAGGCAGGAGAGATATTTCTCTGATAATAGACTTAAGGTAAGAGAGTGGAAAGGAGGAATGTTTAGCCTATATCCTTGGCTATGTTCTCTTGGGCAATTCTAAAGGATTCATTTCTCTCATTGATGTATAACAGCCTTCAAATATTACTGTTGGACACCATTTCTTGTCCATAAAAAGTCCTTTCCTTGTATTTCATTTTTCCTCATAAGCTAGTTTCTCCAGCCTTAAATCTTTGGTGTTTATCTGTAACGTCTTCAGTTTATTGTAGCTTTCTTGTAATAAGCCATCCACAATTGAAAAGTCCATTTGTATGTTTTAAAATTCAGAGATCCTTCCTCTGGCACAAGGAAGCTTATCAAAGTAAAGTTTATAGTTTGGTTGAATAAAAGTGACATGTTATTCTGCTTCTCCATATAAACACACTACTCTAAATACCTTTGTTAATGCTGGGGCATTTACATAATTTTATCAGAGAAAGAGATTTGGAGCTGAAAAGATGTTTAAACAAGAAAAAATAAGTAGAAATAATATATTTTGTAACTCTGTTTGTAAGAGTGTCTCTATTAAAACAAGGTGCTGTCTTTGTGGGGTGGCAGAGAAGGCTAACTTGCAGTCTTGAGACAGTATGGATAGGGGTCTATCTGCTTTCAAATACTGAATTATTAGGAATAAATATATTGCTGGTAATTAGAGAAGATGCTATGATTGTTTCATTGAGTGATAAAGTAACCAAATTACAAAAAATTAGTTTATATGCAGCGTTTTTCGCTGATAACTTCCTCAGCTGAGGGTGGAAAGAAAACAATCCAGGTCTAGTGTGTTACTGTCATTGAGCAGCTGAGCAGTTTTATTCGTTTTTGACCTCCAGGTGGCAACCACGCCAAGCCTTGTGACTAGCAGTGCAGCTACAACCCTGACTGTCAACCCCGTGCTCCCTCTGGCCAGTCCTGCTGTCACCAGTCTGTCAGTCACAGGTAAGGGCTGATCTCGGCTGCCACCACATCAACCCCTAGCGTCTGTGCCTTTTGAATTCTTAAAGGAGTCATTCACTATTGGTCCCTGGTATCCCAGGACATTCCTGTCATCGTTCCTTGTTGCTGCACTAAGAAGCTTCAGTTTTTGTGACCACTGAGTTGACTTTTCCAGGAATAAAATCACAGGTAGTGCTGAAACAAAATATACTGTATTTCATTGCTGGCTTCTGGAGCTCCTTAGCCCCCCCCTCACTGGGAAGTGTCATTTCATTTTTTCATTTGAACTCTTCGTGCTTCTTGCTTCTACAGAAATGTGTGCTTGTGCCCCTTCCAGCTGGACATGCAGTTGAGATCAGGTGGGCAGGGGTTTCTGTTGTCTTGTATCCCTGTTTTGTACTGATCTGACCACAACCATTCTTCCAGGCACAACAGAAACCACCTCCAACAACACGGCAACAGTGATTTCAACAGCACCTCCAGCTTCTTCAGCAGTGACATCACCCTCCCCGAGCCCTTCCCCTTCTGCCTCAGCCTCCACTTCCGAGGCCTCCAGTGCCAGTGAGACCAGCACAACACAGACAACCTCCACCCCCTTGTCCTCCCCTCTCGGGACCAGCCAGGTGATGGTAACGGCATCAGGGTTGCAAACGGCGGCAGCGGCCGCCTTACAAGGAGCTGCACAGTTGCCTGCAAATGCAAGTCTCGCTGCCATGGCTGCTGCAGCAGGACTAAACCCAGGCTTGATGGCATCCTCGCAGTTTGCAGCTGGGTAAGGATGCATTTTGCACACCCTTTTAGGTGAGGTGACGGAAGAGTGAAGGGAAATTCTTAGGATAAATTGCTTTTTTGTATGGCTGTCATTATCTCAGATTCTGAAGGTTTACTCATAGATGGCAGTGGACCATTCCCATCGCAGTACACAAATACCGTGCTCATTTTAAAGGTGAAAAAGCTGTGTTGCAGTGATGTTGTTTGATAAATCATTCATCCTACTGCAGAGCTTCACTTAAAAACTAACTTACCACTGAACTACAGAATCTGCCCTATTAATTGTAAAATGGAGAGATAGCCTAGACCCACTTTACACCTCTGTATTCATTTCTCCATCATGAGCAAGTTCTGAAAAATGCAAATTGGTGTATTGTTGAAGTTACAGTTTTAGAAATGTTGCTCAGATAGATGTTTCTTTAATTTCTCTTGATTTACATATTTCTTATCTGCATTTGGGAGAGGATGATAGTTCTCTAACGATTAACAGTTTTCCCCAAATACTTTACAAGAATATTTTACACCAACAATCAATGCAAGTAATGTATTTACAGTGCTTGTACTTTGGGCATGTCATGAACCCCTCATGGAGTTAAAAGTAAAATAATCCAAAAATAGCCCTTGATCTCTGGTATTTTCTCCCTCCTTGCCCTTCCCCCTTTTTTAAAAATATGATGGTGTACATTTGAACAGTGACAACCTTTTCTTAAAAGTAACACTCTTTCTCTTTCCCACTTCTTCCATGATCTTGCTGCAGAGGTGCCTTACTCAGTCTCAATCCAGGGACATTAGGTGGTGCTCTCAGCCCGGCCCTGATGAGCAACAGTACACTGGCAACTATTCAAGGTCAGTAGTGTTCCTTTTAATGCATCTCCATCACACAACTTCAGTTTATGCGCTCTGGTTTTGTCTACCAGAGAGCACTGACTCCTCAGCACTGGGCATAAATTGTGTAGGAGTAAAGGCTTTACAAAATTAAATGTGCAAATACATTTTGTGGGTCACAGAGATAGGAGCAGGTACAACTTCAGGTAGGGAATCAGAGCTGTGTATGATTTAAAGGAGGCATTTAAGATGCTGAATATAATCTGGAATTTATTTTTTTTGTCCTTGCCTTATTGGCCTCTATCTTTAGCAGGTTAGAGATTTACTTTTTATAGCTCTTTTGTAGTCTGCTTCAGCAGACTTCCACCATTCTGAGGTCTCTTGGAAGGGCAGTTCTGAGCAAGTCTTGATCCTGAATTCATGTCTTCATATGTATTAGAAAAGAAACATCCTGCCTCCTAAAATCCTTACGTAGAACTTGAAATACATAAATCCACATTCAGAAGAGGATATATTTATTTGTTCTGGAAGTACACAAAGCCAAAAGTTACCACTGGCTGGCTTCAGCAAGAGTTGTTCATAGTTTGCCACCCATAAAAACTGGATAGTACAAGTGTCTAAAGAGCTAGGTAAAACCTGTGTGTTCAAATATCCTCTAAACTAGCTGAACAAATCTTGTTTCTAGGTTGCAAGAAAGAACCATTTCATAAAGTGTCACAGATAAATTTAGGAGATCATAATCTAAGGCAGACTGAACGCTGTAGACCCATGAGAGTAAGTTGTAACCGTGGTTGGTTATATGTCAACATTTAAAATGTTACGCTCAAGGTTACATGACCTTCTCCATCTTGTGATAGCTGTCATTTCATGTGAACCCTCATCTCAACCCTTCCCAGTGTAAGTTGCCTGGGTGCACAGCCTCTCTGTGGCAGAAAACATAGACCAATATTGTGCTAGAAGAGCTGAAGAAAGGCACAGTGGAATTAGTTTAGCAGCAAATGAAAGATTTGTTTTAGTATCTGCAAGATCTTGTCTGATGGTTATTTGGAAAAAAAAAAAAAACGCAAACAAGTGATTTAGAGAGCACACACATCAGAGAAAGGCAAATGCAGAGACCCCTTGCTTTTAGGCACATTTTGCATTGTTGCTTACTGCTAATGTTATCTCCTCCCTGCTCAACTTTCCCTATTTTTAGCTCTTGCATCCGGTGGCTCTCTTCCAATAACATCACTGGATGCAACTGGAAACTTGGTGTTTGCCAATGCTGGAGGTACCCCTAACATCGTCACTGCCCCTCTGTTCCTGAACCCTCAGAACCTTTCTCTGCTCACCAGCAACCCAGTTAGCTTGGTCTCTGCAGCTGCAGCCTCCGCAGGGGCCTCTGGACCAGTCGCCAGCCTTCACGCCACCTCCACCTCAGCCGAGTCCATCCAGAACTCTCTCCTCACAGTGGCCTCTGCCAGCGGGGCCACGTCCACCACCACTACTGCCTCCAAGGCACAGTGAGCCGGGCTGGGCTCTGCTCCAGCAGCCTGGGTCACTGTGCGCTGGGATCGGCTGCCAGCCCGGTCGATGGACTGAAAATGCCATGGGCATCCTCTCACCGTGTTGCTGGGGACAAGAGAGAGAGAGAGAGAAAGAGAGAGAGAGAAGGAAAAATATTTAAAAAAACAAAACAAAACAAAAAAAAAAACCAAAAAAAAAAGGAGAAAAAAAAAAAACAAAAGCAAAACAGGAAGGATTTAAAGCTGGGACAGACATTTGCCTAATTTTATAATAAACACTGTCTTTTCAGGATCGCTTCATGGATCGGAGAACTTTCTAACCAAAAATGTAAAAAAAAAAAAAAAACCACAAAAAAACCTAAAAACCGCAAAAACACAAAAAAAGTGAAAGGACTACTTATCATTTCCAGCAGTCACAATGACAAGTTAAGGTGGGTTATCAGTTCAAACATAGGAAGGGGATTTCTTGGTTTTTTTGGTCTAAATATCTTTCTTTTTTAATTATCATTTTATAGGTCTGTTGTACAGGCCATTATGTCATACAAGGTGTTTATAATCGTATCAATCATGTTGGGGGTTCCTTTCTTAACTGGTACAATTTAGGCAGGCCTGTATTACTGGTGTATCTCTATTATTATTATTATGATTATTATTATTATTATTTTTATATATATAGTTTGGACGCATTTGTCTTTTGCTCCTGGATTATTTTCAGCGAGCTCCCACACCATGGGGGGAGGGTGGGGGGGTGGAGAGGAAGAATGGAGCACAAATAGACTTTCTATCCTAATCTTCTGGAAATGTTCTGAACAGTCTCCTCATCCTTGAATTTGTCTAATGCCTACTTATAGGGGTCAGAAGAATTTATGTTCATCATTTGTGCAGGAAGCTCAGTGCAGCAGCAGAGATCATTGTGTGCAAACTTCCAGGCTGGTCTCTGCTTTGTAAGCAGAGGTAGGAATTTGCTCCCAACTGCCATTCTTCTCCTCTCAAATATTTAGACAAAACAGCCAAATTCTGCTCTTAGCTTCGTGTGCTTGGTTCCTTTCACTTCAGAGAGTGGGATGTGACCTCCCGAGTGTGGATTGTGTGACAATACTGATGGCTCTTCTGTTCCATAGATATCGTTTTGCTGTGCAAAAGCACACACAAATATTTAAAAACCATCATGACCCAGGCTAATTGGCAGCATGTAAAGCAGCATCTAGAGTCCTAGATACCCTCTAGGTGAGTTGGTACTGGATTTCAGAAGGTCACATTCTCCCCATTCATAGCAATATTCCTTGTCTGATGCTTCCAACACTATTTAGAAGAGCTTCCTAGTGAAACAAAAAGTGCTTCTGGCTGCAAAAGACAGGAGCCAGGACTATGGGAACAGAAGGTGCCATTGTTAATGCCAACACAACAGAGCCACTCTGGGGCCTTGCACACCCCGGGCTGATCTCGTGTGGTCTCTGAGCTGCAGGGTGAGCATGGCAATCGGTGCCTCTGGCCAGCGCCTGGCACTGCAGCTCACTTTTCAAGGGTGATTCTGATCTGTGGAGCAAAGGATATTTTTGTGGATGAGGAAGGAGTAATGAACTGTACAGAAGTTAGATCTGTATATTCTTAAATATACAATCCAGTGTCTGAACCAAAAAAGAAAAAAGATTTTTAAAGAGAGAAGACTGGATCACTGCAATGCAGTTCACGTTAAACTTTCCATTCCTGATGGATTTAAAGGTTTCTGCCATGTGTACAAAACTAAATTACTTTTAGCTAGTAAGGGTATTAGAAGAGTCCCTTTCCCACCCACCCCCTTTTCTTTTGTCACCAGAGTGTCCTCAAATAATGAGCTGATGCAGCTATGTTCGTTTTGTTGATGATTCAGGGGGATCCTGGAGCTTCTCATCCAAGATCCGGAAGGCAGCAACTTTAAACTCCACACATGCTTTGGTTTGTGACCTGAGCATGTGGGAGTTGTGTTTGCACTCAAGTGGCAGAACCCCTTATCTCTCCCCCCACCACCATGGTATTGCTCTGTTCATCTCTAACTCTCCACCTTCCTGTTTTACTGATATTTAAACCAATTACCCCTAAAACTTCAGAACTAGTGAACTGCAAGCAGGGAAACTAACAAATGTCCGTCCACCGTTTCTTATGTGTTTTTGATTTTTTTATGTTTTATTTTTTTAAAACTAAGCTTGAACCAAAGTCAATTTCTAGCAAGCTGCTGTACTAATGGACTAGTTTGTGTAAGTGCAGTTCAGATGCAGAGAGGCGATAGATGCTACTGACAATTTCTTTTTCATTTGTCTTTTGTTTTTATTAATTTTATATAAAAGTTGCTGCTTGTTTTTAATCTTTTTTTTTGGTTGGTAATTTGTGTTATCCTTGGGGCAGACTCTTAACTTGATTTTAATTTGTTTTCTTTTATTTGATGTGTAAATAGAATGGCAATGTCAGAGGATTGTTATCCAAGAGGTCCCACCTTTATCCCCCCAGTATGGATGAATCTCTGTATTTTTGATACGTCTCTACGTCTTCAGGCTGTGCAGGAGACTTTTAGGGCTATGAATAATACTGCAAAAATGGCAATGGCCCACAGCAAAAGCTTCAGAGCAGCAACAGGTACAGCTGGGTGAGCTTCAGGGAGGTAGGGAAAAAGTAGAAGAGAAGATGCTGGTGCCCACTGTGCTGGTCTGGAGGCCACAGCACGGTCTGTAGTTTCTACCAAAGGAATGCAAGTCCTTGGACTTGTTTTGAGTGAAGTAAGAGGATGGGGAAAACCGCAGCTGTAGCGTTTGTTCCTGACTCTGAACGTCCCTGCTTACTTTCACGCCTGTGCAAAAGTACAATTTATCAGGAAGCTTTTTTGGTTGGGGGGGGAGACCACCGGGCTCGTCTCGGATGGATTCCCTCCTCCCAAGGGTTTTGTGGTGGGTGGGGGGCGTGGTCCTTGCAGATATCTAGGAAACACAAAGAAAGGTGGGCCTTAAATCAGTGGAAAATCCTCTCTCCACAGTTCCAGGAGACTGTGCCATTAGCTGTCTGAATGAGTTTTCATGTCCCATTCTTGCTGGTTTGTGGTTGGGAGAGGGTCTTGTTGAGTACATATCTGGAACACTAATGCAGCTTGGATGGTTTATTTATTATAAAAATCTGCTTTTTTTCCTGACTACCTTTGCATTGGTCACATGGCTTTGGTGTGAGCACCTTATACCCCTTTCTTTACCCTCCTCTTCTCTACCCCATCACCCTATCTGGGGCCCAGATTCCAGGGAATTTCTTAGCGAGTTTTTTTCTGAGAGAAACTGGAAACTCAGAGTAGCCACATATCCAAAAAAGCTTGGTTTTGTTTGCAGAAACTGACATAATACCCAAACAGCACATATCCTATGGCATCCATTGCCAGTGTGCTCTAATTCATTGTCCCCTAAAACATCCCTGTGACTGACTGACTGTTGTTCCTGGAGTCTACCTTTCATCCCTATCGGTGTTTTTCCTCATGGATGCTGGCTACCTCCAGTGTTTAGGTGAAAGACAGGAATCAGACTGGCAGTGGGTGTACACCTGCCAGGTTAGAGTGCATGTGCTCCTTCAGAGCATGAAAAGAATATGAGATCATGTACCAGAATTTAGCAGAAGTTTCTTTTTTAAATCATCATCGTGCTGGCAGCAGAAATTGATGCATCTGAAAAGGAACAATAACAATTGTGTACAGACCCAGTAAATATGATCACAGGAAGTTTGGTGGCATGTTGGAAAAGGATAATAGCATCTCTTTTTCAGACTTCCATGTCTCTGTATTTAAAGGTGAGAGGGTTGCTTTTCATAGTTGCAAGCATGTCACAGTACCCAGGCAAGAAAAGATAAGGTGAAAAGCTCTCCCTGCAGACAGGGATAGTTCAAAAAGCAAGAGATTTCCAGGAAAACAAACACAGATATGCCCGGAAGGTCAAAAACAATTTAAAGAATGGCTTCAGGAGTTGGTCTTGTAGCTTGGTGATGACATTTTTTTCTGATCTTAAGAAAAACGTGTTTTGCTTTAGCACACTTTGGCTTTAGCACACTTGGTCACCTTAGAACCCACTCTCCACTGTCACCGTGGAAGGATTCACAAACAGCCCAAAGAAAGTACACACAGCCAGGTGTGGCTGCTTCCAACTGTTACATCTGCTTAGATTTCCTCCAGAGCATTTATTTTGTTTCTCAGTCACTGTACAACACCTGTTAGTTGAAGTACGTTTTTATCAATCACTGTGAGGTGGTGTGGATGTGATGTCTCTCGGAACTGTGACCTAATGTTCAAATGCCACCTCTGTAAGCCTCACACGGGGTGCTTTGACACATTTCTGTGGCTGAGTTAGTGAAGGACACAGGAGAGTTAATTCCTTCACTCTGTGCACATTCCTGCAAAGCAGCGTTCCTTAAAACGGGAATTCCCTCTTTTTTTGTTGTTGTTGCCAATGAAGCAGCACAACCATTACAGCTGGAGCCATACCACAGATACTAAACCAAAGCAACATCTAATTTACCTTAAATATTAATTCATATTTTCTTAGATAAAGACATATAAAGATACAAAGTTATCTTAAAGAGGCAGGTAGCTTCTCATGGTCATTAGAGTGTTTTAGGAGGGATAAAATAATGCATGGTCCAAACTTTCAAGGATACTTGGTTTTAAACTGGAAGTTTAAAATGTAGATGTTTTTATTGCTGCATTAACTTTACAAAGAGTCACTATTCCCTATTCCTGTTCTGCCTGAAATGGTTAAATGCTGTTTCTCCACACCCTGTAGCCCAGCAGGGCCTGTCTGTCTGTCCCTGTTGGATGTTGCCTAGGGTGGAGTATTACCAAAGGAATAAGCTGGCCTGCTGCTCCCCAGTGCATTTATGCCTGTCAGTTCTCACACAGCCAACTCAAATCTCTTTCTATTTTTGCAACCAGGACATCTGCCCTCTCCCTCCCAAAGTACTATAGCAATATAGAATTCAAGATACCTACCTTGCACAAGTTCTGCCCTTCTCACTCATTAAATCTCTTGTTGCTGCTTGTGAGTTTCTCTCTTCTTTCCAGAGAGGAGTCCCCTAAAATACTTTAAAGATATTTGACAAGGAAGATTTTTTTCAAAAACCTGTTGGCTCACAATTCACAGTTTCTTAAGATGTTCATATCTTTGTCTCCACGTTGTGAGTGGTACCTGGTTCCCTCTGTGTCATTGCAAGTAGTTTCAGTGCTTTTGGAACGATGAAAAGCAATTCCTCTGTTTGCATATCTTCACACATGGACACAGTAATGCACAAAAAAAAAACCCAAACCCTTGATTTTTTTCAACTTCTCTATCTGCATTTGATCTGTCTGCCACTTCTCCCAGGATACTCCAAGTGGGGACATGCTCTGAATTTTTACCCCTGTTGGGATGCTGTTAGGAGGGCATTAGGGAGATTGCACTGAAATTACAGATAGTTTAACTGTGGGAGAAAAGACATCTTTGACTCATGTGGACAAATAAGGTCAGCATGTAGAACGTATCAGGTACTTCTTTTCTGACCAAATTCCTGAACATGAAGCAGCTACTGAGCTTTGTCTTGGGGCTGCTTTTAGGTCCATCAGTGATGCCCTGCTAAGAACCGTCCATAACTGGAATAATCTGGGCCCCCTTTTTCTCCCTCCCTGTCTCCGTCCCTCTGCCTCTTTCCCTCCTTGCTCCTTCCCCCTCTTCCCTCAGCGAAAGGTAGCACCATACAGCTCTGAGAACAATACTTGTGGGTAGCAGCTGGCTTCTGGCACCTTCATAAAATACCTCAGCATAGCTTAGCATTGTCGCAGAACTGGTTTTAAACTGAAAAAATCAGAAGAGAAAAGCAAACTTTATAAATAGTGGAGATAATTCTAGCTGTAGAGTTTAGTTGAACTGATGGTTTATTATGATTGATAAACATGATTATGCTGTATGTATTTGAGATCCTGTTTATAGGTTACAACTTTATAGGGTCGGGTGGGGGTGGGTGGATGTTGGGGGCAGAGAAGGGGGTTTGACTGTGTTAGAAGGAAAATGTTTGCTCATAAATTTTTTTCCTTGTATCTGTCTTGCCAAAGGAAACATTTTGTCGCTCCTGGGTTTGGGATTGTTGTTTGGTTGGTTTATCTGTGGTCTAATCTGCAGCACAGCACGTGGTGGCATGCAGGTTACTGGTGGGGTTGCTGTTCAGGGTCCTTTCGAGTGTGCGCACACTTCCCTCCCTCTCGGCCTTTCCTTGCCCCTCGCTGGGATCTGAAGATGAGGCAACAAATATCGAGGAGGCTCGGGGGAGAGATGGCTGTACTGGGCTGGGATCGACCTCGGGGCTGGAAATCCGTTTCGGTTGAGTTGAGTTGCTCCAGAGCTGAACTGGGTCCGCTGTGTTTAACTCCAGGGAGGGACAAGAATGGTTGTCGCATCTTAATCTATCTGGGAGAGCAAAAGTGAAACAGGTTCCTTTTATCCCCCTTGTCTTGTTACTGAATGTAGGGCTTGTAGTGCTTGATAATAGGTGGAAAACTTTTTAAACACTTCCTTTTCTAATAGCAATGCTAATCCTGTCTAGACCAAAAACTATGAAAGAAAAAACCAAACTGAGAGAGGTGAAAGCTAACCTACTCCTAACACCTGGCTGGTCTGCCTGAAAGGGTTGAAATACTGTGAGAAGGTTGTGGGAGAGGAGCTTTGAGGCGTTGTTGGTGAGGGACCAGGTCGTTCTCCTGGCCGATGTCTCGGTGTTGCGGTGGCAGTAGCAGAAGAGCGAGTGGTTCTTGCCTTGGGAGGGTGTTGCAGCCAGCTCCGAGTGGGCTCCAAGGCTCCCTGCCCGTTTCCCCCGGGGCTGCTGGAGCGGGGGAGGAGGGCAGGGTGTGCGTGGGTGGGTGTGTGTGCGAGTGCGTGTGAGCGCCGGCTGCGCGCGGGAGCGAGAGCTGCGTTTCTAAAGGAGCTCCACTCCACTGGGGAGGGAGAATTCCCAGTGGCCTCGTAGGGAACCAAAGGCACTGATAAGTTGTCAGCTCTGCTGTTCTCAGAGCGGGTAAGAGGAAAAGCTGGGTGGGGGTTTTTTGAGCTTTGGGTCAGTGTCCCTTCCTCTAAGGACCTCATCTCTTGCGGGTACTCCCACCTTTTCTGCATGGAGTTGCATCGGCTCTGTGAAGACAAACGGTGTCTGGGGTTTGCCCAGTGCTGCAGGTCTTAGGCTGATGTTGGGATACAGTCAGGGAAAACTGTTTCTTTCCTTCAAATGTGGAAGCAGTGTAGTCCAAGGTCAGAGTCTGTTCAACGGCTTTTGCAGATGGTCTTTCTCTTAAGGGAGGGACCTTGAAGACTCCTTTCTTTGCTCCCCAAAGTAGCCTTGTACATGTTCATGTATCGTGCTATTGGGCTGAGCTGTTTTATCAGTGAACTTGGTGAGCTCTTGTGAAGAAAGGGAGGGAGGAAGGGGGAGAGCGGGTTGTCCAGCTACTCTTCCTCCGGACACCAATCGGGTTGCAGAACTTCACTGAAAGCTTTACTAATAGAATTGTTGTTCTGACATTATGTAAAAGTGGTATTAATATTGTGTGACTTTTCAAAGAGCTAGTTAGATTTATAGATAGGTAATAGGGATATTGAAGAAATGACTTCTCAAAGAAAAGAGCACTTGGAACAAAAGAAGTGGAAAACAAGGTGTGCTTTATGGAAAACAAATCTGAGGAAGGAAATGAAACAGCTTGTGGGAGGCGAGGGAAGATGATACCTTTGGCGTTCCTTAGTGCTGCTGAGGCTCAGCCCCAGAACTGGAACATACCCCCTCTGCCTTATTTCATCTCTCTACCAAACAGGACATTGTCAAGTAGCTCAGACCAAAACGCTGATCTGTCTTAAAACTGTGTCGGTCTGCTGGGGAATATTCTCCGGCAGAGCTTTACATAATACCGTAAGATACTTAATTTATCACGTTAGCTTCCCCTTCCCTCCCAAAATTGTCTTATCTGTTGTAGGCCCCACTTCAGGATTCACACTGCCTTTGGGGAATTCTGTGGCAGCAGCTACAGAAGCCCTGTTCCCTGAATGTCATAACTTCGTGTGCGTTCCAAGCCGGCACGTTGTGGTGCTATAAAACCCTGAGATTATTTAACAGTAGGAATCCCAAGACCTTAGGGAATGGCACGCCAAGGGGCAACTCGTGGAGATCGCACAACCCCCTTGAGAAACGATTTAGGAACAAGAGCACCCGTGACAGTGTCCTGAGAACAAGGCAGTTGAGACAAAACCTTTAGTTCTTCCCCCATTCACTCTCCATGTGTGTCGGCCTCTGTGACCCCGGTGCTCCCTGCGTCCGAGCGAGTCCGAGGGGAAAACGCAAAGAGAAAGACTTGGAGCTCCGGGCCGCTCCCGGCGCGTTCCCTGCCGGGGAGCCGGGCCGCGCCTCCCCGCAGCGCGGGGAAGGGAAGGCAGCGCTGCGGGGCAGGGCTGGAGCAGCTCCGGCCCCGAGTGCCCCCCGAGTGCCCGGGCAGGAGCTCCTGCTGTGTCCCCGCCGTGCCGTTGTTCCATTTCCTTCCTCTGTGGTAGTATCTAAGGCTAGGTGTGAGTAGGTGTGGGGTGTTTATCCGCCACAGGTACAGGAGCTGTCGTATACCTCATTTCTAACTCGTAACTGAGTAACTTGCTTTAACTTTCTCCAAACCCCACAGAGTTGCCAAGTCTGCCCTCCCTCCTTTGATTAACACTGAACTCTGGCCTATAGCACCCCGTGACCTGCAACCTGGGGAGTGACCCCCTAACGCCTCTGAATGTCGCTGCTTAAAAGCTACTGCAAAGTGAGGGCAAATTGCAATCTTATCTTATTTCCTTTGGTTACAAGGGGTCCTCTTGATCAGTCTGTGAATATCCACCCCCTCCCCTCCACTCTCCATGGAAAAGGGCCACCCACGCTGCCTTTTCCCACCCCAGAGCCACGCTGAGCTCCAGGGCCAGGAGGCACTCTCAGCCTAGTGCTGCATACATGCTACTCACTTTTTATCATGACCAAAAAAACAAAAAAAAAAAGGAAAAAAAATAGAAATCTCCAAATACTTAATTTTCTTCTTTATTATTTGACAATCCTGTATCCCTTCCCCACTCCCCAACCTGGCCAGAAGCTGCATCCTTAACCCGGTCCATCTTTATTTGAATGTAGTTCCCCTACCCCCATGGGAAAGAGAAGCTTTGTCAGGTCACGGTGGCTGCTATAAGTCGGGAGGGAGCGGTTTCTTTGTTTTGTTTTGTTCTTTTAAAATTTCCAGCCAAAACCAAAGATTTCCTAATGATTGTATAAACTCAAAACAAACAAACAAACCAAAGACAAAGGGCGTCTTCAGCACCAAGCCCACCTGTGAGGCCGGCCTGGCCTGGGGCTCCAGAACAGCCCGGGCAGCAACTCCCGGCCCCAGGGTGAGATCTGGGACACAGGCTGGGAAGGGAGGCCGGGGCTTCGCAGGTGGGTTGAGGAGCTGAAGACTTGGGTGCAGGATTGGCTGCTCTGCTGGGTGCTTTAACCCTCTGGGGGCTGGGTGATGTTGATTAATACACGCTGAGGTGCACTTCTGAGCTTCCCCCCCTTCACTGCTTGGAAGAGGCTGTCCTGTTGTGAGAAATCCCTGAAAGAAGAAGAAGCAGCTTTTCATTTCTCCTCTAGTTCCTTTTTTCTAGATTTCTTTTATTTTTGCAGCACCACTGTGCAACTATGCATTGTATTTCTCAACCTTTTATGCTAGGTAGATGCCTGTGACTTTTTAACTTTTGGGGGGGGATTGCAAATGGAGGAACTTTTTACATGGATCTTTTTAATCTCAGTTGATTGGGGGGTGTTTGGTTCTAGGGTCAGACAAGCTCTATCCCAAAGCAAAATCCAAATGTTAATATTATTAGCCTGATGCAGATACCAAAGATAATTTCTTTCCTGCAGAACCTTAGACTTGTGTATTAAGTACGATTACCCAGCACTTGCATTAGTCTAACCTCAGTAATTCCAAAGCTTAGATGTATATTTTGGTATATTTCTGGGATATTAAAAAATTGTCGTTTAAATTCTTGTTTGTTTCAGTGTAATGCTCTTAAAGTCATAGCATGGAGATAACTGAACTTGTCCTATTCTTAGTAGTTTGAAATAATAGTATTTTTGTATGTTTTGGGTGTGTCTATGTATGTATTAACATAACGGTTTTCACTGCCTAGGTGTTCATAAATAATAATAAAAGAAAAACCAACTACAAAGGGTTTTTAAACTGTACATAATATTCCGTGAGGAATTTCCACCAGACCGCCAATTTGGATTGCATTTTCACTGATGGCCGCTCCCAACTGGGATTCTTTCTTTCTTTTTAAAGAGACAGCATGTTCTTTTGTTTTCCCCACTGACCTGAGGTTCTTTCTCAGTGCAAAGGGGGTTTCACTGTTTTTAAGGGGTGGGCCAAAGAGGAAGTAGCTTAAATTCTGTTTTAAAAATGTATTTACAGTGTTAGTTTGAAAACTACCCCTTTGTATGAAGAATTGGGAGTGGAAAACCAAGCCCTTTCTTCTAAATCTGATAATAATTTTCAAAGAAATGAGAATTTGTGAATGTCTGTAGTGTCTGGGCAGTCCCTTTTTGCTTTCTTTTCTAAATAAGACAAGTTTTTGGTCCTAATGGTTTCACTGCTCTGTGCAACTGCCTGCTTACACTGGCTGGGAGGTTTTTTTTTCCCTTGGCCTTCCTCATACACTGCATTTATACACTTGAGGTCAGCAGAACACTTGAAATCAAGGGCCATTGTGGGAGTACCCTACCCAAACGCAACCCAAGCTTTTCTGGAGACTGAAATGTGAGAGTCCCACACATTTCAAAACCTTGCTGATCACACTAAGGGTGAGGAGGAAGGTGAAATGCTGTCTCTTTAAAGATGTCCTTTATTATTATATTATTATTATTATTATTATTTTCCCAGTGGTTGCCTACAGATAGCTGTAGGCATTGAGAGATTGTGTAGATTACAGTAAATCAGAATGAAAAGGTAGATTTTGTGTAGATGCATTTGTCTGCTGTAATTTTTTATATATATTAAACTTACTGTAATTGTACAGTTCATTTCTGTTGTAAACATCATTAAACCATTTTCCAAGTGTTTTAACATGTATGCATTTGTTTGTAGTTTTTAAATGTGTCAGGAGAGGCTGTTTGCCCTTCCCCTATGGATCAGACTGGGCCAGAAGATTGATCTGGTGCCCTTTGTCTTGTCAAACTGGAGGAGAGCCTGGGTTTTATGCACTCTGCTTGAAGCTTTTGTTCTAATTCTGTATTTATCAGCTCCTCTCCCAAAAGCAGAAACAGCTTCAGTTGCTTCCTGAAGGCAAAGAGGAGACTCAGCTCAACCCCACAGTGAGTGGCCCCAAAACCAGCGTTGGATGCTTTTTGAAATCAAGGTATCCATTGATATATAAAGAGCATAAGGTGATTTTTCCCCCCACAAAGAATTTCATTCCTATTGTTTGGTGGTTGGTATTTCACGCTGCCAAAGCTTGTGACTTCTACATCTTGCAGATACAGTTATGGTGATTTAAAAAGAGAAAGCTGTTTTCAGCACTCTTTGTTCTTGCATCGAGTGCTTTGCAGCATAACTTTACTGTAATTTTCAGCTCAGCTGTCTCAGTTATCACCCAGTTCTCTCAATTTTTCTTGTCACCACAGAGAACAGTAAAGGATCTAGGAACTTTTTTTTTTTTGGCAGAAGCATTCATTACCATGTCTCAGTTTACTTTTTTTTTGCTTTAATTTATTGCAAATATTCTTTAAAAGCTACAAGCACCTACTGCAGGTACAGTTTTACTGCTTAAAGAAGTAAAACTGCCTTGGAACTTGCATAGCACCCATCTCAGCAAGTTTTTCTGCTGCTAACCCACCCAGTCCCTGGAAAGAAGACATAACCTCATTTGGCCCGCACCCAGAGCAGCAGCTCTTGTTCCCACAGCCTTGCTTTAGCTCTGCTTCTTCTGTGAGGACTGGTGAGATGGCTTGGTCAGCTCCTGAGTCGAGGTGAAACACCCCTGATGTTGCTGGGCTGGATTTGTCCTTGCTGAATTCCTCCAGCCTTCCCTGTGCAGGCTCGTGAGGCACGGGCAGAACTGAGGCTGCAGCAGCAGGAGGTGAGTGTCCCTTCGATTCCTGGCTTTGGGGCATTTTCCCAACAGCCCATCCCAGCTTCTGGGACGTGTGTAGGAGCTCCAGCTGGAATCCTGTCCTCCTCAGCTTCCCTGGGAGATGGTGCTGCTGGATGCAGGCTGGTGCAGACAGGCTGAACACCTCAGGTAAGGAGCTCGTGCCATTCCCACTGCTGCTCCCTACACACACACAGAGGGCTGTGGCACTGTTTTATTAATTCATCAAAAACATGTGACATTATTCAGCTGGTACCTCCTTGGAATGATACCTGCACCTTTTAGAGGCAGCCTCATGAGAGACTGGGCTGGAAACTGCATTTATGTTGGCTTTTGTACAGTTTGTTGTCTGGAAGTGATAACAGGGGTACCCATCTCCTTGTTTTCTTTGTTTTTCTGCCTTCAGAGAAGTCTCTCACTCAGCTTACCTGGCTCATATTTATGGATGAGTGGCTGTGCCATTGCTTGATCTTTTTTTGGATATTGGTGCTCATTTTCTTCCTACTGGAAAGTTGGCATTCAGCCTCTCTGCTTCACTATGGTAACATCATGTCACTCTTTATAATTAAAGAAAAAAGTTGCCCTCCACTGAAGCAGGTTTTTAAAGGCAAAATTTAAAGCAAAAAGGGTGAAATAGTCTTAAGATAAATACTACAGGAAGTAAATACAGTAAATACAGTAAATCTTTGCAAATTGTTTAAATGCACTAAAGCCATAATTCCATGTCTTAATACTCAGGAAGACCTATGGAAATAGCTGTGATTGTTAGAAAGTGTGGTCTGGTCCCCACAAACCTGACCAAAAAAAAAATCAGCCTAATACCCCCTATAATTGAAAACAACTTTACAGATATGTACATTCTAATAGCAGAAGCAGTTACATAATTCAGGAGGAGAGAGAGAAGGAAAAGGCCAGGTCCAGGTTCTGTGCACCAACCAACCCAAGG
This sequence comes from Molothrus ater, assembly GCF_012460135.2. Taxonomy (NCBI): domain Eukaryota; kingdom Metazoa; phylum Chordata; class Aves; order Passeriformes; family Icteridae; genus Molothrus; species Molothrus ater. The sequence goes on from NC_050479.2 coordinate 111,986,577, forward strand.
AGGTTCTTGCACAGAGAAAACACACAGTGCTTGTGTTGGATGAAAAAGGCTTTCCCCCCTCTCCTCCCCAAAGCAGGTGGGCATCTCTCACTCTTGCCCATCCCCTCTGAGGCTCCCACCTAGCGAGGGGGCAAAGGCTGCATCTGGAGAGCATCATAAGTGTCCTTGGTTGCTGCACTGAGCCCCTGAAAAAGAGAAAACCAGAAAAACAGGTGAGGGATGAGTGTGAGTGCTTACTTCTTCCTGGCTGACTGGCAGCAGCAGGATGGCAGGGGCTCACTCAGGAGCAGGAGTCTGATTTTTTTTCCCCCTACAGAGGTTTTTACTCCTGAGTGATTCTTTAGTTTTTGTGTGGTATAAATAGCTATTACTTACCTGAAGGCAAGGTACATCCTGAATAATGGTGATGAAAATATGACTACAGCAAATCATCCTAACTGGTTCTGCAGATCTTTGGAGTACATTTTATTTGTGTATTATTAAGAGCTAACTGATGCTAGAATGTGCATCCATAATTAAATGAACAGACATAAAATCATCATAAAATCACTTCTCTGTGCCTCCCTGTGAGTGCCATTGGATATCCAACCACAGGTGAGGGGAGCAGCTGTGGGAGGTGGTGCCTACCTGGTAGAGACCTTCATTGCCTTTGCCTCGCCGCCTCTGCTGCTTTGGGAAAATAAAACAAGCATAGACTGATTAATGGGTGCCTTCCTGATTATGCAGAAAGAAAGAAGCCCCTGAGTTCCCCCATGCTGTACTGAGGGTACAGGATGTACCAGCTGTGCATGGCTTGGACTCTGCTCTGCATAGGAAAGCACCTGGTAAGTCTGGACCAGCCCTGACATGCTGCAAGGGGCTGTTAAGGAGAAAATAGAGAGGATAGAAAATAAAAACAAATTGGTTTCGTTTGCTGACATATTTTCCTGTCATACTGTTAGAATGTTGCTATTTCTTTGATTCATTGTAGGTATAGAGATTTGGCAGCATTTCTGTAGACACTGATTATTTAGTATTAGATTGTATCACAAATGTGTCAAGGAGTAGTGCTTGTTACAGTTAAAATTGCAGCAAGCTATTAAATGATCATATATTTGGAAAGGGACAGGGGCTTTGGTGTTCTCGTCCCTCCAGAAACAGAAACATTCAAAAAACATGGTGCAACTTTATAACCCCATAGCTCAGAGACACAGCTTGACTCTGGCAGAGGAGCATTAGACTAAAAAAGGGGAAGATATTAAATGTTGGCGTTGCTTCAGCATTTCTCAACAGTAAACTTTGTTTTGAAATGCCCCTTTTTCATGTGTCAGAAGGAAATGAAAGGTTTTATATATATATATATATGACACTTTGACATAAAATAGAACCTGTGTAGGTCAGAGCAATTTTTCATTTTGCCATAAACAAGTGTCCCCAGATGGTTTGTTTTTGACACAAGCCCTCCTCCCCCAGCAGTTTGTGCACAGAGCTAAAAACTCTCCCTCAGCTGTGACTGATGTGTGCCTTCTTAAACATTTGAGAGCAGAGCTGTGGGAAGGAGGACATTTCCCCTATTCCTTGTCTGAAGTCAGGCACAAGGAGGGGCTGGCACGTGCTCTCCTGATCCTGGAACACCAGCCAGCCTCAGCAGCCCGTGGAGGGGAAACCATAAACCTGCAGCTCCAAACTGCTCTGGAGAAACATGCCCCAAAATCTTCCAGTGCTGCTGGACCATTGCAGCACTTGACACCAGACCTTCCTTCAGCCCCCTCAGCCAGGGCAGCTGTCAGGGGTTTTCTGGCCAAAAGCTGAAATGTTTTCTGTTGCCACGTTTTCACCAGGAAGGAAAATAAGACTCACCTCTCCCTTCATTCCAATCTCACTGTATGCCTCACCCATCTTGTCCTTCTGCAGCGACTGCAGACAGAGAGGGGGAAAGAGTCAGTGTGACAATAGAAAAGCCAAGGCAGCCCCTAGGTAGCCACATTTAAAACCAGCTGAACTCAGAGTGTCTCATTCAATAGCAGTAGAGGTCTTGGAAACAAGCTCATTCCTCAAGCACCAAGGACTCAGAAAGACCCAAGTTAAGATGTGATAATCAACATTCCTGCATCTGTGCTTTGGAGCACAGACCCACCACGTTTTGCCAGAGTCAAATCAATTCCATCAAGAGGTTCCTAAGGTTCCCTCTTAGATGCACTGGTATTTGGCCTTTGCCAGAGAGCAGTCACAGGGCTGGAGTCCATGCACAGGAAATACTGCAGCAGCAATCACATGGGATGCAGCCTGGTTAGTCACTAGCATTAGGCATTAGCAGGTATCTTGCTCAAGTTCTTTTCTACATCTCCCCAGTGTTTTGCTCCTGTCACTCAAAAGTGAGCAGAAATTTTCTAGCAAAAACAGAGGGTCTGCTGGGAAGAGTTGGGTGGAAGGGAAGAGAAGTCTTGAAAGGCAGCTGTTGAGTTTTGAACCAGAGCTGAAATTGGGTGGCAGCGGGGGAAAGTCTCCTATAAAACAGAATCCTATTCCCAGCCATCCCTCCCTCTCTGCCCTCTCCAGAGTGCTCTACTCACAGTGTAGACAGTGTCCTGAGGGTTCTTTCTCCTCTGCTGTAAAACAGAAGAAAAAAGTTGCCCATACATTGCGCTACCAGCATCCCCCATGTGCTTATGCTGTTTGCTCCATGGCACAGCTGTGGCTCTATGGACTTTCCCTGCCCATTCCAGTCCGTCCTGCCTCCACCTGTAAGGCTCTGTTCAGACAACTTGTTCTGGGAGAAATTAATTTCACTTTAGCAATTGGTAAAACTTAGTTCTTCGCTGCTCAGCCCCTACAGCTGTCACCTGCTGATGCAGGAGGTTTTCCCTCCCTTTTCCTTTGAAAGTGATGGGCCGTGCAGCACAAAGAGTTGTTTTGGCTGCTGCTCTGCTTTGTGGGCGCTTGTTTGATGGCATCAGACGCAGCGAGCTCTGTGAAACACCCACCGCTGCCGGGCCTCCTCCGCATCCGCCCCGGGCCCGGGTGTCACTTCCCACCCCGATGGCTGCGAGCTCCCAGCCCGGCGAGGGGCGCAGAGATCAAAGGGGAGGGGGAGCTTCGCTGCTGCCCCCCGCGCCGCCGGGGTTACGACACAAATCGCGTCGTTCCCTCCCCAGGAAGGCGCTGGGGTGGCTGCCTGTGTGAGCAGCGCTGTGACACGGCGTGGGAGGAGGCACCAGATCAAAGGACAGAGGCGCACATGTGCCTGGAGGTTACCTGGTGTCTCCCGCCCAGCTCGGGGTCTGCTCCTCGCTTTCCTCCCAGAACATCGTAATCGTCTCTGTGCCCGCGGGAGAGTTTCTGAAACGGGAGAGATGGACACCGTGATCATGAGATAAGAACAGATCTTAGAAAAGAAAGGGAACCCAGCTCAGCTCACAAGGACTATCACTGAACTAGAAATTCTTTTTACGCCCTAATGCAACTGTCAACAACAATGTCTACATTTAAGCCATGGAAATGACACAAAACTGCAAGCTGTTGCATCAAGCACCTTTCCTAAGTGGAAATGAGTTGAAAACCAGAGAGCATGAGGGGAAGGGACTCTGACTTTCATACTCTCTTTCCCACAGGAGAGCGAAGTGCCACGACCTTCATTTTTCTTGTAAGAGCTGTTCATCTAAATTTGCATCAAGGAGCTACAGAAATTTTATGCCCAACACAAATCTTAGCTGGAAAAGGTTACCTTGCACAAGGGCAAAGGAGAGATTTCAGGTCAAAATAACACAGCTGACAGAGCACTACTTGAAAGGTGACAGGCTACACTTAAACTGAAAAGAAATTGCATTAGTGTTCAGACATTACAGAGTTAAACAGAACTCATCACAGGATGTGGCTATGGTCAAAAGCATGAGAAAAAAAATTAAAAGACATCTAGACATAGCAAAAATAGCTCGAGTTTAATGCTGCCATGAGTGGGCAATTTAGTGAGGAGGCTCAGGCAGGGTCTTGTCTCTGCCCTCTTTCACTGCCTAAAGACGCTGCCCTTGGTCAGGGCACGGAACGAGGCGTTTCTCTGGTATGATCTGGTACAGCAGGGCTTCCTGCAAGGCAACAGGAAAGCTTGGGAATGGAGGCACAGGGCCTGTGTGGAGCTCAGGCTCCACACACTTGAGAGTGGACGAGCTGCAGGTGCAAAGGCAGCTCCACAGCATTCCTTGGCATTTGCCCTTTGCCCAGCCCACATCAAACAGCAGCAGTGGGGGCAGTGCCTGCACACACACCCAGAGCTCTCACAAACCTGTTTGTTCCATGGGGCAGCACAGCAAACAGCCTGGGCTCCTGCCAACCTAGAGCTCAGTGGGCCAAATCAGGAACCAACAGCCCAAAAAGCTCTCCAGCATCTGGGCAGAGTGGTGACAGCAGAAGCTGTCCCTGCGAGGCTTTACCTTTCCTGCACCCATGTACAGCCTACTCATCAAGAGTACTACTACATGAGCCTACTTTTTGGCTCATCCAAAGCTTTTCTGACCAGCAGCCAGTTCAGTCTCTGTGCCCCACAATCTGGATGGTGGATTAGGGAACAAGGACCAGCAGTTACTCACGTTGTACACGTCATCCTGGCCCGCTCGCAGCTGGGGTTCAGAGGCCTGGCTGAGCTGCAAGAGAGACCATAGAGACCATTCCATGAGCAGAAACACAGTGGCTGCCCTCAGTCCTTTCATTCCCTCTCTCCTACCAGTTACCCTCATCAGAAACAGGGCAACCCACAAGCATCTCCCTGTGTGGCTACAGGCAATGCAAACCCCTGCTGCAGCAGCACTTTTATCCACACAGCAGCCTGCCCTCAGCAGCCAAGTCGTTTTATTTCACATAACACCAGCTCACAAACTTCTGAGTTTGTTCCCTATGCACCTGTCTCTCCATTCTCTTCCTGTCCTAATCTTGTGCCTCCCTGGGACTTTGGTTCTCCCGCTGCCTGCAAAGCTGTTGGGCTTCCTGCAGGGAATCCCTGCACCCCTCAGGAGCAGCACGTGGCTTGCAGGGCTCTGGTGCCACCCCAATAAGTTGAAGTGAGTGGCAGCTAACAAAGAGGTAAAGGATTATCCCTTCTGTAGCTGCTCTTTGGCTCAGCTGCTCACAATAATTATGAGAAATCAATTGCTAAGCCAAAATTTCAGTAAAGAAGGGCAGTTTTGGATCAATGAGAGCAGCTGCTTTGTGTTGTAGTGTTTAAACAAAAACCCTGTCAAACTACATTCTGCATTGATTTACTCTTTTTGAGTTATTATCACATTCAATTCTTTATTAAAAGTAACCTTCTAGCTCAGTCTATATTTAGGCATAGAATCACGTTTGTAACAATTACTCAAGTCCTCTCCTGTGGTTGGGTTGTTGCATCATCACACTCATAGTATCAAAGATGTCTGAATTGTTGAGACATTTTAATACATCCTTCACAAGCTTGCCATTTTCCCTATATTTTCTGTGTATCCCCTCCTCTCTTTCCAATGACAAAGCAGAAGAAAAAAAATCCACGTTACTCTTGATCAGTCACTTTCCCATCTACAAAATCCAGAATCTCTGATGTATCCATAAGTGTAACATCAAAACACTCTCATACACTCTTTGGAAAGGACTGCTTTAGGTTGCTCAAGTGGATACCAGAAACAGAGGGGGAAAAAATAAAGAAAAAGACAAAGAAAGCAAAAGAATAGAAAGGTCTCATTCCAAGAGATGGTTCCCCTCCACTCCCACTTTCCAGCCCAGCTTACACCACCAAATCCAAATAGATCTGTGTTGGGTTAGACTGACCTTTGCCTTCACAAAAAGGGCTGTCATGACCACTGCATAAATGAAGAGGAATCCATCCAGCATGTAGCAGAGCCTGGGATCTGTGAGGCCAAGAACTGATGCAGCATCTGCACAAAAAGATCAGGCACGTCAGCAAACAAAGTCACTTGTGTCACTGGGTGCTTGGCAGCATAAATGTGGCAGTGCTGCATAGCACTCCATGGAAAAATAATTGCCAATGTGAGGGAAACACTGCCCCTTGGCAAAGGAGATGGAATTCTGAATAGAAGAATTTTAGGATTAATCTGGTCAAAAAGGACCGTGGCAAGTCCAGCCTTCTCTCTGAACAGGTTCAGTTAAACCAGACTGTGCCGGACCTCAGCCAGCTGAGAGTACCTCCATGGACAGAAATGTCTGCAAGCTCCCCCAGCCAACACAGGACCAGTTTATTTTCTGGGAAAACCCAGCAGCATCTCCTGCAGGGATTCATGATGGGCCTGGTAAAGGCTTCCTTCATCGAGTGTGTGTGAGAAAATGCATTGTTTGGACAACATTTTAGGGGAGGGCTTCTCAATTCTGCACTAAATGTAAAGAAAGATTGTCACCATCACATTTAATGCTCCAAGAGTAACTTGAACCCATTGCCCCTCATGTTTTCCATGTGACTCCTAAAAAGGGAGTCTCCATCTCCATCTCCAGCTACCATTTAAATATTTATACACTGACCACATCCAGCAGGATATGTTAATATGGTTAGGTTTCAGCAGATAAACCTGATAAAACTGCCCCTGTATCAGTTAATAAAGATGTAGAATGTTCACAAACTATAGCTAAAAAAATCAAAGGCTAAGTAACTATAGATCCAATATGCAGCTCCATGTCCATCCCCCAAGGAAAAGCTGTATTGCACAGTTATATAAAAAAACAAAGAAACAAATGCCTTAAAATTAATCTGAGTTGTGCTTTGTGCAGATTTGAAGGGAGTTCAAAACAGAAAGACAAAAATTATCAATAACCTGAAAAGCCCTTTGATGAAGATAAACAATCACTGTTCCCTCTGACAGCCACACACACCCAGAAAAAATACCACAGAGTAGATTTGTTTGTTTGTCTGAGCTAGGAGCTTGCATTCATTTTTTTTCCCTAAATCATGCATTTAGAAACAAATCCATAGAAATAAATTGAGATCCTAGAAGGTTTTCCTTCTTCTCCCTCTTTTTCTGTCATTTAAAAAAATATGGTTCAAGCACTTTATGAAAAATACCCTTCACCACATTTCCTCAGGACTATAAAATTTCATTTATATGGGGTAAACAGAGACAGAGAGATTACATTATTTTCCCAACATTGTATATAAAACCAACAAACGAGCTGAGATTACCATCCCAGACATTTTCTTCTAAACAATTCACAGGACAATATTTTACACCAGCCTGGAGGCATCTGAGATGCTGCTGAAAGCAGCATTTCTGTGTACTCTTTGGGTATCCTGGCCCTGAATCCCCTCTCCTGGTACCAAAGCCAGGCACATTCACACAATCATCTCAAGTCCAATATTTCTCCAGCACTAATAAAATCCCCAGACCAGGAGGAGACATAGAGGACTGTGGAGGAGATGCCAAGAGCGCAGGGGATTTAGCTGTGGCCCTGTGCCAACCACTGTCATCCTTGGCTGACTCTGCAGAGCCAACCAAGTGCCCACACGGTGCTTGTGTGGGGCAGCCTGGCCCCCAGCATCCCAGGTAATGGATTAAAGCTGTTCCGTGAGGGAAGGCCTGCTGCTCTGGCTGTGATTGTCCCTGGAAAAACATGTTTTGAGACTATGGCAAAGTCCAATGTTTAGGAAAAAACCCACTAAAATGAATAGAATTATTAGGGTGAGAAAAGAACTCTGATATCATCAAGTTCAACCTTCAGCCAAATACCACTATGCCCACTAAACCATATTGTGAAGTGTCACATCTATTGATTTTTTTAACATTTCCAGGGATGGTGACTCCACCATTTCCCTGGGGAGCCTGTTTCAATGTTTAACCACTCTTCCAGTGCAGAAAATTTTCTTCATATCCAACCTTCAAGCTAGTGCAGCTTGAAGCTACTTCCCGTTGTCCTATCTGTTAGGTTGTGTTATTTCCTTCTTTTATACATTTGATTTCTGTATTCTTAAACAAAGCAAAGTGTACAAAGCACTTTCTAAATAATAACCTTTGAAACAGGGTTCTGGACTAGAAAGTGAGAGAGAGAAAAAGACAGAAGGTACAAAGCCTATTGAAAGAAAGGTCAAAGAGGTAGGAAGCACAATGGGCAGTTGAAACAGTTACCATCCATTCGGGTGAACAGGACCCGTTTAGGTTTTTAGATCGCCAGAGGAGCGGTTATTGGCTCTTCAAAACACAAGGCCAGTCCCTTAGGCACCACCAAAATGTGCTTTCTGTCCCTCATCAGCCATGGTCTGGGGGCTGAGGCCAAGGTCACAGCAGATGAGATGGGAGCTGGGCAGAGAAAAACATGCCAGGCCCGAGGGAGCAGTCACACTCAGCTGCCTAGCACAGAGCAAAGCACAAACAGTAAACAAATAGCAAAGCACAAATAGCAAATATTTCACTGATGATTCCCATTCTGTTAACCTCACAGGTCACCCAGTGCCTACTGGGAGTTGCACAGTGTCTTTCCAATACTCACATAGCAGTCCCTGAGTAGAGCACTGCCCAGGTTGTCAGCCCTCCTCAATCCCAATTGCCTACACCTGGAGCTCTGTCAGCACCTGTGCTTCTGCTCCTGAGATGGTTCTTCCCAGCACCACCTCCTTCCAAAGCCTGGACTTTTGTTCCCCCCTTTTCTCTGCTCCCACCCAGCAATGCAGCCCTGCTCTCCTCTGTGCCTGGGCACTCTCTCCTGCTGCTGCAGGTCCCTGCACTCCCACATTTGGACACGAGGCTGGCATCTCCCCAAAGCAGCTCTGCAACAACCCCTGTAGCCTTTTACTTTCTGAAGCATGGGTGAAGAAAAAAGAAAAAAAAAAGGCAATTCAGAAGTGCTGCAGACAGCAAGTGAGAAAAAGGCAGTGGTGAGAGGCCGAGAGCAGCCCCAGAGCCAAGGCAGAGGAAGCCTGGGGCCGGCAGGGAGGCTGCACTGCGGGCGCCCGCCTCGAGAGCCCTGCGTGGTTTCACAGCTTCAAGCCCCAGCTCAGGGCCAGCAGCAGCTCTCCTGCACAGGGCAGCAAACTCAGCTGCAGCCACCTGCCCATACTGCCTGCTGCTCCAGTCCTGGAGAGACACAGGGAGTCCCAGAACCACATCCAGTCACCCTGCTGCAAATCGTGACACGAGGGAGGGATGCTGCACCCCAAAGCTGGCTGGGGTCCAATCCACAGGGCTGGCCCAGTGCAGCCAGTACCAATGGGGACCAGCTGAACTGAATCACTGGAACATAGCCTGGGCCCTTGAAGCGTGCCAGAACATTTCTTTTTAACAGGATTCTCCTCCTCCAATGTTTTTAGTGTGCGTCTGGATTGGGTTAGACCATGATTCCTGATAATAGTTTGAGAAATACAGACCGTAAAAGCTGAATTACTTGTAAATCCAGATCACATCTGTCTACCATAAATTTTTTTCTCTCCCATGGGCCTTATTAAGTGATTCATTTAAGAGTTTTACTTTTAGAGGTTACCAAAATTCAGTAACGCAGCTGTAAATGAAGCGTTTTATCTTCCTGAAAACCGAGTTTTTCAGTGAAGCCCATGAAAACCAATCCCAGCACAAGAGATTTATTGATGCAACTGTGGTTAAATACAAAGGTGCTTAAAGGCAGATCCTGCAGGACCTTCTCCCAACAGCCCAGAGCTGCCTGAGCTGCTTGCTGGGCAGCTTTTCTCAGACACCACCATCTTCCACCGGCAGTGATCCCTGTGACTCTGGATGATGCTGGGTGTGATGAGTCTTGCCTCACTGCTGCTGTTTGAGAGCAAAATTCTGAACCCAAGAGAGCTCCCTGGGCTCAGGGCAGAATGAGGAAAGAGATGAGTACCCTGCATGGTGCTTCTCTTCAAGTGTACACAGGCCTGCAGCTGAAAGGACAGCCCAGACTAAACGCCTACAAGTTAGCCAGCTAAAATTATTACAAATAATCCTGTTCATAAAGAATGTATCTGTCATGGGGTTTGTTTCTATTTATGTTTTTCTATGGGTTTTACTCATAGACAGAAACAACAAGCAAGCCAGTGACCCTCCACGGCTGAAGAAGCTGAGGCCAATTCTCCTTCACTTGCAGAAGGCAGAGGCTCAATTAATTTGTCATCAATATTCCATCACATATTTGTGAAACACAGCATGGCCCAAAGCAAAGCTGTACCCTTGAAGTTCAGCATTAGAGTTCATTGTTGTTGGAGGAAACTGCTGATATGATCAGGATTCAGGTTACAAGACCAGTTTTGGGCAGCCCAAATAATTGCATTTAAAAAGGAAAGTATTTTAGGCCATTAGCTTCCAATTTTTTACACCAATGAGTGTTAGCCCTATGGAAAGTCAAGGTAAAGTGCTTTAGGACTCCTGTGAGCCCTTCCTACTCCTTTTAGGATCCCTTTCAGGGAGGCACTAACACGAAGTTCAAATAATTCAAGTTTTCCTCTGATTTATTTGGAAGAAATAGAATCAAAAGAAGGAAAATATTATAATGCCACATGGGATTAAACATTGGTGTTCCTGCCCATGGCAAGGGGTTTGAAACTAGATGATCTTTAAGGTCCTTTGCAAGCCAAGTTTTTCTACGATTTTATGATCTTCTAGCGCATCATGGAATAAAGACTCTAATTAAAAAAAATCCAGGGTACTGTAACAGGAGAAAGACAAGTAGATCTCCAGATGCTGTTTGATATGTGGGAAGAGGAAACATATCTACCTTTTCAGTCTGAAGGTGGAGAAGATTAACTTTGAATATATAATTAAACAAGGCAGCCTTTCACCCTCCAAATCCTTCCAGAGCCTCGTCAGAAACAGAAAGGAGGGGAGTGCCTTGCTCATCTCTGGAAGGGGACTCCTTGCTTCATCAAAACAGTCAGTCATTCTCAGAAAAAGCAACTGCTTTCACTTCTCACTTGAGCAAGGACTCGGTGCAAAGGGCTTTCCTGAAGCAAGCCTGGTGTTGCCTCCTAGAGACAGCCAACCATGCACAGGGCAGCTGCAGACACGGATATCCAACAAGCTCGGCTGACAGCTGCAAGCTGTGCAGCTCTGTCAGCTTTTGTAGGGGTTTAGATTAGGCACAAGTGCTTTTACTAGACCCATCTTCATCAGGGACAGCAAAAGTTTAATCCAGTTAATGCAAAAGGTGTTCCCTGCTGTAAATTTTCTAGTGTTTAATTCAATCTGGTGTTAAGTGTACAAAGAGGCAAGAATTATTATTCACATGCTTCTAGGTCACTTAGCCTTTCCCTTGCCCTACCAACTCTGCCCCACAGCAGTAACTCACCCCAGAGTGATTTACTATCAGGTGCCCTTTTCATTCCAGCTCCTACAACCCCGTGCATATGATGCAGGACCACATAAGAGAATTGAGCCTCCTTGTCCCCCTGGGAATCCCAAAGAGAATTCACAGCTGCAAGGCTGGAGGAAGAGACTCCGAGCCAGGCACAAGATGCTGCTGATCACAATCAGATGTGTTCCTCTGCTCAGTGAGCACTTCTCAGAGCGGCAGACATTTCTCTAAGTACTTTAAATTAGTGTTTTTAAGTTCGACTTTACAGCTAGCTCATGGCTCCAGTAATCAAATCTACTGGTAACAAGAAGAACAATTCCCAACCAGGAGATTTATAAGGCATTCCCACTTGCTTTTATCCTAGTTTCAAACTTCCAAAAGTCATTAAGCCCAGGTGGGCTGTCCCACCTGGTGGGAAATGGTGGGAACTGAATGCAGAGATGCACAGGCCCAGCAAGAGCCTCTCCAGGGCAGGCGTCCAACCTGAGCTTGATTGCAACTGCCTTCGTTTGCTGCAAGCAGAGCAGTAAAAAAATCTCTCACAAGAACACAAGCAAAGGGTGGAGGTGCTGGAGGGAGAATTGCAGCTACAAGGAGGCCATTTGCAGAGAGCAGTCAGCCCATGAGCAATTCCTTCCCCTGCAGCCAACATGCACCAAAGCTGGGACAGTGACAGGAGCCATCCCTGATGTATGCTCAAAGCCATGCCTGGACACTCATGCTGCTAATCCTACTGGAATCTAATCAGGGTTTTTTTTTTTCCTTTTTCTGGGATCAATTTTCACCTGAACTCAGCAGCAGCACCAGATCTAACCAGTGCCAAAAGAGCCAGAGTAAGGAAGGACACCAAGCCCCCAGCAATGGAACCATCCACTTTTCTATGTTAAGTTCATAGCAACACTTGTCAAACCCCAGGTAGCTGTCACTCAAGTATTTCAAAACATTTCTCATACGATGTTTTTCAGCAGATAAATGACTGAATCACAGGGAAGGTAGACATACAAGGTGGGAAAATGGTGGAAGGCTGCAAGATTTACTTTAGCAGGACAACTAGGAGCAGACTGTTTTAACGGCTAGCAAAGCCTCAAGATATTTTCACTGCAACATCCACTTGCAACGAGGTTTCTGAGGGTGAAGAAATTCCTGGTGAAGCTTGGTGTCAAGGAGGGAAATAGTTAAATCATCTGCAGAGGCAGTGGGCAGGAAGGAGGTTGCACCAACGGCTGAGGCTCTAAACCCTGCAGTAGCTGCACACACCGGGAGGGAGCGGTTTCAGAGCAGTGCCCTGCCACTGACCCACTTAGTGCAGAGATGTGTGTGTCATGTCCTGCCCCTGCCAGAGGATGCACAGGCCAAAAACCTCCCCTGTGCAACAGCAAGTTATGTACAGGGTAGAGAGAAAGGGTGATTAAGGGTTCATATTAGTTCCCTGCATACTTTTCCTGCAGCATTGCTCAACAAAATTTAGCGATAATAAGATTAAGACTACTGGGGATATTCCTCTCTGAAAGGAGCACATGAAGCGTTTCACAGGCCTCATGAAAAAGAGCCAATGGATGAGCTCTCACAAAATGGAAATATCACAACAAACTTTGCCTGGGTCTCGATGGACTCCTTCAACAAAGGGGCTCAGAACAAACCCTAGCTCCTTGGAATCACACATTCCACTTGAAAAAAACAAAAAAGGAATTGCTTCTTCCACCTCTGAAATGCCCCTCCTCTGATTTGGGAGCATTCACATTTCCATAGCATCTAGCAACTATGCAGCTGAAATTTGATGGCAGAGCAAAGCACCACTGAAGAGAAAGGGCTTTGTCATGCATCTGCAAGTGGGACAGGGATTTATTTATCCCTGTTAACACCTCACTGCTGAGGCTGTGCTCCTCTGTCAGGTGACAAAACTGTGGCTGGTACATCTCCACTGCTGCATTTTGTTAAGAGCCACCTGAGGGACTACACCCAACTTTAGAAAACCTTATCTCAGATGGCATTACAGGGTAAGGGGAAAGCAAAGTGCTGTATTTTGAAACACACCTTCTCACACATAGGTAGGAAATGGCAAGAATGAAGAGCCTATATATAAATTTTGACTGAATAAAGACTGTTAGAAAGCAATACATTCTGGTGTGGGGTGGGAGAAATAGGAGGAAAGAATTTCCTTATCATTGATAACTTTATGTAACACCTTTATTTCACCAACTATAAGATAAAACTAATACATTAACTGTCAAAAATACTGAAGTGCTCTCAAAAGCTCAGGCACTGGAAGCTGGTACCTACTTAATTCCTTCTCTATGGAAACAGACTTGTAGGAAAAAAAATCCCAAAGCCCAAGGAAAAGGACTCTAATCTCTCATCACAAAGAAAATTTCCTGTTTATTTACACTACAAGTTCAAACCATTCTATGGCAGTATTTGGAATGCAGATGAAGTAATTACGATTTACCCATTGCGTGCAACTAATATTAAAATTTGTCAAGTTAATTCCAATAATTACTTGGGAATACATCGAAAATCTGGAAAGGTGAGTTACCATGAGTAATTTAAATTCATTTCATCCACAGCACTAAATGTACCCTATGGTTTTTCTTCAAGATTTTTTGTTAAAAGATTTTCCAGAAATTTAGCAAAGAGAAATGCTATTCTGTTGCTTATGACTAGATTTAGTTTAGTTTTGTTTTCCTGGAGGAGTGGCACAGCCATTTCAGAGGATTTAGATCCCTTGTATTTATTCTTTCCATCTTAACATAGACAAGCAGCTCTCAGCCACTTACCAGATATATTTTACAGAACAATTCTGTTCATACCTTCAAGTTTCAGAGCACCTATCTGAAGCAGCCACTTGAGATGGGATATTATGTTGTCTCTGATTTTTCTCGCTCCAACTAATTTTGTAAGTGTAGAATCATGCACTTGTACTGCCACTGCATTCATCTAATTGCTTGTCAGCCTCATAAAACATGTTCCTTTTAAGATCTTTAATGCTGCTTCTAAAATGGATGAAAATTTTGAAATTATGTTTACTTTAAACCACCCCTCTCTCCCACAAAAAGCCAGATTGGGAAGCCTCTGGGATGTGGAGAGAGATAAAAAGGCTGTGTAGAAACTGTATTTGTTTGCTTTCTGTGTGCAGCTGAGATGGATTTAGAATGCAAAGGAAATTTATATGAGCTCCATTTTTCATAGCACTGGGAGCTTAAGTCAGCTTTATTGAAAGCACAGTTTGGGAAAGTGCAGTCACAGAACTGCTGGATGGAGTGAAAAATTGCCAAGTGATCAAATGCCCACAGAAAATAAATTTTCTCCTAAAAGGATCCTTAGTGTTTTATTTACTTTTTGTACTCTGTAAGAAAAATCTTTCTTCTACTTCTATCCATTACAAGTTTTTCTTGCCACGGAACCCTTTATTGTGTATCGCACTATCTAAAATACCTAACAAAAAACCGGGTAGCCAGAAAATGCATGGGCTTGTACAGGACAAAACACTTTCCTCCCTTAATACAAATGCTTTTCTGAGATCAGTTGTGATGAATCCATTGTTCATTCACATCTGGACTTGTTGTGTATTCCTAATAGGACAGAGGGGAAGAGGGAAGGTACCAGGGACCCACTTTGAGGTGCTTTGCAGTGGCCTCATCTGTGCTGCCGGGAGTTTCTGGCATGTGCAAGCCTGGAATTAATCCCATTAAGCAAAGTGTTATCCCACAGAATTAGCCATTAGATGTGCATTAATTATTTCAATCTAGCCCCTGAAATCCATTTGGAGAAGCTGCCCTGTTCTTACAGACAAAAAAAGCAAAGCTGTGGGAGCCAATAGCACTCACGAGGATTGTGCACGAGGGTTTATCGCATCCAAACGGAGGAAGAAACTCAAGTGAATGTAAAATGTCCTGGTTTTCTTCCCAGTAAAGAGCAGATTCCAAAATGGGTGGATTCATTCTCCCCACCATTGATTTCAAATTAGCAAAGGCCATTTAATTCAATGAGAACAGGTTTAGCCACAGAGCAGACACGCACACCTTCAAAGAAGCACAAGAAACAGGCAGTGTGCACCTATAATTCAAATATAAATGCAAGTGTTTTTTCTAACACACTACATTTCATTATACAAAAAAGATTTACTCAATCTAACAAATTTAAATTTGGAGAGTATAGTCTACACAATTTTTCTGGAAAATAAACTTTTTCATTACTCTTTAAATTCACTGTGTTCTACCCTGCTTTCAGAGTAACCTGACAGTTTGTTCTTCTGCAATTCATTTTCACATGCCTACACATTAGAAGTCAGAAAACAAAAAGGAAAAAATTGCCTCTGAACCCTTTAATTTAAAAAGTATTCTTTTTCTAGAAATATATCCTAAAGCTGTATTTCTGTTTTATCAACAAAAATTATCAGTGGTTTACTCCAAGTCCATTGCAAGAACTACATTAGAATTATTTACTACAAGGCAAAAGAGCAGGAAAGACTGGATGGTTCAGCTCATTGCACAGCACCAAATATATTATATTATATATTTAACTCTCCAAACATTTCTGCATTTCTACTGAAAAAGAGCACAGCACATGCACAAAATACAAAGTCTGTGCACATAAAGCAAAAGAAGTCTGGCTTTGTAACCTGCTCTACCTAATACTCTTTAGGATATAAAACTGGTTCACCAACAATGATGGAAAAATAAAATCACTATGTATTTCTGCTGTCAGTCGATTTTCTGCCTGGACAGGACAAAAAAAGTAATTTCCTAACAGATTCCATGCGCCTGAAATTTATTGAACATGACGGCATCCACTGTCACATAGTGAGTTTTTATCTAAATTAAATTATATAGGGATGTAGATACAGCTACAGAGCAAACATTATCTTAATTCATTTCATTTTATAAAGATGCATTTAATTATTTATGCTGGGAAAAAACAATGAAACCTAAACAGCAAAATCATAAGCAAATCTTCATAGACCTTAGACAATATTATTTTACCAAACTAGTGCCACAAGCCCCTTGAAGACAAATTTCTCTGCTAGCAAGACCCATCCTCCTCCAGTGTCCTACTGTTAAATATCTCACTCTTGTAAGTTTATGATCAGAAAAAAGTCCCTAAAAGAGAAAAAGTCTGACCAACTGGGACAGAGAAAATCTGTTCAGTTATTTTATTACCATGGTAACAATTGGTGATCCAAACACTACAGTTTTCAGACATAGTTTACAGCAATAAAGGCAATTTCTTCTCTTTTCCCTGTAACATTTCTAACACTGTTGTAATGGCAGCAGCATAAAAAGTGAAAAAATACTTGTAGAATCCTATGCAAAATTATTATGTACTCTTTAGAAGCAGCAATTGAGTGACAGTTTTATGCCGCTATTTATAATCTAGGTAAAGCTAAATAAAGTCTAACACTGAACATACTGCTTCACTTAAAATTCTCAGCTGACTGGGACACAGAAATACCCTCCTGGTGGGCTGTTCCGAGATTAGAATTTCTGCAGCTTTTAAGAGATTAAATTCAGCAGCTGGTTATGCTGTCTGCAGAATAACCCGATATCAGATATTGGGTACAGTTAGAACTCCTGCACAACCAATTTGTAATTCAAGTCACACCTGTATAATTAAGATCTTTAAAAAATCATATTTCAAAATTAGCTGTACTTTCAGTTTTTTGGGAAGTGTCAGTAAGGCATGTTTTAAAAACAAAATAAACTCTGCCATTTGAATTTCTCTTAGCAGAATACTGCAGTTGGAGTGAAGAGGGTACATTTGTCTGTTTGCATACAGACTTGCTTCCAATCAGAAACATCTGCAAACTCAGAAAGATCAAGCTCTACTGGCAGATGGACAGCTTAAATTTTGCCATCCAGAAAGGTATGCAGCAGTGCTGAAATCAATAACAAAAACTCTAAATAATGTTATTAACAGATCTGTATCAACTTGTGAACTCTTGACTCCCAGAAACCCTACTCACTACTGATTTCCACAGAAATGTTTTGTGCTTACTCTGTTGTGGTGGAGTCTGATGGTGCCAGCATTTTTATGGAAATAATGCATCGTCATTTTGCTCAATGACTACTCACTTTACAACTGAAGAAGCAAAATTGATATCCTTATCTTCAGTCAAGACTTGTACTTTATTTTTATTACTGACCAGAAGTGTAAAAGTGAAAAAGCCAGTTCCACATGCTGCTTGCAATATTACAGAGAATTTAGCATTACACTCCCAGTTGTTTTTGTCCAAGTTTCTCAATTCACAAATGCTCCACTAGGTCAAAAGAGAACCCCCGCAGTTTCTGCAAAACTATGTCTGGCTTTATTTTAAAATATCTGTTTTAACCTTATTAGGTCACGTAGGAATCAAAATCTAGAGCACAAGCATGGAGATGATTATAAGATGTTGAATTCAAGCGATCCCACTCAAACAACTGCTGCACAAACTTTCTGAGTACTTGTCAAAAGGCCAAGAAAGTGCATTTTATGCAGACAATCTTAATGGTGGGAAACGACAGAAAACACAGTGATGTCATCAAATTATTTTCTATAGTTACCAGAGTGTTCTGTGCTGTCCTATTTGTAAAACCACTCTGTGCTGTAAAAAGTTAGACAAAATAGGACTTAGAGCACAAACAAGTACTTGCAGTGTAATGGTGTTCTCAATGCTTGTCAGGAAAGTTCAGGGAGGAGCAGAAAACCCGGAGCCATGACATCAGCCAAGGACACTCTTTTATGTTCGCTGCTCCCTTGGGCATTGCACACCAGACACTCTCCAGGCTGGTTTTAATAATAGCTTTATAGCCATAGTTAAGGAGAGAATGACTGCTTTATTATCCTTTGCAGACAGATAAATCACATTTCTTACACCTACCCAACTGGCTCACCTCTGTGTTACAGCTTTCCATCCTGACCACTAATTGTCCTTTGATCAGGTTTTGTTAACGATGCACTCCTCTTTGTACAGACCATACCAGAGGTACCACATGACTTACCTTTGCCTCACTCTTACATTCTGGATGTGCAGTACTTTGATCAGAAAAGATCAGGGCTGTGTTTCAGCATGGACCATACAAATCAGGGCTTGATGCCACACTCAGAAAAACAAATGCATTTTCTTGCTCCAACACCTTGCTGCTACATCCTGGTGCAGCCCCAGAAAATCCCCCGTCATTTACGACAGAGCAGCTGCACAAAACCAGCCAGGCCATTTCAGAAACTGCTCAGGAGCTGTTTGCCCAGCAGATCACCTGTGATTTTTCTGGTTTATTCTGGCCTGCCAAGGGGCAGGACATGGGCTCTGTGGAGGAGGAAGCCTTCTCCCTATGTGCTCCCCTCCAGCACTGCACAAGCTGGCTCTGGGCCCCATCGCCACAACACAGGCTGGCTTCTTCTGTCAGAAATCTCCATCCTTTTTATCTCTTCGGTCAGGTAAGCATCACTAATTGTCTTTATTTTTTTCCTATTCCTTTCCTTCAACCTTTCTTCCTTGTTCAAAACAGCTGATTTCTGGGAGACCTTTGAGTATTTTGAAGATCTGGCCACAAAGCTGATTGTGAAATGGCTTGAACACTTCACACAGATTTGTTCCCCTACTGAAACACTCTTGGGGGCTGTGCTCGCCTGCCTGACAGCAACCACAAGATCCATGCCCACGGAGTCCCTTTCACTTATAAACTGTGGCAACAAAGCCAAGCTCCTGGTCCCTCGCTCATGCACACCCTGGCCCCCTCAAACCTCAAAGCGTGACGTGACGCTTCCCTTCGGCAGATACGGATCTACCCCCCACACACCGCCCCGGCAAAAACACATCTGAGACTCTCCTCAGCTCAGACAGCCAGCGCCAGGTGTGGCTGGGAAAGCACTTGCTCAGAGCAGCTGAAAACTCCTCTAACTGAGATAGAAATTGTTACCTCAAAGTAAAGTAAGGGTAGGAGCAGGCTTTATAATTTCAGGGCTCTTCAGCCTCTCTTTTGCAGCAGGAATTAAAAAAAAACAACCAAATGAACAAAAAAAGAGCAGCACCTTAAGTCTGGGTCGCAGGTATTGTTTTCCCAAACTTGGGACCTTAAGCAAGCAATCCTCTGAGAAACACGTGAGCAGGCCCTGGGGACAGGTTTCAAGAAGCAACAGCAACATCTGGGATCAGTGTCCCAGCTCTGTTCCGTGGCAGACCCTGCAGAAAGACTGCACAGGCTTCCAACCCACCAAAGAGGCATCACACCAACCCCACTACGCAGCATGAGCAGGGACTGCTTTTCCTTTGAAGTACCTGGCTCCAAAGAAAGCCCTTTTGACAACACCCTCCAGGCAATACGTGTATGACACCATCTTACACAGCAACACTTTTTTTTTTTAAGTTAAAGGGTGGTGGAAAAGGTTGTTTGTTTGTTTTCAAAACATGACTGTCTTTGTGGGAGTTACTGCGTTCACCCATGAAATGGGACATGCCTACAGAGCTCAGCAGAGAGGACCCAATGCCTCAACACAGAATGTCCTGCACCTCTGCTGCCTGAGCTGGAAAATCTGGCTCTCAGCATATCCTGGAAGCTTGGATAAAAAAGAAAAAGACAGCACCTAATGATCTTGTGTTGTAGTGCCAGACTAAGGCTGCAATAGGGCAGGCAGCGTGAGTCCAAATGCTGCCAGACAGGCTAAGGCAGAAAGGGAAGGTGACAAGTTGTTTTCCTTCTTCTTCCATTTTTCTTAAAAGGCAAAAGACCTTTTTTTTTTTTTTCCCAGAAAACAGCTTTGACTCTGGATTCAAAGCTGCCAGACACAAAACCAAATTCACATTCATATGGAATAACCACTGATACACAAACTCTCCTCTTTTATGCACAGGACCATGAATTGCAGCATGAATTTTCTGAATATTTCTTGCCAACTCCCACTCCTTCATAATGAGCAACTGGAAAGTTTCAATCTGAATAACTGACTTTATAGATTTAGGGAAAAACAAGTCAATTTATTATGAAAAAGGCCAAAAAAAGCCCTGTTTGTGCTCTCCGGAATATACCGTATTGGCTCCTGTGAGCAAGCAACAAAACAGTTTGTCATTCAGAAGTTTAAACCCAAGTCTTATGAGGTTAGGCTATATCTTTCTAATATAAGAAATACAAATTCTAGGTAATCACAAAGTACCAGCAGAGATGCAAAAGCATCAAAATATCTGTATTTGAAGGTTTTCTTCTTATTCAAGAACATTTCGCTCCTTCATTCCAAACACGTGCTGGAGTTGGAATAATCAAAATAAAAATCTATACTGAACTTTCGATAAACATCTTCAATTTGACAACGCTGGTATTGCCTTTGCCCCATTATTTTGCATTTATGTAGCTTCAGAGCATTCTCCTTCTGAAGTGACTATCGATAAGCCAGTGACAGATACACTGAAAGAAATACAGAGATATAACAGGATTCCCTTCCTGCCACCTTCCAGAGCTACAGGACTTGGCTAAATCAGTGATGCTCTTCAGTTTAAGTGAGCACCTCAAATTTTTGGGTTCATCCATTGCCATTTTCTCTCAGGTGCAACATGCTCACTGTCTTTCCCTTCCACATAAACATAGGTGCAATACCACAGATCAAGGGTGTATGTACATATATTCACGGATACACCACATAATCCTCACACATATTTTTATATGTGTTCCTATATCTACATGCTCTCACCCCAGCCATTTCTTCTGTCTGTGGAAAAGAAGAGTAAGCAGCTTCGAATGGATTCATAAAAACAGACAATAACATATTTTCCACTCAAGCAGAGAGGAACTACAGATTCATTTATAACTTTACTCCTCTATTTAAAAGAAGAGACCTAAACAACACTGACAAAACAGTGGAAAATTAAAGCATTTTATCTGTTCAGCATTTTCTGTCCTGTTCTTGCTAGTGGTAAACAGCCCTTCCAGTGGGCAAGGCCCACTTCAGCTCAGGAAGCATCCCTGAACACACTGGTATAGCCAGGGAACAGCTGATGCCCCAGGCACAGCAAGGATACATCCTACAAAGAGAGACAGGCCTGTTCTCCCTGGCCAAAATCTGTTTTTCTGGATGGAGTGTGATGTTTTCCTGCATACAGCCTGGGCTTTGCCAGCACTCATAAGGTGCCAACTCAACTACATCAGGGACAGTGCTGAAGCTCAAAGCTACATGCACTTGCTAGGAATGACATCCACGTGCCAGCTCTGCCTAAGTCACTATCATCTATTTCAACTATGTATTATCTGGGACATCTGTTATCACAGGCAATCAAAAAGGCTGCAGACTACATTCATTCACACCTCACATCCCAAGATCATGACAAAAGAGCTGCATCCTCTGATTTCTTTCTAATCAGGTTCTTTGCCATAAACACTTCCACATTTTTCTATCATTGAGAAGTTAAGAAAGGGGTATATTTATTTTTTGAAGAAAAATCCCTAAAGACCTGGTCAACCACATGAACCCCAGCAGCTGAGGTTTGAAGAAAAATTATCATTTTTTTGAGACAGATGAGAAATTAATGACAGGTCAGGGACGTAGTCTTCGGAGGATAAAAAAATCAGGGTAATAAATGAATGCAGCACAAGGTATCTCAGGTTATTGGGGAGTTTGTGTGGTGCTTTACAATGTGCTTACAGTGTCCTTAACTGCATGGACAAAAATCAGATGTTTGCTTCATTCTCTCTTTATTTACAGTGTTCCTAGCTACTGGGTACTTGTCAAAGCCCAGCCACCAGTCACAGAAGCTAAATAGTTAATCAGTAAGCCGAAAGAAAAGTTTGTGGAAGAGCACGTTGCTTGTCTCCTTCAAAATACTGCACTAGGAGAGCCTAAAAGATAGCAGAGCCTCAAGTCTCAAAAGTTACAGGGCACCAGAAAGCAAGATGATAAAGTACACAAACTACATTAAGTAGAGCCTGTTAATGTTTGTAATAAAAAGGACTAAATTGTTAACAGAGAGAGAAAGGACTTCAAAGTAGTAGTATTTTTAAAAAATCAGCACATTATTTCTCACTTGCTTTTGACCATAAAGTCTTCAATTGTGAGCACATATTATGTTGCATTTGGTATTTAGACCACGTTACAAGAACATTTTTCTTTGCAAAAGTAAGAACACATTAAATTTCATGCTTGACGTGTTCATTTGTGCTAAAGGAGAAGTAACTGCCCAGGGCCCAGATTACATCCGCCTCAAAGCAGCAAACCAAAGCTTTAACTTCAACTGGTAGGTTAATTGCCTGCTTGAACATCCTTTTCAACCTTGAGATGAACCTGATAATTCACCTAAAAAAGCTGAAAAGCTCGATTTATTTTTGTCCCAGTGCAGAAAACGGTATGTGTGCTCGAAGACAGTCCAGTGATGGAAATTCATATCTTCTGGTGCCCCAGACTGTTAGCTGAGTTAGCATGCCAAAAAGTTCAAGCTACGCTTATCAATTTGATATAAGTAAAAATGGTGCTCTCATTGCAAACATTCCTGTTGGTTTTCTTCTAAAGAAACAAGATCTTGTGGCACTAAAGAGTGGCAAAAATGCAATTTTAATGCTTCATGCTGCTGACTTGCATCCATCGTAATATTAAAAAAGAAGGAATGCTCTGTCTTTGCAGAAAGGCCCATAATGTTCAGAGCACCTCTTTGGATAATATTACAATTTGCAAGTGTTTTCTTTCTGAAAAATGGAAACCTTGAATTTTTGGGATTGCTTTTCTAAAATATCAAAGGAAAGATAAAACCATGTACACTTCCATGTGATATTTCATTTTTAATTCTCATGAAGTCTTGTTTTTAAATATCAAAAAATACATCTTTTCTAAATCAAAGAATCTTCTGGTTGTTATAAGAAAACTCTTTAAAAACACACACAATTAAACAGATAAAAGGTTTCCACTTGACTCTGGAAAAGAGTTTTTAAGTCTCTCTGTTTTGGAATCTAAGTTCTGGTATGATTTAGTAATGTCTCTTTGCTGTGCTGTATTGAAAAGTCATAATTTATCTATTTAATTTACTACAATTGTACAACAAACTTTGTAGTATCCTGAATTTTAATTTAGCCTACACCATTTCAGATGGAGAAAATTCAACAACTGAATGGCAAAACCCCGTTTATTTTAAAAATTCCCTTTTTTAATGCCCCAGGATCACCTCTGGGATATTCCCCCCCTTCATCTCCATTGCACAGACCCATACCCCCAGCCTGCAACCCAAAGGGCGGGTGGCACAGGACCCCCAGAGTGCAATGGGACCCAGGTGGTTCAGCACAAAGTCAGCAGTGAGCTGTGTGTGGCTCAGCTCTGCTGGGCAAGCCCCAGCCCAGCTGCTTGCTGCTGTTTACGATAAAAGGTGACCCCACGGGAGGCAGCCTCACCCACGGAAACGCCCCAGTTCACAGAAGTCATCGTCTTTCTGACTGTCCATGGGGTTTTCTGCTGCTTGTTTCAGTCCCCACAGTGCCAGGATGATTTTCCAGCTGTGCCCCAGAGTCACAGCTGGGGGATGCTCTGACTCCTGGTGGAGTTTACAGAACCTTCTCCCACCCAAGTCCACCTCCTTGCCACTACACCCCTTCCCACTGCAGAAACCTTTCCAGTTCATCTCCACATCTGCAAATTCCAGACCGATATCCACGAGGTGCAGCGAGGGCAAAAATTTGAGACAGACCACTGAGAAGCATTCAGCAACTCCCAAAGCTACAAACACAGCAAGGGCTCCTGGGCCAGCCACAGAAGGACAGAGAAAAACGTCTAGAGGCAGGCAAGCACATGACTACTGAAAAGGTAACAGCAAATTTCGATAGGATGTGGTGGAAACAGCAGAGGCACTGAACTGCCAACCCTACATGCTTTAAAAAAAATGCCAGGGTTCTATAAATAATTAGTTTGCATTCAAAAGTAAATGAAAACAAAAGCACATGATACTTGAGAAAAATATGACACATTGGCAGTTCTGTAACAGACAGAACTGAGCAAATGTTTCATGGGACTGTTTAGTTATGCAGCAAGGCAGGGATTAATGCCCATTTTGGATACTTTCAAAAAAGCCAAGCCACCATTTTTGGTTTACCACCTTCCTTCCAAGAGCCACATTTCCCTGCAAACTTGTTATGCTTTCAGCACTGACTAAAAATACAGAAAAAAAATTGGATTAGACTAAGATTCTCATCCTGCTCCTTCCAAATTTCACAGTACACTCAAGGAGCAGGATCCAATGTTGATATATTAATGACAATTAAGTATTTAATATTTGATACTTCTCTTAAGTATTTAATATTTGAGCTTCTTTTGATAGGCACTGAGACACATTGAAGGTAAATGCATGTGTGATACACCCAATAAAAATCACGAGGGGAAACACTGAGCAGGGCACGGAAATCCAGGTTAAACTGGCAACAGGCTTCAAGTGGGGGAAACACTACAACACACTTGTCTGTTTTTGTTTTAAAGAGGAAACAGTGATCTCCTCTTGTTTGCTGAGGCAGAAGGCAGCACAGCAGCAAACATAAGTTTTTTTACGTATCTGAATTACACTGATCTGATTCCTCGTTATTGAGTAAAACATAGCTAAGGAGACAAAGCACTGCAATACTTGTATTCAATTTAAAAAAAGGTTTAAGAATTATGTAATTCACACAGCAGTCAGTGAATCCTAACATCATTAAAGCTGGTGCAAACTTTGGCAGAACTTCAGATACCGACTTACATCCTTGTACTTCTGACAGGAAGGAAGGGAACCCATGAGCCAAGCAGTTTACCACTGTTTGGTAAGCTCTAAAAACAATCTGCAGGGAAATAAGGTGGTCATATTCTGGAATTTTTAAAACAAAGATAAATGGTACACATTGGATGAGTTATTGCATGTCTATCATATGTCCATGAAATTCTGTCTGATATTGCAGACTGCTTCTGTGTTGAAGACGTGTTCCTAGCCTGTGTCATCTAAAAGTTTTATTCATATACTCCTATATTTCTCTGCCATTGTTATTAAGCATGATATTAAATAGTAATATCCATACAATTCTTACAGATCCTCAATAATCATCTCTTCAGACCCGAATTTTCACCTGCCCATCATACTGGACCAATATTACAATATCGACAGGACCAATATTCCATCAGGCACGATACCTCCCACCTCTCTGTTCTGTGTAGCACCAGGAGAAATGATTCAGATAAATCCATCATCCATTCCTTTGTGGAGATAATTAATAACATTTTACAGAGTAATCAGTTTAGTTATCCTCATGATCTTTTGAAAAGCTACCTTGCATTTTATCTTTCTTTCCACATTCCTCTCTTGTGTATTTCCCAAAGAATTTCTCCTGAAACATTTTAGTCCATTGAGGTGCAGTATGAACAGATTTGTAACTGATCCCTGCTCTTCTTGTTCCTGGGGAATTAGTAGCAGATTTGCTGGTTTTGTATCATGCACAGAACTGACCCTGTAATGGTTCAATCCTAATTTTACCAGCCAGTGGAGGAACAGTAAGGATTACTTATGTGCAAACAATGAATAACTGAAATACCTGAGCACAAAGTGTTGAAAGGTAGGAATACAAACTCTGGTGTGGACAGTTCTGATGGTCAGCATATATGTTTATCCAAACCTATGTGCTCACCTGCAAGGAAGGTACCACTATCACAGCTTAATGCTGTATGAGATTCAACCCCACAACCCTCATGAGATAAATCCAGAGCTCTCTCTGGGGTTCTGTGCTCATCCTCATCTGTGTAAGCAAAACTTTAGGAAGGTCATTTCTACCTTTGCCTTAGGGGTCACCATCAAAGCAGTGTTTGAATCTCATCTTGCCTCTGAACCACAGCTTGGCTTCCCAGGATCATTTCTAACATGAAAAGGATGATATAAAGGTAAGTTACTGGGCTATCATCCCTACAATTCTCCCCTTAACCCTATGCTTTGCTGCTTACCCTCTGATGCTTCCCCTTTTGTTCTCACCTCAGCGGTCTCTGCAAGAAGCCTAACCCTGACAGAACATTTGCCTCGTTCTCTCCTCCCCTCCTTTTAATCTTACCCTTTCTCCCCACTCCACATGCATCCCACAGCTCCAATTTTAAATCAACCAGTAAAAAATTCCAACCAAACTCAAACCATCTGCAGCCACATAATCCCAGGTAACAGCAGAGGGCCTGACTCTGTGCAAGCTTTGAGGTCCCACTTATCCATCCCAAATGGAAGGTCTAGGTCTGTGTCCCTCACTGTGTCAGGCCAAAAGATTCACCTGCTCTGCCTTATCAACAAAGGACCTGAACAAATCAGGTACTTGACTGAAAAATTTTTAGGAAGTTCCTAAAAACTATCCCAGTCTACTTTTGCAGCATTTTAGCCAGCAGAGAGAAACTCCGCTGATAAAATCCCTTTTGTTCAGAGTGCTGAGGGAAAGATGCAGGTCAGATGACTGATGTTGCTTTTCTGTATGAAAAAACCTCCTTATTTTAATGGCCATAGTAATAAAGTCTTGCCCCAGAGCCCAGCTTGAGACACAAGCTGTATATTCTCTTGGAAAGCCTCAGCATTATTAGAATACACTTATTTTTAGCATGCAGCATATTGAGGTATTTTATATATCAATGCTGTATTAAAAATAATGTAAAATAGATGTAACACATAATTATATATATTTATCTTAAATGCTTCTTTATCTATATTGGGTTGACTAAACCAGGAGGATATAAGAAAACAGGCTATAGTAGGTTATATTGGTTTAAAGCTTGAGTTACTGAAATTGCTTAGGATATTTGGGTCATTTAAAGTTATCCAGTAGCAATGAATAGTTGTAATATTGCCAGAATTCAGGTAGTTTAAGTTATAAAAAAATACACATGTACTGTTGCCAGTACTTGAACATACTATGAAAATGAAATCAAAAGTTTAATACACCTGTAAAATACACCTGTAAATGTTATCATATAAAAAAATCTATCATAGAATATTTACTCAAAATAACTCAGACAAAATGCAGACATTTTCTTTTCTGGGACAAAAATAAATCCAAAAAATTTTCCTGGCTGGGAGAAAAATAAATCTAAATGTAATTATTCTATTTTCCCTTAGCTATTCAGGGAGTAACTGTCTCCCAGGAGTCCAGGTTGGCTTTTGACAAATAATAGCACAGTACATAATGAAAAATTTAAAAATACTCTTTATTTCCACTTAGCTGTAGTAAGTGGTTGGCAAAGCCTGCCAGTGTCAGACTTGAAGCAAGATTCCCACTTCTGAGCAATAAGGCACTGAACAGTATTGCCCTAATACTACAGGGCCGAGATGAACAAAAAAAAGTTTATCATCCAGAGATATAACATGACAGAAACAAAAATAAAATATATTTGGAGTTATACTGCTCCAGTAAAACTGTTCCAGTAGTGAAACAGGTTACATTTGCTGAGTCCATATCACCTCTTCTTATATGTTTGCCTTTTTTAACCAAAAACCTGGAATACGAATTCATAACAAATTTTGTTGAATATATGCCAATTAAAACATCAAGGACTCTTAACAAAAAACAAACAAACAAAAAATATAGAAGAAAACAAAACCCCAGCAATACTAAAAAGCAGTTTCATGTGAGAGAAGGATATACAAAAGAAAACCAAAATTTCCAGACAAGTCCAAAATTAGGGTATATGGGAAGTAGAAGGAGATGAGAACTGCTGTATAATTTCATTTAAACAAACTCTTAATTTGACAAAACACATTATCCCTGTGAACTGCAGGCCTACTAATTTGTGTCCCCATTTGTTTTCTCTTTCAGCTGAGTCTGCAGCTCCCAGAATAAAGCTGTCACTTGAGCCAGCAGGTGCCTCCGTCCCCGCCTCTGACCTACAACAGTTATGACACAAGATTAAGAAAAACAGCCACCCCTGGCAGCCGGGCTGGCACGTAATGAACAGTTTAACCCTGGATAAACCTAATGACAAGTGTGGGTGTCTTTGATTGAAATGACAAGGCAGTTTGTCACCCGTTGCTCTGTCACAGAGATCAGCAGTGCTAGCTGAGTTTTCTGCTGAGTTGAGGGGAAAGCAGCTCGGCACTTGCGCATTTCAGAAGGAGCGTGCAAAAACACTGAAAACAAAAGGAGTCACTGTCTCGTGTTGAAGCAACTCTCTGACCCTAAACAAGTCAGCAGTGGAAGACATGCAGCCTTTAAGATGCTCTTGTGAGAAAACAGCACTGTCTCTGGAGACTGATGGAAAATTTTGAACAAAAAACCCAAACCAAACCTGCAAAGCTCTTAGTTTAAATTACCCGGAGGCTTTTGACAGAGGTACTCAGCTATCCAGTTGACCTCCACGTGAAACTCCCAACAGCAACCTGCCTTGCTGTAAGGCTTGTATTTCTCATTGATGAATGTTCAGTGCCCATAAAACGATAACAGCAAGGGTTGATTGCCATTGTAAATCATTAAATAGTCTGGAGGCCCAGCCATCAATCACTGCAGTTTTAGATGATACTGTTTATGGTGTTACACATGCACCTGCTTAAATAGAGCAGCTGGCCTCAAAAGGCTGCATGTGCCTCAGCCCTGCAAAGACTTGTGTTTCTGGTTAACCCTAGTTTCAATTAATGCATCATTTAATACACTATGAGGTGCAACACAATCAGAACCCAAGTGAACAAGTAACAAAGGGGTATGGCACAGAAACAGGCAATGACCATTTGACATTCATGTGGCAAATCAGCGACAGTCCTGGATCCAAAAGGACCACAAATGGGAAAGGCATGTGCCAGCATCAAGTGACAGCCAGCACTGTGAGAGGCACCGTGGTTTTCCTGTACAAGAGGAAAATGAATATCACAACCTCAGGCCCTGTGACATTATTGAACTTATTCTCTGTATCAATTTGAAGACTGTAGCCTTACCACGGTTTCATTTTCTACACCCACACATGGCTTTCCTGAAAGCCCCTCTGATTCTGGTCCTCAACTTAAGGCAAGCTCGAAGGGGAAGAATTCAAAACATTTTCAGCTTCTGTATCTGAAGAAAATTTATGATGGCTCTTCTGCCACCTACTCTCCCCATTCCTTTTCAACACCTTGGAAAACCCCTGCTGTTTTAAATTTAGAAACCTTTCCAGTTACAGATGCCAGCATTTTGAGGCAGTCAAATGTTCATCATCCTGCTGCTCTGCTAAGATCAGTAGCAGCCCACCTGAGGGTTGGCTACCCAGCAGTAATCCTAGGACAGACATCTGGGTTAATACAGACACACAATCCAGTCTCACAGCAATCCCCTGGGAACTCAAGACTTTATTCCTGCTTTCCATGCGTATTTTGCTTGGAAATAACAAAATACTTCTCTATTTACATGTTGCTAGAAATAAGAAACAGAATCAAGAAGGTTGAAGGATCCACTTTCTCCACTGAAGCCTCTAATTTAATGCAGCAGTTGCAGTATTGCCTTTTCAAGAGAAAAACAGACTCATAGCAAGATTTCCCTCCTGGCCATGACACCCTTCTGCCAGCTCACTGCAGAACAACACATCCATGGCGGTTTTTTTGGAGGTTATTTTCATCTTAATCCCCTTCAAATGTCAGCTGCTGATGTCCAGCTCCTCCAAGGTAAAGCCAGCTTCACTGTTTCCATCCAACAGATGGTTGCTTAAGCTAAATCCTGCTGCCTTGTGGTTTTCAGCACATCTTTAGCATTGCCAGTAACAGGGATAGTATCAGAGAGAGTACCACATTAACAACCACACTCAAACCTTGTATCTAATATCAGTTAAGGCTTTTCCAATGCCTTTTCTCACTGAAGTATCTCATTTACTCCTTATCTTCTTTGCACATGTCCTTTTGGACTCTACTATTTAGTAAAATTTCAGCATCCCCAACATCCTCTTATGAGTCACCAAATGGATTTTAATCATATTCTTTGTCATACTACTATGTCTGGGCTTTTCCATGCTGGACATGACACTTAGATATATCTAAGTGCTGTCAATCAGGTTGGCTTTGGTTGATCATTTTAAAATTTCTTCCAATTTGGTGGTTGTAAAGGTATGCAGAGTATCTTACAACTCACCTACTACATTTATGCTTCAGCACTGCATTTATCTTCCATTCCTTTTCATTCTTGCTGCAACAGCTTGTGGGGAGATACTTTTCTTATCTTAATATGACTTTCTACTTATATAGCAGTTTTTGTGCAGAACCAGCAACATGAAACAACTTCCCCTTGCTTTAGCTGAAAGCTGATGAGCGAAGCTCCTGAGATACACTTTTACATAAAAAATTTCTTTCCTGCTCTAGTCTGGTTTTCCATTCTATTAGTTCACCACAAATTCAGGCATGGAAAGATTAAATATGGTTATTTAATGGATAAAGCAAGTGGGAGTTCTGTTGCTGACTTTGACAGAGACTTTCTGAAAAACAATTAACCATTCTGCACTTTGATTTACCCCATTAGAATAGAAATTACAAGACCATACTACTTCAGGAGAGGAAGGCGAGGATCTATTATGGGTATTATTGAAATACTTCCAATTCCTAAGGAATCCTTAGATTAATGAAAGCAATGAGATGAGTAGCAAATGCCGATCCATTAAAAGATTAAAAATAGTCTTCAGTGCAGGAGGATAATTGCTCAGACATGCTGGGAACATCATTTATTCTGCAGCATAGATGGTGTCAAGCCACATTCCCAAATCACGTTACAGCCCAGCCAAAACCAAAGGCTATCACATAATTCAGGGATGAGGTAAAGACACAAATCACAGTCCTGTCTGCCTTGCGAGACCAAAACGTGTTAGACTCACTGTAATGTCAACTACCAAGAAGCTAATTTTAACATAGCTTGACATATTTGCACCATGGCTTCTCTCTGTCTGCTTTCACAAGAGTCCATTTGTGGTGATGCTTTTAAAAGATGTTCCATTCATACTGCAACACAGATACCTGCTGAGGTGCTGATAAGGGCCAAAAGTCTGGTGTAGCCAACCTAGACTACCTTCAGCACTCACACAGCTACTTTTTCGTGCACAATGCTGGGCATGGAGGTGACATCTCACATATTGAACAGGGCACTGAGGCCTCTGCCCTTCCATGAGTCCACACACCCCACCCACCAGCAGTGGCTCTCTTGGAGAAGAGGGAATGTGACCACGACAATGACCTACACCTTGGGATAAACAACATGAGCAAGCCTCTCTGACCAAAAAAGACACAGCAAAGGTGTATTTCCTTATAGCAGAGCATCACCCCTACTCTTCCCTTATGAGAGGGCACAGACACCTAGACTTGTTTTCTTCTTGCACTCCAGTATGTCTCACTCTCATACACACAGCCACCAAGATGTACAGTGATGGTTTAATGGTTTGCTCTCCTGACTTATTTCTCCCCTAAGAGAACAAGCCATCAATACCTTTCTGGAGCTGACAGAACTGCCATGGATATGATCAGCTCTCCAGGTATCTCCTGTCATGAACTCAGACATTTGATTGAAGAAGAATCTAAATAAAACATTATGTTATTTCTTAAATTTTGAGTTCAACAGGCAAGCTGTCTGTATTTAATGGTAACTGCACAGGCAGTTACTGCCACACCAGAAGCTTCAGACCTGTTATTCAGAAAACTGGGGCTTGATGTAAATTTTAGAACCTACATGTCACAGAACTGCATTATGTTCATAGGTTAGCTGGCTAAGAAGGTCATCAGCAACAAAAATTCAGGAATTAAACATATTCATGTCCATCATTGTTTGATGAACCCAAGCAAGAAGGCTGCTGTAAAGTCCTTTCTTTAAACTTAGTTGCAACAACCATTGATCTTCCTGCACTCCTGACAGTTCAGAGACCCTCTATATGAAAGGATTATACAGGGGGGAAAAAAACAACTTGTGTCTCACAATTCCATCAAAAGGATCTGTACTATTCCTTTTCCGCTCACAGTTTTAAATTCTCTTGAAGCAGCAGGAGTTTTAACCAAATCTTTCTTGCAGCAGGGAGGTTATACATCTCTCAAATATTATCAAAGGTGTTACTCCTGTCATTCAACAAATTTAGTATTTTAAAGACAGGAAATTTGCCAGCCCTAAAGTTCCAATAATGTAATTCTAAAAGATGACAAGATGACAGGCACACACACAGAGCCTTTTTTTTTTAATACAGGAAATGTGTGTGTAGGAGAACATCCAAGGATATACACGTAGTATGGTCAAAGACAAATAGAATGAAAGTTAAAAAGATATTAATGAATTCACATTTCTGGATTTCTCAAGTTCTGTTTGCATTTTTTCAAACCATTTATGATTAGAGAAATGATAATAAATCTTAGATGGTGGGGAGGTAAACAACTAGGAGGACATACCCACACCATTTGATTACAGAGCACAAAATCCAGGCAGTAAAAAGGAAAGAAGTAGGAGAAAAACAGAGGAGGTTTCAGCAGCAATAGCCCTCACTGCCTTTGAAACAGTAATGCAAAACTTAAAAAAAAGAAATATTCCATTATTCCTGGTACCTGCTGAGAAAATATTATTCCCTCCACCTTGGGCTGCGTGTATCTAATAGCAGAATTTCACTTACAGGAAACTGCTGTTTATCTGATAAAAGATGAAAGGTGATCAATAGATTTTGTAATTTTAATACGTCTGCAGGCTGCAGTAAACAAACTAAACACTAAAGATCATCTTTGATCCTTGTGAAATGTACATTTAAAAATGGTTTTGATAATAGACATGGAACACATTTTCATGCTGATACACCAAAGAGCACATGTGAATTTAACCATTAAATTAACATAAATATGCCTTTAGAGGGATTGATCAAACATTGCTCTTCTTATGCACCTCTCAAATGCATAAATTAGAACAAATTAGGACTGAGGAAGGTTTCCCTGGCAAACTTTGGCTCCTAGAGCCAACCTAAAAAAGTCCATTCCATAAACTCAGCGATGGTACCCAAGTAAGGATTTGAGTTCTTACCCCCTTTGCCCTATGCCAAAGCTATTTGGATAGTGTGAATCCTTCTTCTGGCCCTCCTGAAGTAATTCAGCAATCAGTTTGTAGCTTTTTTTTTTTTTTATAACATGTATTCTCATTTTCATTTCATCTTCTCTCCCCCAGTGTATTTTAGGCAGCAATCATCCCCTGCATGAACACTCAAGTGGGTGTTCTTTTACATGCTACATACAGATGTTTAAGAGGCAATGTTTTGACTAATTATATGTAAACTCCATTCAAAGTGCCACTTGGCTTAAGGGCTCTATCACCAAATATTTCACACTTTTCCTTCTCAGCTCAAGACACCAAGACTGAAAGGCCTGGGAAAAAAAAACCAACCATGAAGTAGCTTTCAGTCAAACTCACGCCTGTCTGGTTCACACTCATGACACAGAAAATAGGGAAATGCCAGGTGTGGAGCGTTTTCCCAGCCCCGTTACAGGTATTACCCTGGATAAGCCAAAGCAGGCAGACCAAGAGCTCTGCTGAAATACAGCTCCCCTCAGGCGACTGCACTCCTCAGCAGCCCCAGACCAGCGAGTTCAAGACCAAGGTGCTCTGTTTGGTGCCTGAGGCAACAGAGCTCTCCACACTCAGAGCAAATAAACTGCGGCCAATCCCCAAAGGAGGGCCTTGCCTTGATGCCTGGTTAATAGTTAATGCATAGGGCAAATCCTCGGCTAGCTGGGGGCAAAGCAGCATGCAGGGGGAGGCAGGCAGGCGGCTGAGAGCCGAGCTTCAACATCCACTGCAACAGCAAGAGCTACTCCCAACCAAAATATCACACTTTAGTTAGCTAAATGAGATATTTAGACATTACAATCGTCAGGTCTTAGCACAGATGCTCCTGCAGGAGTAAGCAGTAGGTAGCTAGAATAATTGGGTTTGTATTTTTGTGATCCCAGAAAGGCTGTCTCTAAACAACAACACTTGGTTGCCAACCAGGCTAAACATCATCATGTTAAGAGCTGTGACAGATGCATGTGTGGTATGGAGAGCAATAAATGTTCTTCAGCTCTCAAGCACATTTCCTAAAGAGCTCCAGCTTCTTTGTATCTGTGAAATAACACACAGACATTATTTTTTTCTCTCTATCCCCACTTGAGGAAGACTAACAGCACATCCATAACTAATTTTTACTTTCTTAATCTTTATTTTACTTTTTACTCTCATCAGTTCAATTGAGTTTTGAATAACAAAGGCATTTTAAAGAGTGGGAAAGGAAATAGTTTGCTGTTTTCCATGGCAACTCAGGGCTGTCCTGTAAGCAGGACATGTTACTGTGTGTGTGAATGTAGCAGCAAATTAGATGCAGGCACTATTTAAATTTCCTAGATATAATTTTCTTATTTAATTTCCTATATATATAGCACATTGCTCTGGAGGGTCCAAAGGATGCTTGATAGATCTCAGCTTTCAAAATGCCATCATGAAATAGGCAAATAAACCTCTGTGTTGATTAATCAAATTCTAAAGTACCATATAGTCTTCAGGACCATGTGTGTTAACACTTTCTAAGTGTTTTTGTGTATTGGCAATCAGATAAGTAATGTACAGTTAACAAAAAAGGCCAAAGTATGGCCCATTTTAGCTGGAATTGAGCTGGAATTTATTGTTCCAGTTTATTGGAAAGCCTACACACATTCCAGTGGATTTCTAAAGGTTGCA
The DNA here is from genome assembly GCF_012460135.2 of Molothrus ater. Taxonomy (NCBI): domain Eukaryota; kingdom Metazoa; phylum Chordata; class Aves; order Passeriformes; family Icteridae; genus Molothrus; species Molothrus ater. The sequence continues at coordinate 112,021,382 of NC_050479.2, forward strand.
GAGTAAATCATCAACCACAAGTACAAAACCTGCAACCCCATTTTTTTATTTTCTTGCCTTATCTAAAAACCAGCCCTGTTTCATTAAGGGGAGAAAGACCATTGGGGATGATTGGAATTGCCAGAATTATCTACAAATCCTTCAAAAAAGATTCCAAAGTTCAAACTGCCCGATTTAAAAATGTTACATTTCATTCATATTGATTTTTCTTAGTATCTTAACAGCCATCTTCCTAATCAGATGGATTAAAAAGCACCAGAAGAAACTTTCAAAATAATCAGAACTCCAACAAAACAAGATAATGAGGAGTTAAAGATGAAAACCTCAAAACAAAACTGCCTTAGGAATTATACCTTTTTAAACTGCAGATCTCATTAAACTGCTTTGTATAATCATTTATACCTGCAAATTGACAAATAAATGCTAGATAATATAACTGCTTATAGGCCCTCATTTCCTTGTGTATAAGATACCTTCTAACTATGGATGAGGCTGAACACTATACTGGTTTTTATTATAGTGTGACCCTAAAACTTCAAAAGAAATGAAGATCCCACTGAAGCCAAAGGCACAGAATGAGAAACTTTCTCCTTCCCAAGTGGTTGGCATATACTGCAGTCTTTATGGAGGTGGCAGCAGCTCACAAAAACATCACTAAATTGGTTTCCAGCTATCTGATAACAGCACCTTTCCTCCAGCACAGATCTTTGTGTGAGCTGCAAAAGCCTGGCTGAGCAGCTGGGTAAATGCCCAAGCAGTTTGTCTGAAGCAAAACTCCTGCTAACGCCATTGGGCAGCTGCCTAAGCAAGATAGCCAAATTACTTTTAAATTAGCTATGCTTAAATAAGTGGCACTTACTAAAACTGACATGAACTAATTAGAAGGGGAAAGTTTGACAGAAATTAATTACCAACCCCACATTACAGTCAC